>NW_027436730.1:0-354500 GCF_047716275.1 Strix uralensis
AGCGATTCTGCGAAGCAATGGGAACACTTCTCTTTCCCAGGCACAGGGAAGGTGCTAGCAGGGAATTCTCTGCCTGCCTTTCCCCAGTGCTCTGCAAGCTCTCCAGGACAACATAAAATCTGGGGCTCTGTGCTTTTTTTCGTTCTGAACAAGTGTTACTGTTTTCTGCAGAAAAGTCATTCTGCGAAGCAATGTGAACAGTTCTGCTTCCCAGGCACAGAGAAGGTGCTGGCAGGGAATTCTCTGCCTGCCTTTCCCCAGTGCTCTGCAAGCTCTCCAGGACAACATAAAATCTGGGGCTCTGTGCTTTCTTTTGTTCTGAACAAGTGTTAGTGTTTTCTGCACAAAAGCGATTCTGCGAAGCAATGTGAACACTTCTGCTTCCCAGGCACAGAGAAGGTGCTAGCAGGGAATTCTCTGCCTGCCTTTCCCCAGTGCTCTGCAAGCTCTCCAGGACAACAGCAGATCTGGGGCTCTGTGCTTTCTTTCGTTCAGAACAAGTGTTACTGTTTTCTGCACAAAAGCGATTCTGCGAAGCAATGGGAACACTTCTCTTTCCCAGGCACAGGGAAGGTGCTAGCAGGGAATTCTCTGCCTGCCTTTCCCCAGTGCTCTGCAAGCTCTCCAGCACAACATAAAATCTGGGGCTCTGTGCTTTCTTTCGTTCTGAACAAGTGTTACTGTTTTCTGCACAAAAGCGATTCTGCGAAGCAATGTGAACACTTCTGCTTCCCAGGCACAGAGAAGGTGCTAGCAGGGAATTCTCTGCCTGCCTTTCCCCAGTGCTCTGCAAGCTCTCCAGGACAACATAAAATCTGGGGCTCTGTGCTTTCTTTTGTTCTGAACAAGTGTTACTGTTTTCTGCACAAAAGCGATTCTGCGAAGCAATGTGAACACTTCTGCTTCCCAGGCACAGAGAAGGTGCTAGCAGGGAATTCTCTGCCTGCTTTTCCCCAGTACTCTGCAAGCTCTCCAGCAGAACATAAAATCTGGGGCTCTGTGCTTTCTTTCGTTCTGAACAAGTGTTACTGTTTTCTGCACAAAAGCGATTCTGCGAAGGAATGTGAACAGGCACAGAGAAGGTGCTAGCAGGGAATTCTCTGCCTGCCTTTCCCCAGTGCTCTGCAAGCTCTCCAGGACAACAGCAAATCTGGGGCTCTGTGCTTTCTTTCGTTCTGAACAAGTGTTACTGTTTTCTGCACAAAAGCGATTCTGCGAAGCAATGTGAACACTTCTGTTTCCCAGGCACCGAGAACGTGCTAGCAGGGAATTCTCTGCCTGCTTTTCCCCAGTGCTCTGCAAGCTCTCCAGGACAACATAAAATCTGAGGCTCTGTGCTTTCTTTCGTTCTGAACAAGTGTTATTGTTTTCTGCACAAAAGCGATTCTGCGAAGCAATGTGAACACTTCTGCTTCCCAGGCACAGAGAAGGTGCTAGCAGGGAATTCTCTGCCTGCTTTTCCCCAGTGCTCTGCAAGCTCTCCAGGACAACATAAAATCTGGGGCTCTGTGCTTTCTTTCGTTCTGAACAAGTGTTACTGTTTTCTGCACAAAAGCGATTCTGCGAAGCAATGTGAACACTTCTGCTTCCCAGGCACAGAGAAGGTGCTAGCAGGGAATTCTCTGCCTGCCTTTCCCCAGTGCTCTGCAAGCTCTCCAGGACAACATAAAATCTGGGGCTCTGTGCTTTCTTTCGTTCTGAACAAGTGTTACTGTTTTCTGCAGAAAAGTCATTCTGCGAAGCAATGTGAACACTTCTGCTTCCCAGGCACAGAGAAGGTGCTAGCAGGGAATTCTCTGCCTGCCTTTCCCCAGTGCTCTGCAAGCTCTCCAGGACAACAGCAAATCTGGGGCTCTGTGCTTTCTTTCGTTCTGAACAAGTGTTACTGTTTTCTGCACAAAAGCGATTCTGCGAAGCAATGTGAACACTTCTGCTTCCCAGGCACAGAGAAGGTGCTAGCAGGGAATTCTCTGCCTGCCTTTCCCCAGTGCTCTGCAAGCTCTCCAGGACAACATAAAATCTGGGGCTCTGTGCTTTCTTTCCTTCTGAACAAGTGTTACTGTTTTCTGCACAAAAGCGATTCTGCGAAGCAATGTGAACAGGCACAGAGAAGGTGCTAGCAGGGAATTCTCTGCCTGCCTTTCCCCAGTGCTCTGCAAGCTCTCCAGCACAACATAAAATCTGGGGCTCTGTGCTTTCTTTCGTTCTGAACAAGTGTTACTGTTTTCTGCACAAAAGCGATTCTGCGAAGCAATGTGAACACTTCTGCTTCCCAGGCACAGAGAAGGTGCTAGCAGGGAATTCTCTGCCTGCCTTTCCCCAGTGCTCTGCAAGCTCTCCAGGACAACATAAAATCTGGGGCTCTGTGCTTTCTTTTGTTCTGAACAAGTGTTACTGTTTTCTGCACAAAAGCGATTCTGCGAAGCAATGTGAACACTTGTGCTTCCCAGGCACAGAGAAGGTGCTAGCAGGGAATTCTCTGCCTGCCTTTCCCCAGTGCTCTGCAAGCTCTCCAGGACAACATAAAATCTGGGGCTCTGTGCTTTCTTTCGTTCTGAACAAGTGTTACTGTTTTCTGCAGAAAAGTCATTCTGCGAAGCAATGTGAACACTTCTGCTTCCCAGGCACAGAGAAGGTGCTAGCAGGGAATTCTCTGCCTGCCTTTCCCCAGTGCTCTGCAAGCTCTCCAGGACAACATAAAATCTGGGGCTCTGTGCTTTCTTTTGTTCTGAACAAGTGTTACTGTTTTCTGCACAAAAGCGATTCTGCGAAGCAATGTGAACACTTGTGCTTCCCAGGCACAGAGAAGGTGCTAGCAGGGAATTCTCTGCCTGCCTTTCCCCAGTGCTCTGCAAGCTCTCCAGGACAACATAAAATCTGGGGCTCTGTGCTTTCTTTCGTTCTGAACAAGTGTTACTGTTTTCTGCAGAAAAGTCATTCTGCGAAGCAATGTGAACACTTCTGCTTCCCAGGCACAGAGAAGGTGCTAGCAGGGAATTCTCTGCCTGCCTTTCCCCAGTGCTCTGCAAGCTCTCCAGGACAACAGCAAATCTGGGGCTCTGTGCTTTCTTTCGTTCTGAACAAGTGTTACTGTTTTCTGCACAAAAGCGATTCTGCGAAGCAATGTGAACACTTCTGCTTCCCAGGCACAGAGAAGGTGCTAGCAGGGAATTCTCTGCCTGCCTTTCCCCAGTGCTCTGCAAGCTCTCCAGGACAACATAAAATCTGGGGCTCTGTGCTTTCTTTCCTTCTGAACAAGTGTTACTGTTTTCTGCACAAAAGCGATTCTGCGAAGCAATGTGAACAGGCACAGAGAAGGTGCTAGCAGGGAATTCTCTGCCTGCCTTTCCCCAGTGCTCTGCAAGCTCTCCAGCACAACATAAAATCTGGGGCTCTGTGCTTTCTTTCGTTCTGAACAAGTGTTACTGTTTTCTGCACAAAAGCGATTCTGCGAAGCAATGTGAACACTTCTGCTTCCCAGGCACAGAGAAGGTGCTAGCAGGGAATTCTCTGCCTGCCTTTCCCCAGTGCTCTGCAAGCTCTCCAGGACAACATAAAATCTGGGGCTCTGTGCTTTCTTTTGTTCTGAACAAGTGTTACTGTTTTCTGCACAAAAGCGATTCTGCGAAGCAATGTGAACACTTGTGCTTCCCAGGCACAGAGAAGGTGCTAGCAGGGAATTCTCTGCCTGCTTTTCCCCAGTACTCTGCAAGCTCTCCAGCAGAACATAAAATCTGGGGCTCTGTGCTTTCTTTCGTTCTGAACAAGTGTTACTGTTTTCTGCACAAAAGCGATTCTGCGAAGGAATGTGAACAGGCACAGAGAAGGTGCTAGCAGGGAATTCTCTGCCTGCCTTTCCCCAGTGCTCTGCAAGCTCTCCAGGACAACAGCAAATCTGGGGCTCTGTGCTTTCTTTCGTTCTGAACAAGTGTTACTGTTTTCTGCACAAAAGCGATTCTGCGAAGCAATGGGAACACTTCTGCTTCCCAGGCACAGAGAAGGTGCTAGCAGGGAATTCTCTGCCTGCCTTTCCCCAGTGCTCTGCAAGCTCTCCAGGACAACATAAAATCTGGGGCTCTGTGCTTTCTTTCGTTCTGAACAAGTGTTACTGTTTTCTGCACAAAAGCGATTCTGCGAAGCAATGGGAACACTTCTCTTTCCCAGGCACAGGGAAGGTGCTAGCAGGGAATTCTCTGCCTGCCTTTCCCCAGTGCTCTGCAAGCTCTCCAGGACAACATAAAATCTGGGGCTCTGTGCTTTCTTTCGTTCTGAAGAAGTGTTACTTTTTCTGCACAAAAGCGATTCTGCGAAGCAATGTGAACACTTCTGCTTCCCAGGCACAGAGAAGGTGCTGGCAGGGAATTCTCTGCCTGCCTTTCCCCAGTGCTCTGCAAGCTCTCCAGGACAACATAAAATCTGGGGCTCTGTGCTTTTTTTCGTTCTGAACAAGTGTTACTGTTTTCTGCAGAAAAGTCATTCTGCGAAGCAATGTGAACACTTCTGCTTCCCAGGCACAGAGAAGGTGCTGGCAGGGAATTCTCTGCCTGCCTTTCCCCAGTGCTCTGCAAGCTCTCCAGGACAACATAAAATCTGGGGCTCTGTGCTTTCTTTCGTCTGAACAAGTGTTACTGTTTTCTGCACAAAAGCGATTCTGCGAAGGAATGTGAACAGGCACAGAGAAGGTGCTAGCAGGGAATTCTCTGCCTGCCTTTCCCCAGTGCTCTGCAAGCTCTCCAGGACAACAGCAAATCTGGGGCTCTGTGCTTTCTTTCGTTCTGAACAAGTGTTACTGTTTTCTGCACAAAAGCGATTCTGCGAAGCAATGTGAACACTTCTGCTTCCCAGGCACAGAGAAGGTGCTAGCAGGGAATTCTCTGCTTGCTTTTCCCCAGTGCTCTGCAAGCTCTCCAGGACAACATAAAATCTGGGGCTCTGTGCTTTCTTTTGTTCTGAACAAGTGTTAGTGTTTTCTGCACAAAAGCGATTCTGCGAAGCAATGTGAACACTTCTGCTTCCCAGGCACAGAGAAGGTGCTAGCAGGGAATTCTCTGCCTGCCTTTCCCCAGTGCTCTGCAAGCTCTCCAGGACAACAGCAAATCTGGGGCTCTGTGCTTTCTTTCGTTCTGAACAAGTGTTACTGTTTTCTGCAGAAAAGTCATTCTGCGAAGCAATGTGAACACTTCTGCTTCCCAGGCACAGAGAAGGTGCTAGCAGGGAATTCTCTGCCTGCCTTTCCCCAGTGCTCTGCAAGCTCTCCAGGACAACAGCAAATCTGGTGCTCTGTGCTTTCTTTCGTTCTGAACAAGTGTTACTGTTTTCTGCACAAAAGCGATTCTGCGAAGCAATGGGAACACTTCTGCTTCCCAGGCACAGAGAAGGTGCTAGCAGGGAATTCTCTGCCTGCCTTTCCCCAGTGCTCTGCAAGCTCTCCAGGACAACATAAAATCTGGGGCTCTGTGCTTTCTTTCGTCTGAACAAGTGTTACTGTTTTCTGCACAAAAGCGATTCTGCGAAGGAATGTGAACAGGCACAGAGAAGGTGCTAGCAGGGAATTCTCTGCCTGCCTTTCCCCAGTGCTCTGCAAGCTCTCCAGGACAACATAAAATCTGGGGCTCTGTGCTTTCTTTCGTTCTGAACAAGTGTTACTGTTTTCTGCACAAAAGCGATTCTGCGAAGCAATGGGAACACTTCTCTTTCCCAGGCACAGGGAACGTGCTAGCAGGGAATTCTCTGCCTGCTTTTCCCCAGTGCTCTGCAAGCTCTCCAGGACAACATAAAATCTGGGGCTCTGTGCTTTCTTTCGTTCTGAACAAGTGTTATTGTTTTCTGCACAAAAGCGATTCTGCGAAGCAATGTGAACACTTCTGCTTCCCAGGCACAGAGAAGGTGCTAGCAGGGAATTCTCTGCCTGCCTTTCCCCAGTGCTCTGCAAGCTCTCCAGGACAACAGCAAATCTGGGGCTCTGTGCTTTCTTTCGTTCTGAACAAGTGTTACTGTTTTCTGCACAAAAGCGATTCTGCGAAGCAATGTGAACACTTCTGCTTCCCAGGCACATAGAAGGTGCTAGCAGGGAATTCTCTGCCTGCCTTTCCCCAGTGCTCTGCAAGCTCTCCAGGACAACATAGAATCTGGGGCTCTGTGCTTTCTTTTGTTCTGAACAAGTGTTAGTGTTTTCTGCACAAAAGCGATTCTGCGAAGCAATGTGAACACTTCTGTTTCCCAGGCACAGAGAAGGTGCTAGCAGGGAATTCTCTGCCTGCCTTTCCCCAGTGCTCTGCAAGCTCTCCAGGACAACATAAAATCTGGGGCTCTGTGCTTTCTTTCCTTCTGAACAAGTGTTACTGTTTTCTGCACAAAAGCGATTCTGCGAAGCAATGTGAACAGGCACAGAGAAGGTGCTAGCAGGGAATTCTCTGCCTGCCTTTCCCCAGTGCTCTGCAAGCTCTCCAGGACAACAGCAAATCTGCGGCTCTGTGCTTTCTTTCGTTCAGAACAAGTGTTACTGTTTTCTGCACAAAAGCGATTCTGCGAAGCAATGGGAACACTTCTCTTTCCCAGGCACAGGGAAGGTGCTAGCAGGGAATTCTCTGCCTGCCTTTCCCCAGTGCTCTGCAAGCTCTCCAGGACAACATAAAATCTGGGGCTCTGTGCTTTCTTTCGTTCTGAACAAGTGTTACTGTTTTCTGCACAAAAGCGATTCTGCGAAGCAATGTGAACACTTCTGTTTCCCAGGCACAGAGAACGTGCTAGCAGGGAATTCTCTGCCTGCCTTTCCCCAGTGCTCTGCAAGCTCTCCAGGACAACATAAAATCTGGGGCTCTGTGCTTTCTTTCGTTCTGAACAAGTGTTACTGTTTTCTGCACAAAAGCGATTCTGCGAAGCAATGTGAACACTTCTGTTTCCCAGGCACAGAGAAGGTGCTAGCAGGGAATTCTCTGCCTGCCTTTCCCCAGTGCTCTGCAAGCTCTCCAGGACAACATAAAATCTGGGGCTCTGTGCTTTCTTTTGTTCTGAACAAGTGTTACTGTTTTCTGCACAAAAGCGATTCTGCGAAGCAATGTGAACACTTCTGCTTCCCAGGCACAGAGAAGGTGCTAGCAGGGAATTCTCTGCCTGCTTTTCCCCAGTACTCTGCAAGCTCTCCAGGACAACATAAAATCTGGGGCTCTGTGCTTTCTTTCGTTCTGAACAAGTGTTATTGTTTTCTGCACAAAAGCGATTCTGCGAAGCAATGTGAACACTTCTGCTTCCCAGGCACAGAGAAGGTGCTAGCAGGGAATTCTCTGCCTGCCTTTCCCCAGTGCTCTGCAAGCTCTCCAGGACAACAGCAAATCTGGGGCTCTGTGCTTTCTTTCGTTCTGAACAAGTGTTACTGTTTTCTGCACAAAAGCGATTCTGCGAAGCAATGTGAACACTTCTGCTTCCCAGGCACAGAGAAGGTGCTAGCAGGGAATTCTGTGCCTGCCTTTCCCCAGTGCTCTGCAAGCTCTCCAGGACAACATAGAATCTGGGGCTCTGTGCTTTCTTTTGTTCTGAACAAGTGTTAGTGTTTTCTGCACAAAAGCGATTCTGCGAAGCAATGTGAACAGGCACAGAGAAGGTGCTAGCAGGGAATTCTCTGCCTGCCTTTCCCCAGTGCTCTGCAAGCTCTCCAGGACAACATAAAATCTGCGGCTCTGTGCTTTCTTTCGTTCTGAACAAGTGTTACTGTTTTCTGCACAAAAGCGATTCTGCGAAGCAATGGGAACACTTCTCTTTCCCAGGCACAGGGAAGGTGCTAGCAGGGAATTCTCTGCCTGCCTTTCCCCAGTGCTCTGCAAGCTCTCCAGCACAACATAAAATCTGGGGCTCTGTGCTTTCTTTCGTTCTGAACAAGTGTTACTGTTTTCTGCACAAAAGCGATTCTGCGAAGCAATGTGAACACTTCTGCTTCCCAGGCACAGAGAAGGTGCTAGCAGGGAATTCTCTGCTTGCTTTTCCCCAGTGCTCTGCAAGCTCTCCAGGACAACATAAAATCTGGGGCTCTGTGCTTTCTTTCGTTCTGAAGAAGTGTTATTGTTTTCTGCACAAAAGCGATTCTGCGAAGCAATGTGAAGACTTCTGCTTCCCAGGCACAGAGAAGGTGCTAGCAGGGAATTCTCTGCCTGCCTTTCCCCAGTGCTCTGCAAGCTCTCCAGGACAACATAAAATCTGGGGCTCTGTGCTTTCTTTCCTTCTGAACAAGTGTTACTGTTTTCTGCACAAAAGCGATTCTGCGAAGCAATGGGAACACTTCTGCTTCCCAGGCACAGAGAAGGTGCTAGCAGGGAATTCTCTGCCTGCCTTTCCCCAGTGCTCTGCAAGCTCTCCAGGACAACATAAAATCTGGGGCTCTGTGCTTTCTTTTGTTCTGAACAAGTGTTAGTGTTTTCTGCACAAAAGCGATTCTGCGAAGCAATGTGAACACTTCTGCTTCCCAGGCACAGAGAAGGTGCTAGCAGGGAATTCTCTGCCTGCCTTTCCCCAGTGCTCTGCAAGCTCTCCAGGACAACATAAAATCTGGGGCTCTGTGCTTTCTTTCGTTCTGAACAAGTGTTACTGTTTTCTGCACAAAAGCGATTCTGCGAAGCAATGTGAACACTTCTGCTTCCCAGGCACAGAGAAGGTGCTAGCAGGGAATTCTCTGCCTGCCTTTCCCCAGTGCTCTGCAAGCTCTCCAGGACAACAGCAAATCTGGGGCTCTGTGCTTTCTTTCGTTCTGAACAAGTGTTACTGTTTTCTGCAGAAAAGTCATTCTGCGAAGCAATGTGAACACTTCTGCTTCCCAGGCACAGAGAAGGTGCTGGCAGGGAATTCTCTGCCTGCCTTTCCCCAGTGCTCTGCAAGCTCTCCAGGACAACATAAAATCTGGGGCTCTGTGCTTTCTTTTGTTCTGAACAAGTGTTAGTGTTTTCTGCACAAAAGCGATTCTGCGAAGCAATGTGAACAGGCACAGAGAAGGTGCTAGCAGGGAATTCTCTGCCTGCCTTTCCCCAGTGCTCTGCAAGCTCTCCAGGACAACAGCAAATCTGGGGCTCTGTGCTTTCTTTCGTTCTGAACAAGTGTTATTGTTTTCTGCACAAAAGCGATTCTGCGAAGCAATGTGAAGACTTCTGCTTCCCAGGCACAGAGAAGGTGCTAGCAGGGAATTCTCTGCCTGCCTTTCCCCAGTGCTCTGCAAGCTCTCCAGGACAACAGCAAATCTGGGGCTCTGTGCTTTCTTTCGTTCTGAACAACTGTTACTGTTTTCTGCACAAAAGCGATTCTGCGAAGCAATGGGAACACTTCTGCTTCCCAGGCACAGAGAAGGTGCTAGCAGGGAATTCTCTGCCTGCCTTTCCCCAGTGCTCTGCAAGCTCTCCAGGACAACATAAAATCTGGGGCTCTGTGCTTTCTTTCGTTCTGAACAAGTGTTATTGTTTTCTGCACAAAAGCGATTCTGCGAAGCAATGTGAAGACTTCTGCTTCCCAGGCACAGAGAAGGTGCTAGCAGGGAATTCTCTGCCTGCCTTTCCCCAGTGCTCTGCAAGCTCTCCAGGACAACATAAAATCTGGGGCTCTGTGCTTTCTTTCCTTCTGAACAAGTGTTACTGTTTTCTGCACAAAAGCGATTCTGCGAAGCAATGTGAACAGGCACAGAGAAGGTGCTAGCAGGGAATTCTCTGCCTGCCTTTCCCCAGTGCTCTGCAAGCTCTCCAGCACAACATAAAATCTGGGGCTCTGTGCTTTCTTTCGTTCTGAACAAGTGTTACTGTTTTCTGCACAAAAGCGATTCTGCGAAGCAATGGGAACACTTCTCTTTCCCAGGCACAGGGAAGGTGCTAGCAGGGAATTCTCTGCCTGCCTTTCCCCAGTGCTCTGCAAGCTCTCCAGCACAACATAAAATCTGGGGCTCTGTGCTTTCTTTCGTTCTGAACAAGTGTTACTGTTTTCTGCACAAAAGCGATTCTGCGAAGCAATGTGAACACTTCTGCTTCCCAGGCACAGAGAAGGTGCTAGCAGGGAATTCTCTGCCTGCCTTTCCCCAGTGCTCTGCAAGCTCTCCAGGACAACATAAAATCTGGGGCTCTGTGCTTTCTTTTGTTCTGAACAAGTGTTACTGTTTTCTGCAAAAAAGCGATTCTGCGAAGCAATGTGAACACTTGTGCTTCCCAGGCACAGAGAAGGTGCTAGCAGGGAATTCTCTGCCTGCTTTTCCCCAGTACTCTGCAAGCTCTCCAGCAGAACATAAAATCTGGGGCTCTGTGCTTTCTTTCGTTCTGAACAAGTGTTACTGTTTTCTGCACAAAAGCGATTCTGCGAAGGAATGTGAACAGGCACAGAGAAGGTGCTAGCAGGGAATTCTCTGCCTGCCTTTCCCCAGTGCTCTGCAAGCTCTCCAGGACAACAGCAAATCTGGGGCTCTGTGCTTTCTTTCGTTCTGAACAAGTGTTACTGTTTTCTGCACAAAAGCGATTCTGCGAAGCAATGTGAACACTTCTGTTTCCCAGGCACCGAGAACGTGCTAGCAGGGAATTCTCTGCTTGCTTTTCCCCAGTGCTCTGCAAGCTCTCCAGGACAACATAAAATCTGGGGCTCTGTGCTTTCTTTTGTTCTGAACAAGTGTTACTGTTTTCTGCACAAAAGCGATTCTGCGAAGCAATGTGAACACTTCTGCTTCCCAGGCACAGAGAAGGTGCTAGCAGGGAATTCTCTGCCTGCCTTTCCCCAGTGCTCTGCAAGCTCTCCAGGACAACAGCAAATCTGGGGCTCTGTGCTTTCTTTCGTTCTGAACAAGTGTTACTGTTTTCTGCACAAAAGCGATTCTGCGAAGCAATGGGAACACTTCTGCTTCCCAGGCACAGAGAAGGTGCTAGCAGGGAATTCTCTGCCTGCCTTTCCCCAGTGCTCTGCAAGCTCTCCAGGACAACATAAAATCTGGGGCTCTGTGCTTTCTTTCGTTCTGAACAAGTGTTACTGTTTTCTGCACAAAAGCGATTCTGCGAAGCAATGGGAACACTTCTCTTTCCCAGGCACAGGGAAGGTGCTAGCAGGGAATTCTCTGCCTGCCTTTCCCCAGTGCTCTGCAAGCTCTCCAGGACAACATAAAATCTGGGGCTCTGTGCTTTCTTTCGTTCTGAAGAAGTGTTACTTTTTCTGCACAAAAGCGATTCTGCGAAGCAATGTGAACACTTCTGCTTCCCAGGCACAGAGAAGGTGCTGGCAGGGAATTCTCTGCCTGCCTTTCCCCAGTGCTCTGCAAGCTCTCCAGGACAACATAAAATCTGGGGCTCTGTGCTTTTTTTCGTTCTGAACAAGTGTTACTGTTTTCTGCAGAAAAGTCATTCTGCGAAGCAATGTGAACACTTCTGCTTCCCAGGCACAGAGAAGGTGCTGGCAGGGAATTCTCTGCCTGCCTTTCCCCAGTGCTCTGCAAGCTCTCCAGGACAACATAAAATCTGGGGCTCTGTGCTTTCTTTTGTTCTGAACAAGTGTTAGTGTTTTCTGCACAAAAGCGATTCTGCGAAGCAATGTGAACACTTCTGCTTCCCAGGCACAGAGAAGGTGCTAGCAGGGAATTCTCTGCCTGCCTTTCCCCAGTGCTCTGCAAGCTCTCCAGGACAACAGCAGATCTGGGGCTCTGTGCTTTCTTTCGTTCAGAACAAGTGTTACTGTTTTCTGCACAAAAGCGATTCTGCGAAGCAATGGGAACACTTCTCTTTCCCAGGCACAGGGAAGGTGCTAGCAGGGAATTCTCTGCCTGCCTTTCCCCAGTGCTCTGCAAGCTCTCCAGCACAACATAAAATCTGGGGCTCTGTGCTTTCTTTCGTTCTGAACAAGTGTTACTGTTTTCTGCACAAAAGCGATTCTGCGAAGCAATGTGAACACTTCTGCTTCCCAGGCACAGAGAAGGTGCTAGCAGGGAATTCTCTGCCTGCCTTTCCCCAGTGCTCTGCAAGCTCTCCAGGACAACATAAAATCTGGGGCTCTGTGCTTTCTTTTGTTCTGAACAAGTGTTACTGTTTTCTGCACAAAAGCGATTCTGCGAAGCAATGTGAACACTTCTGCTTCCCAGGCACAGAGAAGGTGCTAGCAGGGAATTCTCTGCCTGCTTTTCCCCAGTACTCTGCAAGCTCTCCAGCAGAACATAAAATCTGGGGCTCTGTGCTTTCTTTCGTTCTGAACAAGTGTTACTGTTTTCTGCACAAAAGCGATTCTGCGAAGGAATGTGAACAGGCACAGAGAAGGTGCTAGCAGGGAATTCTCTGCCTGCCTTTCCCCAGTGCTCTGCAAGCTCTCCAGGACAACAGCAAATCTGGGGCTCTGTGCTTTCTTTCGTTCTGAACAAGTGTTACTGTTTTCTGCACAAAAGCGATTCTGCGAAGCAATGTGAACTCTTCTGTTTCCCAGGCACCGAGAACGTGCTAGCAGGGAATTCTCTGCCTGCTTTTCCCCAGTGCTCTGCAAGCTCTCCAGGACAACATAAAATCTGAGGCTCTGTGCTTTCTTTCGTTCTGAACAAGTGTTATTGTTTTCTGCACAAAAGCGATTCTGCGAAGCAATGTGAACACTTCTGCTTCCCAGGCACAGAGAAGGTGCTAGCAGGGAATTCTCTGCCTGCTTTTCCCCAGTGCTCTGCAAGCTCTCCAGGACAACATAAAATCTGGGGCTCTGTGCTTTCTTTCGTTCTGAACAAGTGTTACTGTTTTCTGCACAAAAGCGATTCTGCGAAGCAATGTGAACACTTCTGTTTCCCAGGCACCGAGAACGTGCTAGCAGGGAATTCTCTGCTTGCTTTTCCCCAGTGCTCTGCAAGCTCTCCAGGACAACATAAAATCTGGGGCTCTGTGCTTTCTTTTGTTCTGAACAAGTGTTACTGTTTTCTGCACAAAAGCGATTCTGCGAAGCAATGTGAACACTTCTGCTTCCCAGGCACAGAGAAGGTGCTAGCAGGGAATTCTCTGCCTGCCTTTCCCCAGTGCTCTGCAAGCTCTCCAGGACAACAGCAAATCTGGGGCTCTGTGCTTTCTTTCGTTCTGAACAAGTGTTACTGTTTTCTGCACAAAAGCGATTCTGCGAAGCAATGGGAACACTTCTGCTTCCCAGGCACAGAGAAGGTGCTAGCAGGGAATTCTCTGCCTGCCTTTCCCCAGTGCTCTGCAAGCTCTCCAGGACAACATAAAATCTGGGGCTCTGTGCTTTCTTTCGTTCTGAACAAGTGTTACTGTTTTCTGCACAAAAGCGATTCTGCGAAGCAATGGGAACACTTCTCTTTCCCAGGCACAGGGAAGGTGCTAGCAGGGAATTCTCTGCCTGCCTTTCCCCAGTGCTCTGCAAGCTCTCCAGGACAACATAAAATCTGGGGCTCTGTGCTTTCTTTCGTTCTGAAGAAGTGTTACTTTTTCTGCACAAAAGCGATTCTGCGAAGCAATGTGAACACTTCTGCTTCCCAGGCACAGAGAAGGTGCTGGCAGGGAATTCTCTGCCTGCCTTTCCCCAGTGCTCTGCAAGCTCTCCAGGACAACATAAAATCTGGGGCTCTGTGCTTTTTTTCGTTCTGAACAAGTGTTACTGTTTTCTGCAGAAAAGTCATTCTGCGAAGCAATGTGAACACTTCTGCTTCCCAGGCACAGAGAAGGTGCTGGCAGGGAATTCTCTGCCTGCCTTTCCCCAGTGCTCTGCAAGCTCTCCAGGACAACATAAAATCTGGGGCTCTGTGCTTTCTTTTGTTCTGAACAAGTGTTAGTGTTTTCTGCACAAAAGCGATTCTGCGAAGCAATGTGAACACTTCTGCTTCCCAGGCACAGAGAAGGTGCTAGCAGGGAATTCTCTGCCTGCCTTTCCCCAGTGCTCTGCAAGCTCTCCAGGACAACATAAAATCTGGGGCTCTGTGCTTTCTTTTGTTCTGAACAAGTGTTACTGTTTTCTGCACAAAAGCGATTCTGCGAAGCAATGTGAACACTTCTGCTTCCCAGGCACAGAGAAGGTGCTAGCAGGGAATTCTCTGCCTGCTTTTCCCCAGTACTCTGCAAGCTCTCCAGCAGAACATAAAATCTGGGGCTCTGTGCTTTCTTTCGTTCTGAACAAGTGTTACTGTTTTCTGCACAAAAGCGATTCTGCGAAGGAATGTGAACAGGCACAGAGAAGGTGCTAGCAGGGAATTCTCTGCCTGCCTTTCCCCAGTGCTCTGCAAGCTCTCCAGGACAACAGCAAATCTGGGGCTCTGTGCTTTCTTTCGTTCTGAACAAGTGTTACTGTTTTCTGCACAAAAGCGATTCTGCGAAGCAATGTGAACACTTCTGTTTCCCAGGCACCGAGAACGTGCTAGCAGGGAATTCTCTGCCTGCTTTTCCCCAGTGCTCTGCAAGCTCTCCAGGACAACATAAAATCTGAGGCTCTGTGCTTTCTTTCGTTCTGAACAAGTGTTATTGTTTTCTGCACAAAAGCGATTCTGCGAAGCAATGTGAACACTTCTGCTTCCCAGGCACAGAGAAGGTGCTAGCAGGGAATTCTCTGCCTGCTTTTCCCCAGTGCTCTGCAAGCTCTCCAGGACAACATAAAATCTGGGGCTCTGTGCTTTCTTTCGTTCTGAACAAGTGTTACTATTTTCTGCACAAAAGCGATTCTGCGAAGCAATGTGAACACTTCTGCTTCCCAGGCACAGAGAAGGTGCTAGCAGGGAATTCTCTGCTTGCTTTTCCCCAGTGCTCTGCAAGCTCTCCAGGACAACATAAAATCTGGGGCTCTGTGCTTTCTTTTGTTCTGAACAAGTGTTATTGTTTTCTGCACAAAAGCGATTCTGCGAAGCAATGTGAACACTTCTGCTTCCCAGGCACAGAGAAGGTGCTAGCAGGGAATTCTCTGCCTGCCTTTCCCCAGTGCTCTGCAAGCTCTCCAGGACAACAGCAAATCTGGGGCTCTGTGCTTTCTTTCGTTCTGAACAAGTGTTACTGTTTTCTGCACAAAAGCGATTCTGCGAAGCAATGGGAACACTTCTGCTTCCCAGGCACAGAGAAGGTGCTAGCAGGGAATTCTCTGCCTGCCTTTCCCCAGTGCTCTGCAAGCTCTCCAGGACAACATAAAATCTGGGGCTCTGTGCTTTCTTTCGTTCTGAACAAGTGTTACTGTTTTCTGCAGAAAAGTCATTCTGCGAAGCAATGTGAACACTTCTGCTTCCCAGGCACAGAGAAGGTGCTAGCAGGGAATTCTCTGCCTGCCTTTCCCCAGTGCTCTGCAAGCTCTCCAGGACAACAGCAAATCTGGGGCTCTGTGCTTTCTTTCGTTCTGAACAAGTGTTACTGTTTTCTGCACAAAAGCGATTCTGCGAAGCAATGTGAACACTTCTGCTTCCCAGGCACAGAGAAGGTGCTAGCAGGGAATTCTCTGCCTGCCTTTCCCCAGTGCTCTGCAAGCTCTCCAGGACAACATAAAATCTGGGGCTCTGTGCTTTCTTTCCTTCTGAACAAGTGTTACTGTTTTCTGCACAAAAGCGATTCTGCGAAGGAATGTGAACAGGCACAGAGAAGGTGCTAGCAGGGAATTCTCTGCCTGCCTTTCCCCAGTGCTCTGCAAGCTCTCCAGGACAACAGCAAATCTGGGGCTCTGTGCTTTCTTTCGTTCTGAACAAGTGTTACTGTTTTCTGCACAAAAGCGATTCTGCGAAGCAATGGGAACACTTCTGCTTCCCAGGCACAGAGAAGGTGCTAGCAGGGAATTCTCTGCCTGCCTTTCCCCAGTGCTCTGCAAGCTCTCCAGGACAACATAAAATCTGGGGCTCTGTGCTTTCTTTCGTTCTGAACAAGTGTTACTGTTTTCTGCACAAAAGCGATTCTGCGAAGCAATGGGAACACTTCTCTTTCCCAGGCACAGGGAAGGTGCTAGCAGGGAATTCTCTGCCTGCCTTTCCCCAGTGCTCTGCAAGCTCTCCAGGACAACATAAAATCTGGGGCTCTGTGCTTTCTTTCGTTCTGAAGAAGTGTTACTTTTTCTGCACAAAAGCGATTCTGCGAAGCAATGTGAACACTTCTGCTTCCCAGGCACAGAGAAGGTGCTGGCAGGGAATTCTCTGCCTGCCTTTCCCCAGTGCTCTGCAAGCTCTCCAGGACAACATAAAATCTGGGGCTCTGTGCTTTTTTTCGTTCTGAACAAGTGTTACTGTTTTCTGCAGAAAAGTCATTCTGCGAAGCAATGTGAACACTTCTGCTTCCCAGGCACAGAGAAGGTGCTGGCAGGGAATTCTCTGCCTGCCTTTCCCCAGTGCTCTGCAAGCTCTCCAGGACAACATAAAATCTGGGGCTCTGTGCTTTCTTTTGTTCTGAACAAGTGTTAGTGTTTTCTGCACAAAAGCGATTCTGCGAAGCAATGTGAACACTTCTGCTTCCCAGGCACAGAGAAGGTGCTAGCAGGGAATTCTCTGCCTGCCTTTCCCCAGTGCTCTGCAAGCTCTCCAGGACAACATAAAATCTGGGGCTCTGTGCTTTCTTTCCTTCTGAACAAGTGTTACTGTTTTCTGCACAAAAGCGATTCTGCGAAGCAATGTGAACAGGCACAGAGAAGGTGCTAGCAGGGAATTCTCTGCCTGCCTTTCCCCAGTGCTCTGCAAGCTCTCCAGGACAACAGCAAATCTGCGGCTCTGTGCTTTCTTTCGTTCAGAACAAGTGTTACTGTTTTCTGCACAAAAGCGATTCTGCGAAGCAATGGGAACACTTCTCTTTCCCAGGCACAGGGAAGGTGCTAGCAGGGAATTCTCTGCCTGCCTTTCCCCAGTGCTCTGCAAGCTCTCCAGCACAACATAAAATCTGGGGCTCTGTGCTTTCTTTCGTTCTGAACAAGTGTTACTGTTTTCTGCACAAAAGCGATTCTGCGAAGCAATGTGAACACTTCTGCTTCCCAGGCACAGAGAAGGTGCTAGCAGGGAATTCTCTGCCTGCCTTTCCCCAGTGCTCTGCAAGCTCTCCAGGACAACATAAAATCTGGGGCTCTGTGCTTTCTTTTGTTCTGAACAAGTGTTACTGTTTTCTGCACAAAAGCGATTCTGCGAAGCAATGGGAACACTTCTGCTTCCCAGGCACAGAGAAGGTGCTAGCAGGGAATTCTCTGCCTGCTTTTCCCCAGTACTCTGCAAGCTCTCCAGCAGAACATAAAATCTGGGGCTCTGTGCTTTCTTTCGTTCTGAACAAGTGTTACTGTTTTCTGCACAAAAGCGATTCTGCGAAGGAATGTGAACAGGCACAGAGAAGGTGCTAGCAGGGAATTCTCTGCCTGCCTTTCCCCAGTGCTCTGCAAGCTCTCCAGGACAACAGCAAATCTGGGGCTCTGTGCTTTCTTTCGTTCTGAACAAGTGTTACTGTTTTCTGCACAAAAGCGATTCTGCGAAGCAATGTGAACACTTCTGTTTCCCAGGCACCGAGAACGTGCTAGCAGGGAATTCTCTGCCTGCTTTTCCCCAGTGCTCTGCAAGCTCTCCAGGACAACATAAAATCTGAGGCTCTGTGCTTTCTTTCGTTCTGAACAAGTGTTATTGTTTTCTGCACAAAAGCGATTCTGCGAAGCAATGTGAACACTTCTGCTTCCCAGGCACAGAGAAGGTGCTGGCAGGGAATTCTCTGCCTGCTTTTCCCCAGTGCTCTGCAAGCTCTCCAGGACAACATAAAATCTGGGGCTCTGTGCTTTCTTTCGTTCTGAACAAGTGTTACTATTTTCTGCACAAAAGCGATTCTGCGAAGCAATGTGAACACTTCTGCTTCCCAGGCACAGAGAAGGTGCTAGCAGGGAATTCTCTGCTTGCTTTTCCCCAGTGCTCTGCAAGCTCTCCAGGACAACATAAAATCTGGGGCTCTGTGCTTTCTTTTGTTCTGAACAAGTGTTATTGTTTTCTGCACAAAAGCGATTCTGCGAAGCAATGTGAACACTTCTGCTTCCCAGGCACAGAGAAGGTGCTAGCAGGGAATTCTCTGCCTGCCTTTCCCCAGTGCTCTGCAAGCTCTCCAGGACAACAGCAAATCTGGGGCTCTGTGCTTTCTTTCGTTCTGAACAAGTGTTACTGTTTTCTGCACAAAAGCGATTCTGCGAAGCAATGGGAACACTTCTGCTTCCCAGGCACAGAGAAGGTGCTAGCAGGGAATTCTCTGCCTGCCTTTCCCCAGTGCTCTGCAAGCTCTCCAGGACAACATAAAATCTGGGGCTCTGTGCTTTCTTTCGTTCTGAACAAGTGTTACTGTTTTCTGCAGAAAAGTCATTCTGCGAAGCAATGTGAACACTTCTGCTTCCCAGGCACAGAGAAGGTGCTAGCAGGGAATTCTCTGCCTGCCTTTCCCCAGTGCTCTGCAAGCTCTCCAGGACAACAGCAAATCTGGGGCTCTGTGCTTTCTTTCGTTCTGAACAAGTGTTACTGTTTTCTGCACAAAAGCGATTCTGCGAAGCAATGTGAACACTTCTGCTTCCCAGGCACAGAGAAGGTGCTAGCAGGGAATTCTCTGCCTGCCTTTCCCCAGTGCTCTGCAAGCTCTCCAGGACAACATAAAATCTGGGGCTCTGTGCTTTCTTTCCTTCTGAACAAGTGTTACTGTTTTCTGCACAAAAGCGATTCTGCGAAGCAATGTGAACAGGCACAGAGAAGGTGCTAGCAGGGAATTCTCTGCCTGCCTTTCCCCAGTGCTCTGCAAGCTCTCCAGCACAACAGCAAATCTGGGGCTCTGTGCTTTCTTTCGTTCTGAACAAGTGTTACTGTTTTCTGCACAAAAGCGATTCTGCGAAGCAATGTGAACACTTCTGCTTCCCAGGCACAGAGAAGGTGCTAGCAGGGAATTCTCTGCCTGCCTTTCCCCAGTGCTCTGCAAGCTCTCCAGGACAACATAAAATCTGGGGCTCTGTGCTTTCTTTTGTTCTGAACAAGTGTTACTGTTTTCTGCACAAAAGCGATTCTGCGAAGCAATGTGAACACTTGTGCTTCCCAGGCACAGAGAAGGTGCTAGCAGGGAATTCTCTGCCTGCTTTTCCCCAGTACTCTGCAAGCTCTCCAGCAGAACATAAAATCTGGGGCTCTGTGCTTTCTTTCGTTCTGAACAAGTGTTACTGTTTTCTGCACAAAAGCGATTCTGCGAAGGAATGTGAACAGGCACAGAGAAGGTGCTAGCAGGGAATTCTCTGCCTGCCTTTCCCCAGTGCTCTGCAAGCTCTCCAGGACAACAGCAAATCTGGGGCTCTGTGCTTTCTTTCGTTCTGAACAAGTGTTACTGTTTTCTGCACAAAAGCGATTCTGCGAAGCAATGTGAACACTTCTGCTTCCCAGGCACAGAGAAGGTGCTAGCAGGGAATTCTCTGCCTGCTTTTCCCCAGTGCTCTGCAAGCTCTCCAGGACAACATAAAATCTGGGGCTCTGTGCTTTCTTTCGTTCTGAACAAGTGTTACTGTTTTCTGCACAAAAGCGATTCTGCGAAGCAATGGGAACACTTCTCTTTCCCAGGCACAGGGAAGGTGCTAGCAGGGAATTCTCTGCCTGCCTTTCCCCAGTGCTCTGCAAGCTCTCCAGCACAACATAAAATCTGGGGCTCTGTGCTTTCTTTCGTTCTGAACAAGTGTTACTGTTTTCTGCACAAAAGCGATTCTGCGAAGCAATGGGAACACTTCTGCTTCCCAGGCACAGAGAAGGTGCTAGCAGGGAATTCTCTGCCTGCCTTTCCCCAGTGCTCTGCAAGCTCTCCAGGACAACATAAAATCTGGGGCTCTGTGCTTTCTTTCGTTCTGAACAAGTGTTATTGTTTTCTGCACAAAAGCGATTCTGCGAAGCAATGTGAAGACTTCTGCTTCCCAGGCACAGAGAAGGTGCTAGCAGGGAATTCTCTGCCTGCCTTTCCCCAGTGCTCTGCAAGCTCTCCAGGACAACATAAAATCTGGGGCTCTGTGCTTTCTTTCCTTCTGAACAAGTGTTACTGTTTTCTGCACAAAAGCGATTCTGCGAAGCAATGTGAACAGGCACAGAGAAGGTGCTAGCAGGGAATTCTCTGCCTGCCTTTCCCCAGTGCTCTGCAAGCTCTCCAGCACAACATAAAATCTGGGGCTCTGTGCTTTCTTTCGTTCTGAACAAGTGTTACTGTTTTCTGCACAAAAGCGATTCTGCGAAGCAATGGGAACACTTCTCTTTCCCAGGCACAGGGAAGGTGCTAGCAGGGAATTCTCTGCCTGCCTTTCCCCAGTGCTCTGCAAGCTCTCCAGCACAACATAAAATCTGGGGCTCTGTGCTTTCTTTCGTTCTGAACAAGTGTTACTGTTTTCTGCACAAAAGCGATTCTGCGAAGCAATGTGAACACTTCTGCTTCCCAGGCACAGAGAAGGTGCTAGCAGGGAATTCTCTGCCTGCCTTTCCCCAGTGCTCTGCAAGCTCTCCAGGACAACATAAAATCTGGGGCTCTGTGCTTTCTTTTGTTCTGAACAAGTGTTACTGTTTTCTGCACAAAAGCGATTCTGCGAAGCAATGTGAACACTTGTGCTTCCCAGGCACAGAGAAGGTGCTAGCAGGGAATTCTCTGCCTGCTTTTCCCCAGTACTCTGCAAGCTCTCCAGCAGAACATAAAATCTGGGGCTCTGTGCTTTCTTTCGTTCTGAACAAGTGTTACTGTTTTCTGCACAAAAGCGATTCTGCGAAGGAATGTGAACAGGCACAGAGAAGGTGCTAGCAGGGAATTCTCTGCCTGCCTTTCCCCAGTGCTCTGCAAGCTCTCCAGGACAACAGCAAATCTGGGGCTCTGTGCTTTCTTTCGTTCTGAACAAGTGTTACTGTTTTCTGCACAAAAGCGATTCTGCGAAGCAATGTGAACACTTCTGTTTCCCAGGCACCGAGAACGTGCTAGCAGGGAATTCTCTGCTTGCTTTTCCCCAGTGCTCTGCAAGCTCTCCAGGACAACATAAAATCTGGGGCTCTGTGCTTTCTTTTGTTCTGAACAAGTGTTACTGTTTTCTGCACAAAAGCGATTCTGCGAAGCAATGTGAACACTTCTGCTTCCCAGGCACAGAGAAGGTGCTAGCAGGGAATTCTCTGCCTGCCTTTCCCCAGTGCTCTGCAAGCTCTCCAGGACAACAGCAAATCTGGGGCTCTGTGCTTTCTTTCGTTCTGAACAAGTGTTACTGTTTTCTGCACAAAAGCGATTCTGCGAAGCAATGGGAACACTTCTGCTTCCCAGGCACAGAGAAGGTGCTAGCAGGGAATTCTCTGCCTGCCTTTCCCCAGTGCTCTGCAAGCTCTCCAGGACAACATAAAATCTGGGGCTCTGTGCTTTCTTTCGTTCTGAACAAGTGTTACTGTTTTCTGCACAAAAGCGATTCTGCGAAGCAATGGGAACACTTCTCTTTCCCAGGCACAGGGAAGGTGCTAGCAGGGAATTCTCTGCCTGCCTTTCCCCAGTGCTCTGCAAGCTCTCCAGGACAACATAAAATCTGGGGCTCTGTGCTTTCTTTCGTTCTGAAGAAGTGTTACTTTTTCTGCACAAAAGCGATTCTGCGAAGCAATGTGAACACTTCTGCTTCCCAGGCACAGAGAAGGTGCTGGCAGGGAATTCTCTGCCTGCCTTTCCCCAGTGCTCTGCAAGCTCTCCAGGACAACATAAAATCTGGGGCTCTGTGCTTTTTTTCGTTCTGAACAAGTGTTACTGTTTTCTGCAGAAAAGTCATTCTGCGAAGCAATGTGAACACTTCTGCTTCCCAGGCACAGAGAAGGTGCTGGCAGGGAATTCTCTGCCTGCCTTTCCCCAGTGCTCTGCAAGCTCTCCAGGACAACATAAAATCTGGGGCTCTGTGCTTTCTTTTGTTCTGAACAAGTGTTAGTGTTTTCTGCACAAAAGCGATTCTGCGAAGCAATGTGAACACTTCTGCTTCCCAGGCACAGAGAAGGTGCTAGCAGGGAATTCTCTGCCTGCCTTTCCCCAGTGCTCTGCAAGCTCTCCAGGACAACAGCAGATCTGGGGCTCTGTGCTTTCTTTCGTTCAGAACAAGTGTTACTGTTTTCTGCACAAAAGCGATTCTGCGAAGCAATGGGAACACTTCTCTTTCCCAGGCACAGGGAAGGTGCTAGCAGGGAATTCTCTGCCTGCCTTTCCCCAGTGCTCTGCAAGCTCTCCAGCACAACATAAAATCTGGGGCTCTGTGCTTTCTTTCGTTCTGAACAAGTGTTACTGTTTTCTGCACAAAAGCGATTCTGCGAAGCAATGTGAACACTTCTGCTTCCCAGGCACAGAGAAGGTGCTAGCAGGGAATTCTCTGCCTGCCTTTCCCCAGTGCTCTGCAAGCTCTCCAGGACAACATAAAATCTGGGGCTCTGTGCTTTCTTTTGTTCTGAACAAGTGTTACTGTTTTCTGCACAAAAGCGATTCTGCGAAGCAATGTGAACACTTCTGCTTCCCAGGCACAGAGAAGGTGCTAGCAGGGAATTCTCTGCCTGCTTTTCCCCAGTACTCTGCAAGCTCTCCAGCAGAACATAAAATCTGGGGCTCTGTGCTTTCTTTCGTTCTGAACAAGTGTTACTGTTTTCTGCACAAAAGCGATTCTGCGAAGGAATGTGAACAGGCACAGAGAAGGTGCTAGCAGGGAATTCTCTGCCTGCCTTTCCCCAGTGCTCTGCAAGCTCTCCAGGACAACAGCAAATCTGGGGCTCTGTGCTTTCTTTCGTTCTGAACAAGTGTTACTGTTTTCTGCACAAAAGCGATTCTGCGAAGCAATGTGAACACTTCTGTTTCCCAGGCACCGAGAACGTGCTAGCAGGGAATTCTCTGCCTGCTTTTCCCCAGTGCTCTGCAAGCTCTCCAGGACAACATAAAATCTGAGGCTCTGTGCTTTCTTTCGTTCTGAACAAGTGTTATTGTTTTCTGCACAAAAGCGATTCTGCGAAGCAATGTGAACACTTCTGCTTCCCAGGCACAGAGAAGGTGCTAGCAGGGAATTCTCTGCCTGCTTTTCCCCAGTGCTCTGCAAGCTCTCCAGGACAACATAAAATCTGGGGCTCTGTGCTTTCTTTCGTTCTGAACAAGTGTTACTGTTTTCTGCACAAAAGCGATTCTGCGAAGCAATGTGAACACTTCTGTTTCCCAGGCACCGAGAACGTGCTAGCAGGGAATTCTCTGCTTGCTTTTCCCCAGTGCTCTGCAAGCTCTCCAGGACAACATAAAATCTGGGGCTCTGTGCTTTCTTTTGTTCTGAACAAGTGTTACTGTTTTCTGCACAAAAGCGATTCTGCGAAGCAATGTGAACACTTCTGCTTCCCAGGCACAGAGAAGGTGCTAGCAGGGAATTCTCTGCCTGCCTTTCCCCAGTGCTCTGCAAGCTCTCCAGGACAACAGCAAATCTGGGGCTCTGTGCTTTCTTTCGTTCTGAACAAGTGTTACTGTTTTCTGCACAAAAGCGATTCTGCGAAGCAATGGGAACACTTCTGCTTCCCAGGCACAGAGAAGGTGCTAGCAGGGAATTCTCTGCCTGCCTTTCCCCAGTGCTCTGCAAGCTCTCCAGGACAACATAAAATCTGGGGCTCTGTGCTTTCTTTCGTTCTGAACAAGTGTTACTGTTTTCTGCACAAAAGCGATTCTGCGAAGCAATGGGAACACTTCTCTTTCCCAGGCACAGGGAAGGTGCTAGCAGGGAATTCTCTGCCTGCCTTTCCCCAGTGCTCTGCAAGCTCTCCAGGACAACATAAAATCTGGGGCTCTGTGCTTTCTTTCGTTCTGAAGAAGTGTTACTTTTTCTGCACAAAAGCGATTCTGCGAAGCAATGTGAACACTTCTGCTTCCCAGGCACAGAGAAGGTGCTGGCAGGGAATTCTCTGCCTGCCTTTCCCCAGTGCTCTGCAAGCTCTCCAGGACAACATAAAATCTGGGGCTCTGTGCTTTTTTTCGTTCTGAACAAGTGTTACTGTTTTCTGCAGAAAAGTCATTCTGCGAAGCAATGTGAACACTTCTGCTTCCCAGGCACAGAGAAGGTGCTGGCAGGGAATTCTCTGCCTGCCTTTCCCCAGTGCTCTGCAAGCTCTCCAGGACAACATAAAATCTGGGGCTCTGTGCTTTCTTTTGTTCTGAACAAGTGTTAGTGTTTTCTGCACAAAAGCGATTCTGCGAAGCAATGTGAACACTTCTGCTTCCCAGGCACAGAGAAGGTGCTAGCAGGGAATTCTCTGCCTGCCTTTCCCCAGTGCTCTGCAAGCTCTCCAGGACAACAGCAGATCTGGGGCTCTGTGCTTTCTTTCGTTCAGAACAAGTGTTACTGTTTTCTGCACAAAAGCGATTCTGCGAAGCAATGGGAACACTTCTCTTTCCCAGGCACAGGGAAGGTGCTAGCAGGGAATTCTCTGCCTGCCTTTCCCCAGTGCTCTGCAAGCTCTCCAGCACAACATAAAATCTGGGGCTCTGTGCTTTCTTTCGTTCTGAACAAGTGTTACTGTTTTCTGCACAAAAGCGATTCTGCGAAGCAATGTGAACACTTCTGCTTCCCAGGCACAGAGAAGGTGCTAGCAGGGAATTCTCTGCCTGCCTTTCCCCAGTGCTCTGCAAGCTCTCCAGGACAACATAAAATCTGGGGCTCTGTGCTTTCTTTTGTTCTGAACAAGTGTTACTGTTTTCTGCACAAAAGCGATTCTGCGAAGCAATGTGAACACTTCTGCTTCCCAGGCACAGAGAAGGTGCTAGCAGGGAATTCTCTGCCTGCTTTTCCCCAGTACTCTGCAAGCTCTCCAGCAGAACATAAAATCTGGGGCTCTGTGCTTTCTTTCGTTCTGAACAAGTGTTACTGTTTTCTGCACAAAAGCGATTCTGCGAAGGAATGTGAACAGGCACAGAGAAGGTGCTAGCAGGGAATTCTCTGCCTGCCTTTCCCCAGTGCTCTGCAAGCTCTCCAGGACAACAGCAAATCTGGGGCTCTGTGCTTTCTTTCGTTCTGAACAAGTGTTACTGTTTTCTGCACAAAAGCGATTCTGCGAAGCAATGTGAACACTTCTGTTTCCCAGGCACCGAGAACGTGCTAGCAGGGAATTCTCTGCCTGCTTTTCCCCAGTGCTCTGCAAGCTCTCCAGGACAACATAAAATCTGAGGCTCTGTGCTTTCTTTCGTTCTGAACAAGTGTTATTGTTTTCTGCACAAAAGCGATTCTGCGAAGCAATGTGAACACTTCTGCTTCCCAGGCACAGAGAAGGTGCTAGCAGGGAATTCTCTGCCTGCTTTTCCCCAGTGCTCTGCAAGCTCTCCAGGACAACATAAAATCTGGGGCTCTGTGCTTTCTTTCGTTCTGAACAAGTGTTACTATTTTCTGCACAAAAGCGATTCTGCGAAGCAATGTGAACACTTCTGCTTCCCAGGCACAGAGAAGGTGCTAGCAGGGAATTCTCTGCTTGCTTTTCCCCAGTGCTCTGCAAGCTCTCCAGGACAACATAAAATCTGGGGCTCTGTGCTTTCTTTTGTTCTGAACAAGTGTTATTGTTTTCTGCACAAAAGCGATTCTGCGAAGCAATGTGAACACTTCTGCTTCCCAGGCACAGAGAAGGTGCTAGCAGGGAATTCTCTGCCTGCCTTTCCCCAGTGCTCTGCAAGCTCTCCAGGACAACAGCAAATCTGGGGCTCTGTGCTTTCTTTCGTTCTGAACAAGTGTTACTGTTTTCTGCACAAAAGCGATTCTGCGAAGCAATGGGAACACTTCTGCTTCCCAGGCACAGAGAAGGTGCTAGCAGGGAATTCTCTGCCTGCCTTTCCCCAGTGCTCTGCAAGCTCTCCAGGACAACATAAAATCTGGGGCTCTGTGCTTTCTTTCGTTCTGAACAAGTGTTACTGTTTTCTGCAGAAAAGTCATTCTGCGAAGCAATGTGAACACTTCTGCTTCCCAGGCACAGAGAAGGTGCTAGCAGGGAATTCTCTGCCTGCCTTTCCCCAGTGCTCTGCAAGCTCTCCAGGACAACAGCAAATCTGGGGCTCTGTGCTTTCTTTCGTTCTGAACAAGTGTTACTGTTTTCTGCACAAAAGCGATTCTGCGAAGCAATGTGAACACTTCTGCTTCCCAGGCACAGAGAAGGTGCTAGCAGGGAATTCTCTGCCTGCCTTTCCCCAGTGCTCTGCAAGCTCTCCAGGACAACATAAAATCTGGGGCTCTGTGCTTTCTTTCCTTCTGAACAAGTGTTACTGTTTTCTGCACAAAAGCGATTCTGCGAAGCAATGTGAACAGGCACAGAGAAGGTGCTAGCAGGGAATTCTCTGCCTGCCTTTCCCCAGTGCTCTGCAAGCTCTCCAGCACAACATAAAATCTGGGGCTCTGTGCTTTCTTTCGTTCTGAACAAGTGTTACTGTTTTCTGCACAAAAGCGATTCTGCGAAGCAATGTGAACACTTCTGCTTCCCAGGCACAGAGAAGGTGCTAGCAGGGAATTCTCTGCCTGCCTTTCCCCAGTGCTCTGCAAGCTCTCCAGGACAACATAAAATCTGGGGCTCTGTGCTTTCTTTTGTTCTGAACAAGTGTTACTGTTTTCTGCACAAAAGCGATTCTGCGAAGCAATGTGAACACTTGTGCTTCCCAGGCACAGAGAAGGTGCTAGCAGGGAATTCTCTGCCTGCTTTTCCCCAGTACTCTGCAAGCTCTCCAGCAGAACATAAAAT
The DNA here is from genome assembly GCF_047716275.1 of Strix uralensis. NCBI lineage: Eukaryota > Metazoa > Chordata > Aves > Strigiformes > Strigidae > Strix > Strix uralensis. The sequence continues at coordinate 26,609 of NW_027436730.1, forward strand.
CTGGGGCTCTGTGCTTTCTTTCGTTCTGAACAAGTGTTACTGTTTTCTGCACAAAAGCGATTCTGCGAAGGAATGTGAACAGGCACAGAGAAGGTGCTAGCAGGGAATTCTCTGCCTGCCTTTCCCCAGTGCTCTGCAAGCTCTCCAGGACAACAGCAAATCTGGGGCTCTGTGCTTTCTTTCGTTCTGAACAAGTGTTACTGTTTTCTGCACAAAAGCGATTCTGCGAAGCAATGGGAACACTTCTGCTTCCCAGGCACAGAGAAGGTGCTAGCAGGGAATTCTCTGCCTGCCTTTCCCCAGTGCTCTGCAAGCTCTCCAGGACAACATAAAATCTGGGGCTCTGTGCTTTCTTTCGTTCTGAACAAGTGTTACTGTTTTCTGCACAAAAGCGATTCTGCGAAGCAATGGGAACACTTCTCTTTCCCAGGCACAGGGAAGGTGCTAGCAGGGAATTCTCTGCCTGCCTTTCCCCAGTGCTCTGCAAGCTCTCCAGGACAACATAAAATCTGGGGCTCTGTGCTTTCTTTCGTTCTGAAGAAGTGTTACTTTTTCTGCACAAAAGCGATTCTGCGAAGCAATGTGAACACTTCTGCTTCCCAGGCACAGAGAAGGTGCTGGCAGGGAATTCTCTGCCTGCCTTTCCCCAGTGCTCTGCAAGCTCTCCAGGACAACATAAAATCTGGGGCTCTGTGCTTTTTTTCGTTCTGAACAAGTGTTACTGTTTTCTGCAGAAAAGTCATTCTGCGAAGCAATGTGAACACTTCTGCTTCCCAGGCACAGAGAAGGTGCTGGCAGGGAATTCTCTGCCTGCCTTTCCCCAGTGCTCTGCAAGCTCTCCAGGACAACATAAAATCTGGGGCTCTGTGCTTTCTTTTGTTCTGAACAAGTGTTAGTGTTTTCTGCACAAAAGCGATTCTGCGAAGCAATGTGAACACTTCTGCTTCCCAGGCACAGAGAAGGTGCTAGCAGGGAATTCTCTGCCTGCCTTTCCCCAGTGCTCTGCAAGCTCTCCAGGACAACATAAAATCTGGGGCTCTGTGCTTTCTTTCCTTCTGAACAAGTGTTACTGTTTTCTGCACAAAAGCGATTCTGCGAAGCAATGTGAACAGGCACAGAGAAGGTGCTAGCAGGGAATTCTCTGCCTGCCTTTCCCCAGTGCTCTGCAAGCTCTCCAGGACAACAGCAAATCTGCGGCTCTGTGCTTTCTTTCGTTCAGAACAAGTGTTACTGTTTTCTGCACAAAAGCGATTCTGCGAAGCAATGGGAACACTTCTCTTTCCCAGGCACAGGGAAGGTGCTAGCAGGGAATTCTCTGCCTGCCTTTCCCCAGTGCTCTGCAAGCTCTCCAGCACAACATAAAATCTGGGGCTCTGTGCTTTCTTTCGTTCTGAACAAGTGTTACTGTTTTCTGCACAAAAGCGATTCTGCGAAGCAATGTGAACACTTCTGCTTCCCAGGCACAGAGAAGGTGCTAGCAGGGAATTCTCTGCCTGCCTTTCCCCAGTGCTCTGCAAGCTCTCCAGGACAACATAAAATCTGGGGCTCTGTGCTTTCTTTTGTTCTGAACAAGTGTTACTGTTTTCTGCACAAAAGCGATTCTGCGAAGCAATGTGAACACTTCTGCTTCCCAGGCACAGAGAAGGTGCTAGCAGGGAATTCTCTGCCTGCTTTTCCCCAGTACTCTGCAAGCTCTCCAGCAGAACATAAAATCTGGGGCTCTGTGCTTTCTTTCGTTCTGAACAAGTGTTACTGTTTTCTGCACAAAAGCGATTCTGCGAAGGAATGTGAACAGGCACAGAGAAGGTGCTAGCAGGGAATTCTCTGCCTGCCTTTCCCCAGTGCTCTGCAAGCTCTCCAGGACAACAGCAAATCTGGGGCTCTGTGCTTTCTTTCGTTCTGAACAAGTGTTACTGTTTTCTGCACAAAAGCGATTCTGCGAAGCAATGTGAACACTTCTGTTTCCCAGGCACCGAGAACGTGCTAGCAGGGAATTCTCTGCCTGCTTTTCCCCAGTGCTCTGCAAGCTCTCCAGGACAACATAAAATCTGAGGCTCTGTGCTTTCTTTCGTTCTGAACAAGTGTTATTGTTTTCTGCACAAAAGCGATTCTGCGAAGCAATGTGAACACTTCTGCTTCCCAGGCACAGAGAAGGTGCTGGCAGGGAATTCTCTGCCTGCTTTTCCCCAGTGCTCTGCAAGCTCTCCAGGACAACATAAAATCTGGGGCTCTGTGCTTTCTTTCGTTCTGAACAAGTGTTACTATTTTCTGCACAAAAGCGATTCTGCGAAGCAATGTGAACACTTCTGCTTCCCAGGCACAGAGAAGGTGCTAGCAGGGAATTCTCTGCTTGCTTTTCCCCAGTGCTCTGCAAGCTCTCCAGGACAACATAAAATCTGGGGCTCTGTGCTTTCTTTTGTTCTGAACAAGTGTTATTGTTTTCTGCACAAAAGCGATTCTGCGAAGCAATGTGAACACTTCTGCTTCCCAGGCACAGAGAAGGTGCTAGCAGGGAATTCTCTGCCTGCCTTTCCCCAGTGCTCTGCAAGCTCTCCAGGACAACAGCAAATCTGGGGCTCTGTGCTTTCTTTCGTTCTGAACAAGTGTTACTGTTTTCTGCACAAAAGCGATTCTGCGAAGCAATGGGAACACTTCTGCTTCCCAGGCACAGAGAAGGTGCTAGCAGGGAATTCTCTGCCTGCCTTTCCCCAGTGCTCTGCAAGCTCTCCAGGACAACATAAAATCTGGGGCTCTGTGCTTTCTTTCGTTCTGAACAAGTGTTACTGTTTTCTGCAGAAAAGTCATTCTGCGAAGCAATGTGAACACTTCTGCTTCCCAGGCACAGAGAAGGTGCTAGCAGGGAATTCTCTGCCTGCCTTTCCCCAGTGCTCTGCAAGCTCTCCAGGACAACAGCAAATCTGGGGCTCTGTGCTTTCTTTCGTTCTGAACAAGTGTTACTGTTTTCTGCACAAAAGCGATTCTGCGAAGCAATGTGAACACTTCTGCTTCCCAGGCACAGAGAAGGTGCTAGCAGGGAATTCTCTGCCTGCCTTTCCCCAGTGCTCTGCAAGCTCTCCAGGACAACATAAAATCTGGGGCTCTGTGCTTTCTTTCCTTCTGAACAAGTGTTACTGTTTTCTGCACAAAAGCGATTCTGCGAAGCAATGTGAACAGGCACAGAGAAGGTGCTAGCAGGGAATTCTCTGCCTGCCTTTCCCCAGTGCTCTGCAAGCTCTCCAGCACAACAGCAAATCTGGGGCTCTGTGCTTTCTTTCGTTCTGAACAAGTGTTACTGTTTTCTGCACAAAAGCGATTCTGCGAAGCAATGTGAACACTTCTGCTTCCCAGGCACAGAGAAGGTGCTAGCAGGGAATTCTCTGCCTGCCTTTCCCCAGTGCTCTGCAAGCTCTCCAGGACAACATAAAATCTGGGGCTCTGTGCTTTCTTTTGTTCTGAACAAGTGTTACTGTTTTCTGCACAAAAGCGATTCTGCGAAGCAATGTGAACACTTGTGCTTCCCAGGCACAGAGAAGGTGCTAGCAGGGAATTCTCTGCCTGCTTTTCCCCAGTACTCTGCAAGCTCTCCAGCAGAACATAAAATCTGGGGCTCTGTGCTTTCTTTCGTTCTGAACAAGTGTTACTGTTTTCTGCACAAAAGCGATTCTGCGAAGGAATGTGAACAGGCACAGAGAAGGTGCTAGCAGGGAATTCTCTGCCTGCCTTTCCCCAGTGCTCTGCAAGCTCTCCAGGACAACAGCAAATCTGGGGCTCTGTGCTTTCTTTCGTTCTGAACAAGTGTTACTGTTTTCTGCACAAAAGCGATTCTGCGAAGCAATGTGAACACTTCTGTTTCCCAGGCACCGAGAACGTGCTAGCAGGGAATTCTCTGCCTGCTTTTCCCCAGTGCTCTGCAAGCTCTCCAGGACAACATAAAATCTGGGGCTCTGTGCTTTCTTTCGTTCTGAACAAGTGTTACTGTTTTCTGCACAAAAGCGATTCTGCGAAGCAATGGGAACACTTCTCTTTCCCAGGCACAGGGAAGGTGCTAGCAGGGAATTCTCTGCCTGCCTTTCCCCAGTGCTCTGCAAGCTCTCCAGCACAACATAAAATCTGGGGCTCTGTGCTTTCTTTCGTTCTGAACAAGTGTTACTGTTTTCTGCACAAAAGCGATTCTGCGAAGCAATGTGAACACTTGTGCTTCCCAGGCACAGAGAAGGTGCTAGCAGGGAATTCTCTGCCTGCTTTTCCCCAGTACTCTGCAAGCTCTCCAGCAGAACATAAAATCTGGGGCTCTGTCCTTTCTTTCGTTCTGAACAAGTGTTACTGTTTTCTGCACAAAAGCGATTCTGCGAAGGAATGTGAACAGGCACAGAGAAGGTGCTAGCAGGGAATTCTCTGCCTGCCTTTCCCCAGTGCTCTGCAAGCTCTCCAGGACAACAGCAAATCTGGGGCTCTGTGCTTTCTTTCGTTCTGAACAAGTGTTACTGTTTTCTGCACAAAAGCGATTCTGCGAAGCAATGTGAACACTTCTGTTTTCCAGGCACCGAGAACGTGCTAGCAGGGAATTCTCTGCTTGCTTTTCCCCAGTGCTCTGCAAGCTCTCCAGGACAACATAAAATCTGGGGCTCTGTGCTTTCTTTTGTTCTGAACAAGTGTTACTGTTTTCTGCACAAAAGCGATTCTGCGAAGCAATGTGAACACTTCTGCTTCCCAGGCACAGAGAAGGTGCTAGCAGGGAATTCTCTGCCTGCCTTTCCCCAGTGCTCTGCAAGCTCTCCAGGACAACAGCAAATCTGGGGCTCTGTGCTTTCTTTCGTTCTGAACAAGTGTTACTGTTTTCTGCACAAAAGCGATTCTGCGAAGCAATGGGAACACTTCTGCTTCCCAGGCACAGAGAAGGTGCTAGCAGGGAATTCTCTGCCTGCCTTTCCCCAGTGCTCTGCAAGCTCTCCAGGACAACATAAAATCTGGGGCTCTGTGCTTTCTTTCGTTCAGAACAAGTGTTACTGTTTTCTGCACAAAAGCGATTCTGCGAAGCAATGGGAACACTTCTCTTTCCCAGGCACAGGGAAGGTGCTAGCAGGGAATTCTCTGCCTGCCTTTCCCCAGTGCTCTGCAAGCTCTCCAGGACAACATAAAATCTGGGGCTCTGTGCTTTCTTTCGTTCTGAAGAAGTGTTACTTTTTCTGCACAAAAGCGATTCTGCGAAGCAATGTGAACACTTCTGCTTCCCAGGCACAGAGAAGGCGCTAGCAGGGAATTCTCTGCCTGCCTTTCCCCAGTGCTCTGCAAGCTCTCCAGGACAACATAAAATCTGGGGCTCTGTGCTTTCTTTCCTTCTGAACAAGTGTTACTGTTTTCTGCACAAAAGCGATTCTGCGAAGCAATGTGAACAGGAACAGGGAAGGTGCTAGCAGGGAATTCTCTGCCTGCCTTTCCCCAGTACTCTGCAAGCTCTCCAGGACAACAGCAAATCTGCGGCTCTGTGCTTTCTTTCGTTCAGAACAAGTGTTACTGTTTTCTGCACAAAAGCGATTCTGCGAAGCAATGTGAACACTTCTGCTTCCCAGGCACAGAGAAGGTGCTAGCAGGGAATTCTCTGCCTGCCTTTCCCCAGTGCTCTGCAAGCTCTCCAGGACAACAGCAAATCTGGGGCTCTGTGCTTTCTTTTGTTCTGAACAAGTGTTACTGTTTTCTGCACAAAAGCGATTCTGCGAAGCAATGTGAACACTTGTGCTTCCCAGGCACAGAGAAGGTGCTAGCAGGGAATTCTCTGCCTGCTTTTCCCCAGTACTCTGCAAGCTCTCCAGCAGAACATAAAATCTGGGGCTCTGTGCTTTCTTTCGTTCTGAACAAGTGTTACTGTTTTCTGCACAAAAGCGATTCTGCGAAGGAATGTGAACAGGCACAGAGAAGGTGCTAGCAGGGAATTCTCTGCCTGCCTTTCCCCAGTGCTCTGCAAGCTCTCCAGGACAACAGCAAATCTGGGGCTCTGTGCTTTCTTTCGTTCTGAACAAGTGTTACTGTTTTCTGCACAAAAGCGATTCTGCGAAGCAATGTGAACACTTCTGCTTCCCAGGCACAGAGAACGTGCTAGCAGGGAATTCTCTGCCTGCTTTTCCCCAGTGCTCTGCAAGCTCTCCAGGACAACATAAAATCTGGGGCTCTGTGCTTTCTTTCGTTCTGAACAAGTGTTACTGTTTTCTGCACAAAAGCGATTCTGCGAAGCAATGTGAACACTTCTGCTTCGCAGGCACAGAGAAGGTGCTAGCAGGGAATTCTCTGCTTGCTTTTCCCCAGTGCTCTGCAAGCTCTCCAGGACAACATAAAATCTGGGGCTCTGTGCTTTCTTTTGTTCTGAACAAGTGTTAGTGTTTTCTGCACAAAAGCGATTCTGCGAAGCAATGTGAACACTTCTGCTTCCCAGGCACAGAGAAGGTGCTAGCAGGGAATTCTCTGCCTGCCTTTCCCCAGTGCTCTGCAAGCTCTCCAGGACAACATAAAATCTGGGGCTCTGTGCTTTCTTTCGTTCTGAACAAGTGTTACTTTTTCTGCACAAAAGCGATTCTGCGAAGCAATGTGAACACTTGTGCTTCCCAGGCACAGAGAAGGTGCTAGCAGGGAATTCTCTGCCTGCCTTTCCCCAGTGCTCTGCAAGCTCTCCAGGACAACATAAAATCTGGGGCTCTGTGCTTTTTTTCGTTCTGAACAAGTGTTACTGTTTTCTGCAGAAAAGTCATTCTGCGAAGCAATGTGAACACTTCTGCTTCCCAGGCACAGAGAAGGTGCTGGCAGAGAATTCTCTGCCTGCCTTTCCCCAGTGCTCTGCAAGCTCTCCAGGACAACATAAAATCTGGGGCTCTGTGCTTTCTTTTGTTCTGAACAAGTGTTAGTGTTTTCTGCACAAAAGCGATTCTGCGAAGCAATGTGAACACTTCTGTTTCCCAGGCTCCGAGAACGTGCTAGCAGGGAATTCTCTGCCTGCTTTTCCCCAGTGCTCTGCAAGCTCTCCAGGACAACATAAAATCTGGGGCTCTGTGCTTTCTTTCGTTCTGAACAAGTGTTATTGTTTTCTGCACAAAAGCGATTCTGCGAAGCAATGTGAACACTTCTGCTTCCCAGGCACAGAGAAGGTGCTAGCAGGGAATTCTCTGCCTGCCTTTCCCCAGTGCTCTGCAAGCTCTCCAGGACAACATAAAATCTGGGGCTCTGTGCTTTCTTTCCTTCTGAACAAGTGTTACTGTTTTCTGCACAAAAGCGATTCTGCGAAGCAATGTGAACAGGCACAGAGAAGGTGCTAGCAGGGAATTCTCTGCCTGCCTTTCCCCAGTGCTCTGCAAGCTCTCCAGGACAACAGCAAATCTGCGGCTCTGTGCTTTCTTTCGTTCAGAACAAGTGTTACTGTTTTCTGCACAAAAGCGATTCTGCGAAGGAATGTGAACAGGCACAGAGAAGGTGCTAGCAGGGAATTCTCTGCCTGCCTTTCCCCAGTGCTCTGCAAGCTCTCCAGCACAACATAAAATCTGGGGCTCTGTGCTTTCTTTCGTTCTGAACAAGTGTTACTGTTTTCTGCACAAAAGCGATTCTGCGAAGGAATGTGAACAGGCACAGAGAAGGTGCTAGCAGGGAATTCTCTGCCTGCCTTTCCCCAGTGCTCTGCAAGCTCTCCAGGACAACAGCAAATCTGGGGCTCTGTGCTTTCTTTCGTTCTGAACAAGTGTTACTGTTTTCTGCACAAAAGCGATTCTGCGAAGCAATGTGAACACTTCTGTTTCCCAGGCACCGAGAACGTGCTAGCAGGGAATTCTCTGCCTGCTTTTCCCCAGTGCTCTGCAAGCTCTCCAGGACAACATAAAATCTGAGGCTCTGTGCTTTCTTTCGTCCTGAACAAGTGTTATTGTTTTCTGCACAAAAGCGATTCTGCGAAGCAATGTGAACACTTCTGCTTCCCAGGCACAGAGAAGGTGCTAGCAGGGAATTCTCTGCCTGCTTTTCCCCAGTGCTCTGCAAGCTCTCCAGGACAACATAAAATCTGGGGCTCTGTGCTTTCTTTCGTTCTGAACAAGTGTTACTATTTTCTGCACAAAAGCGATTCTGCGAAGCAATGTGAACACTTCTGCTTCCCAGGCACAGAGAAGGTGCTAGCAGGGAATTCTCTGCTTGCTTTTCCCCAGTGCTCTGCAAGCTCTCCAGGACAACATAAAATCTGGGGCTCTGTGCTTTCTTTTGTTCTGAACAAGTGTTATTGTTTTCTGCACAAAAGCGATTCTGCGAAGCAATGTGAACACTTCTGCTTCCCAGGCACAGAGAAGGTGCTAGCAGGGAATTCTCTGCCTGCCTTTCCCCAGTGCTCTGCAAGCTCTCCAGGACAACAGCAAATCTGGGGCTCTGTGCTTTCTTTCGTTCTGAACAAGTGTTACTGTTTTCTGCACAAAAGCGATTCTGCGAAGCAATGGGAACACTTCTGCTTCCCAGGCACAGAGAAGGTGCTAGCAGGGAATTCTCTGCCTGCCTTTCCCCAGTGCTCTGCAAGCTCTCCAGGACAACATAAAATCTGGGGCTCTGTGCTTTCTTTCGTTCTGAACAAGTGTTACTGTTTTCTGCAGAAAAGTCATTCTGCGAAGCAATGTGAACACTTCTGCTTCCCAGGCACAGAGAAGGTGCTAGCAGGGAATTCTCTGCCTGCCTTTCCCCAGTGCTCTGCAAGCTCTCCAGGACAACAGCAAATCTGGGGCTCTGTGCTTTCTTTCGTTCTGAACAAGTGTTACTGTTTTCTGCACAAAAGCGATTCTGCGAAGCAATGTGAACACTTCTGCTTCCCAGGCACAGAGAAGGTGCTAGCAGGGAATTCTCTGCCTGCCTTTCCCCAGTGCTCTGCAAGCTCTCCAGGACAACATAAAATCTGGGGCTCTGTGCTTTCTTTCCTTCTGAACAAGTGTTACTGTTTTCTGCACAAAAGCGATTCTGCGAAGCAATGTGAACAGGCACAGAGAAGGTGCTAGCAGGGAATTCTCTGCCTGCCTTTCCCCAGTGCTCTGCAAGCTCTCCAGCACAACATAAAATCTGGGGCTCTGTGCTTTCTTTCGTTCTGAACAAGTGTTACTGTTTTCTGCACAAAAGCGATTCTGCGAAGCAATGTGAACACTTCTGCTTCCCAGGCACAGAGAAGGTGCTAGCAGGGAATTCTCTGCCTGCCTTTCCCCAGTGCTCTGCAAGCTCTCCAGGACAACATAAAATCTGGGGCTCTGTGCTTTCTTTTGTTCTGAACAAGTGTTACTGTTTTCTGCACAAAAGCGATTCTGCGAAGCAATGTGAACACTTGTGCTTCCCAGGCACAGAGAAGGTGCTAGCAGGGAATTCTCTGCCTGCCTTTCCCCAGTGCTCTGCAAGCTCTCCAGGACAACATAAAATCTGGGGCTCTGTGCTTTCTTTCCTTCTGAACAAGTGTTACTGTTTTCTGCACAAAAGCGATTCTGCGAAGCAATGTGAACAGGCACAGAGAAGGTGCTAGCAGGGAATTCTCTGCCTGCCTTTCCCCAGTGCTCTGCAAGCTCTCCAGCACAACATAAAATCTGGGGCTCTGTGCTTTCTTTCGTTCTGAACAAGTGTTACTGTTTTCTGCACAAAAGCGATTCTGCGAAGCAATGTGAACACTTCTGCTTCCCAGGCACAGAGAAGGTGCTAGCAGGGAATTCTCTGCCTGCCTTTCCCCAGTGCTCTGCAAGCTCTCCAGGACAACATAAAATCTGGGGCTCTGTGCTTTCTTTTGTTCTGAACAAGTGTTAGTGTTTTCTGCACAAAAGCGATTCTGCGAAGCAATGTGAACACTTCTGCTTCCCAGGCACAGAGAAGGTGCTAGCAGGGAATTCTCTGCCTGCCTTTCCCCAGTGCTCTGCAAGCTCTCCAGGACAACAGCAAATCTGGGGCTCTGTGCTTTCTTTCGTTCTGAACAAGTGTTACTGTTTTCTGCACAAAAGCGATTCTGCGAAGCAATGGGAACACTTCTGCTTCCCAGGCACAGAGAAGGTGCTAGCAGGGAATTCTCTGCCTGCCTTTCCCCAGTGCTCTGCAAGCTCTCCAGGACAACATAAAATCTGGGGCTCTGTGCTTTCTTTCGTTCTGAACAAGTGTTACTGTTTTCTGCAGAAAAGTCATTCTGCGAAGCAATGTGAACACTTCTGCTTCCCAGGCACAGAGAAGGTGCTAGCAGGGAATTCTCTGCCTGCCTTTCCCCAGTGCTCTGCAAGCTCTCCAGGACAACAGCAAATCTGGGGCTCTGTGCTTTCTTTCGTTCTGAACAAGTGTTACTGTTTTCTGCACAAAAGCGATTCTGCGAAGCAATGTGAACACTTCTGCTTCCCAGGCACAGAGAAGGTGCTAGCAGGGAATTCTCTGCCTGCCTTTCCCCAGTGCTCTGCAAGCTCTCCAGGACAACATAAAATCTGGGGCTCTGTGCTTTCTTTCCTTCTGAACAAGTGTTACTGTTTTCTGCACAAAAGCGATTCTGCGAAGCAATGTGAACAGGCACAGAGAAGGTGCTAGCAGGGAATTCTCTGCCTGCCTTTCCCCAGTGCTCTGCAAGCTCTCCAGCACAACAGCAAATCTGGGGCTCTGTGCTTTCTTTCGTTCTGAACAAGTGTTACTGTTTTCTGCACAAAAGCGATTCTGCGAAGCAATGTGAACACTTCTGCTTCCCAGGCACAGAGAAGGTGCTAGCAGGGAATTCTCTGCCTGCCTTTCCCCAGTGCTCTGCAAGCTCTCCAGGACAACATAAAATCTGGGGCTCTGTGCTTTCTTTTGTTCTGAACAAGTGTTACTGTTTTCTGCACAAAAGCGATTCTGCGAAGCAATGTGAACACTTGTGCTTCCCAGGCACAGAGAAGGTGCTAGCAGGGAATTCTCTGCCTGCTTTTCCCCAGTACTCTGCAAGCTCTCCAGCAGAACATAAAATCTGGGGCTCTGTGCTTTCTTTCGTTCTGAACAAGTGTTACTGTTTTCTGCACAAAAGCGATTCTGCGAAGGAATGTGAACAGGCACAGAGAAGGTGCTAGCAGGGAATTCTCTGCCTGCCTTTCCCCAGTGCTCTGCAAGCTCTCCAGGACAACAGCAAATCTGGGGCTCTGTGCTTTCTTTCGTTCTGAACAAGTGTTACTGTTTTCTGCACAAAAGCGATTCTGCGAAGCAATGTGAACACTTCTGTTTCCCAGGCACCGAGAACGTGCTAGCAGGGAATTCTCTGCCTGCTTTTCCCCAGTGCTCTGCAAGCTCTCCAGGACAACATAAAATCTGGGGCTCTGTGCTTTCTTTCGTTCTGAACAAGTGTTACTGTTTTCTGCACAAAAGCGATTCTGCGAAGCAATGGGAACACTTCTCTTTCCCAGGCACAGGGAAGGTGCTAGCAGGGAATTCTCTGCCTGCCTTTCCCCAGTGCTCTGCAAGCTCTCCAGCACAACATAAAATCTGGGGCTCTGTGCTTTCTTTCGTTCTGAACAAGTGTTACTGTTTTCTGCACAAAAGCGATTCTGCGAAGCAATGTGAACACTTGTGCTTCCCAGGCACAGAGAAGGTGCTAGCAGGGAATTCTCTGCCTGCTTTTCCCCAGTACTCTGCAAGCTCTCCAGCAGAACATAAAATCTGGGGCTCTGTCCTTTCTTTCGTTCTGAACAAGTGTTACTGTTTTCTGCACAAAAGCGATTCTGCGAAGGAATGTGAACAGGCACAGAGAAGGTGCTAGCAGGGAATTCTCTGCCTGCCTTTCCCCAGTGCTCTGCAAGCTCTCCAGGACAACAGCAAATCTGGGGCTCTGTGCTTTCTTTCGTTCTGAACAAGTGTTACTGTTTTCTGCACAAAAGCGATTCTGCGAAGCAATGTGAACACTTCTGTTTTCCAGGCACCGAGAACGTGCTAGCAGGGAATTCTCTGCTTGCTTTTCCCCAGTGCTCTGCAAGCTCTCCAGGACAACATAAAATCTGGGGCTCTGTGCTTTCTTTTGTTCTGAACAAGTGTTACTGTTTTCTGCACAAAAGCGATTCTGCGAAGCAATGTGAACACTTCTGCTTCCCAGGCACAGAGAAGGTGCTAGCAGGGAATTCTCTGCCTGCCTTTCCCCAGTGCTCTGCAAGCTCTCCAGGACAACAGCAAATCTGGGGCTCTGTGCTTTCTTTCGTTCTGAACAAGTGTTACTGTTTTCTGCACAAAAGCGATTCTGCGAAGCAATGGGAACACTTCTGCTTCCCAGGCACAGAGAAGGTGCTAGCAGGGAATTCTCTGCCTGCCTTTCCCCAGTGCTCTGCAAGCTCTCCAGGACAACATAAAATCTGGGGCTCTGTGCTTTCTTTCGTTCAGAACAAGTGTTACTGTTTTCTGCACAAAAGCGATTCTGCGAAGCAATGGGAACACTTCTCTTTCCCAGGCACAGGGAAGGTGCTAGCAGGGAATTCTCTGCCTGCCTTTCCCCAGTGCTCTGCAAGCTCTCCAGGACAACATAAAATCTGGGGCTCTGTGCTTTCTTTCGTTCTGAAGAAGTGTTACTTTTTCTGCACAAAAGCGATTCTGCGAAGCAATGTGAACACTTCTGCTTCCCAGGCACAGAGAAGGCGCTAGCAGGGAATTCTCTGCCTGCCTTTCCCCAGTGCTCTGCAAGCTCTCCAGGACAACATAAAATCTGGGGCTCTGTGCTTTCTTTCCTTCTGAACAAGTGTTACTGTTTTCTGCACAAAAGCGATTCTGCGAAGCAATGTGAACAGGCACAGGGAAGGTGCTAGCAGGGAATTCTCTGCCTGCCTTTCCCCAGTACTCTGCAAGCTCTCCAGGACAACAGCAAATCTGCGGCTCTGTGCTTTCTTTCGTTCAGAACAAGTGTTACTGTTTTCTGCACAAAAGCGATTCTGCGAAGCAATGTGAACACTTCTGCTTCCCAGGCACAGAGAAGGTGCTAGCAGGGAATTCTCTGCCTGCCTTTCCCCAGTGCTCTGCAAGCTCTCCAGGACAACAGCAAATCTGGGGCTCTGTGCTTTCTTTTGTTCTGAACAAGTGTTACTGTTTTCTGCACAAAAGCGATTCTGCGAAGCAATGTGAACACTTGTGCTTCCCAGGCACAGAGAAGGTGCTAGCAGGGAATTCTCTGCCTGCTTTTCCCCAGTACTCTGCAAGCTCTCCAGCAGAACATAAAATCTGGGGCTCTGTGCTTTCTTTCGTTCTGAACAAGTGTTACTGTTTTCTGCACAAAAGCGATTCTGCGAAGGAATGTGAACAGGCACAGAGAAGGTGCTAGCAGGGAATTCTCTGCCTGCCTTTCCCCAGTGCTCTGCAAGCTCTCCAGGACAACAGCAAATCTGGGGCTCTGTGCTTTCTTTCGTTCTGAACAAGTGTTACTGTTTTCTGCACAAAAGCGATTCTGCGAAGCAATGTGAACACTTCTGCTTCCCAGGCACAGAGAACGTGCTAGCAGGGAATTCTCTGCCTGCTTTTCCCCAGTGCTCTGCAAGCTCTCCAGGACAACATAAAATCTGGGGCTCTGTGCTTTCTTTCGTTCTGAACAAGTGTTACTGTTTTCTGCACAAAAGCGATTCTGCGAAGCAATGTGAACACTTCTGCTTCGCAGGCACAGAGAAGGTGCTAGCAGGGAATTCTCTGCTTGCTTTTCCCCAGTGCTCTGCAAGCTCTCCAGGACAACATAAAATCTGGGGCTCTGTGCTTTCTTTTGTTCTGAACAAGTGTTAGTGTTTTCTGCACAAAAGCGATTCTGCGAAGCAATGTGAACACTTCTGCTTCCCAGGCACAGAGAAGGTGCTAGCAGGGAATTCTCTGCCTGCCTTTCCCCAGTGCTCTGCAAGCTCTCCAGGACAACATAAAATCTGGGGCTCTGTGCTTTCTTTCGTTCTGAACAAGTGTTACTTTTTCTGCACAAAAGCGATTCTGCGAAGCAATGTGAACACTTGTGCTTCCCAGGCACAGAGAAGGTGCTAGCAGGGAATTCTCTGCCTGCCTTTCCCCAGTGCTCTGCAAGCTCTCCAGGACAACATAAAATCTGGGGCTCTGTGCTTTTTTTCGTTCTGAACAAGTGTTACTGTTTTCTGCAGAAAAGTCATTCTGCGAAGCAATGTGAACACTTCTGCTTCCCAGGCACAGAGAAGGTGCTGGCAGAGAATTCTCTGCCTGCCTTTCCCCAGTGCTCTGCAAGCTCTCCAGGACAACATAAAATCTGGGGCTCTGTGCTTTCTTTTGTTCTGAACAAGTGTTAGTGTTTTCTGCACAAAAGCGATTCTGCGAAGCAATGTGAACACTTCTGTTTCCCAGGCTCCGAGAACGTGCTAGCAGGGAATTCTCTGCCTGCTTTTCCCCAGTGCTCTGCAAGCTCTCCAGGACAACATAAAATCTGGGGCTCTGTGCTTTCTTTCGTTCTGAACAAGTGTTATTGTTTTCTGCACAAAAGCGATTCTGCGAAGCAATGTGAACACTTCTGCTTCCCAGGCACAGAGAAGGTGCTAGCAGGGAATTCTCTGCCTGCCTTTCCCCAGTGCTCTGCAAGCTCTCCAGGACAACATAAAATCTGGGGCTCTGTGCTTTCTTTTGTTCTGAACAAGTGTTAGTGTTTTCTGCACAAAAGCGATTCTGCGAAGCAATGTGAACAGGCACAGAGAAGGTGCTAGCAGGGAATTCTCTGCCTGCCTTTCCCCAGTGCTCTGCAAGCTCTCCAGGACAACAGCAAATCTGCGGCTCTGTGCTTTCTTTCGTTCAGAACAAGTGTTACTGTTTTCTGCACAAAAGCGATTCTGCGAAGGAATGTGAACAGGCACAGAGAAGGTGCTAGCAGGGAATTCTCTGCCTGCCTTTCCCCAGTGCTCTGCAAGCTCTCCAGCACAACATAAAATCTGGGGCTCTGTGCTTTCTTTCGTTCTGAACAAGTGTTACTGTTTTCTGCACAAAAGCGATTCTGCGAAGGAATGTGAACAGGCACAGAGAAGGTGCTAGCAGGGAATTCTCTGCCTGCCTTTCCCCAGTGCTCTGCAAGCTCTCCAGGACAACAGCAAATCTGGGGCTCTGTGCTTTCTTTCGTTCTGAACAAGTGTTACTGTTTTCTGCACAAAAGCGATTCTGCGAAGCAATGTGAACACTTCTGTTTCCCAGGCACCGAGAACGTGCTAGCAGGGAATTCTCTGCCTGCTTTTCCCCAGTGCTCTGCAAGCTCTCCAGGACAACATAAAATCTGAGGCTCTGTGCTTTCTTTCGTCCTGAACAAGTGTTATTGTTTTCTGCACAAAAGCGATTCTGCGAAGCAATGTGAACACTTCTGCTTCCCAGGCACAGAGAAGGTGCTAGCAGGGAATTCTCTGCCTGCTTTTCCCCAGTGCTCTGCAAGCTCTCCAGGACAACATAAAATCTGGGGCTCTGTGCTTTCTTTCGTTCTGAACAAGTGTTACTATTTTCTGCACAAAAGCGATTCTGCGAAGCAATGTGAACACTTCTGCTTCCCAGGCACAGAGAAGGTGCTAGCAGGGAATTCTCTGCTTGCTTTTCCCCAGTGCTCTGCAAGCTCTCCAGGACAACATAAAATCTGGGGCTCTGTGCTTTCTTTTGTTCTGAACAAGTGTTATTGTTTTCTGCACAAAAGCGATTCTGCGAAGCAATGTGAACACTTCTGCTTCCCAGGCACAGAGAAGGTGCTAGCAGGGAATTCTCTGCCTGCCTTTCCCCAGTGCTCTGCAAGCTCTCCAGGACAACAGCAAATCTGGGGCTCTGTGCTTTCTTTCGTTCTGAACAAGTGTTACTGTTTTCTGCACAAAAGCGATTCTGCGAAGCAATGGGAACACTTCTGCTTCCCAGGCACAGAGAAGGTGCTAGCAGGGAATTCTCTGCCTGCCTTTCCCCAGTGCTCTGCAAGCTCTCCAGGACAACATAAAATCTGGGGCTCTGTGCTTTCTTTCGTTCTGAACAAGTGTTACTGTTTTCTGCAGAAAAGTCATTCTGCGAAGCAATGTGAACACTTCTGCTTCCCAGGCACAGAGAAGGTGCTAGCAGGGAATTCTCTGCCTGCCTTTCCCCAGTGCTCTGCAAGCTCTCCAGGACAACAGCAAATCTGGGGCTCTGTGCTTTCTTTCGTTCTGAACAAGTGTTACTGTTTTCTGCACAAAAGCGATTCTGCGAAGCAATGTGAACACTTCTGCTTCCCAGGCACAGAGAAGGTGCTAGCAGGGAATTCTCTGCCTGCCTTTCCCCAGTGCTCTGCAAGCTCTCCAGGACAACATAAAATCTGGGGCTCTGTGCTTTCTTTCCTTCTGAACAAGTGTTACTGTTTTCTGCACAAAAGCGATTCTGCGAAGCAATGTGAACAGGCACAGAGAAGGTGCTAGCAGGGAATTCTCTGCCTGCCTTTCCCCAGTGCTCTGCAAGCTCTCCAGCACAACATAAAATCTGGGGCTCTGTGCTTTCTTTCGTTCTGAACAAGTGTTACTGTTTTCTGCACAAAAGCGATTCTGCGAAGCAATGTGAACACTTCTGCTTCCCAGGCACAGAGAAGGTGCTAGCAGGGAATTCTCTGCCTGCCTTTCCCCAGTGCTCTGCAAGCTCTCCAGGACAACATAAAATCTGGGGCTCTGTGCTTTCTTTTGTTCTGAACAAGTGTTACTGTTTTCTGCACAAAAGCGATTCTGCGAAGCAATGTGAACACTTGTGCTTCCCAGGCACAGAGAAGGTGCTAGCAGGGAATTCTCTGCCTGCCTTTCCCCAGTGCTCTGCAAGCTCTCCAGGACAACATAAAATCTGGGGCTCTGTGCTTTCTTTCCTTCTGAACAAGTGTTACTGTTTTCTGCACAAAAGCGATTCTGCGAAGCAATGTGAACAGGCACAGAGAAGGTGCTAGCAGGGAATTCTCTGCCTGCCTTTCCCCAGTGCTCTGCAAGCTCTCCAGCACAACATAAAATCTGGGGCTCTGTGCTTTCTTTCGTTCTGAACAAGTGTTACTGTTTTCTGCACAAAAGCGATTCTGCGAAGCAATGTGAACACTTCTGCTTCCCAGGCACAGAGAAGGTGCTAGCAGGGAATTCTCTGCCTGCCTTTCCCCAGTGCTCTGCAAGCTCTCCAGGACAACATAAAATCTGGGGCTCTGTGCTTTCTTTTGTTCTGAACAAGTGTTACTGTTTTCTGCACAAAAGCGATTCTGCGAAGCAATGTGAACACTTGTGCTTCCCAGGCACAGAGAAGGTGCTAGCAGGGAATTCTCTGCCTGCTTTTCCCCAGTACTCTGCAAGCTCTCCAGCAGAACATAAAATCTGGGGCTCTGTGCTTTCTTTCGTTCTGAACAAGTGTTACTGTTTTCTGCACAAAAGCGATTCTGCGAAGGAATGTGAACAGGCACAGAGAAGGTGCTAGCAGGGAATTCTCTGCCTGCCTTTCCCCAGTGCTCTGCAAGCTCTCCAGGACAACAGCAAATCTGGGGCTCTGTGCTTTCTTTCGTTCTGAACAAGTGTTACTGTTTTCTGCACAAAAGCGATTCTGCGAAGCAATGTGAACACTTCTGTTTTCCAGGCACCGAGAACGTGCTAGCAGGGAATTCTCTGCCTGCTTTTCCCCAGTGCTCTGCAAGCTCTCCAGGACAACATAAAATCTGGGGCTCTGTGCTTTCTTTCGTTCTGAACAAGTGTTACTGTTTTCTGCACAAAAGCGATTCTGCGAAGCAATGGGAACACTTCTCTTTCCCAGGCACAGGGAAGGTGCTAGCAGGGAATTCTCTGCCTGCCTTTCCCCAGTGCTCTGCAAGCTCTCCAGCACAACATAAAATCTGGGGCTCTGTGCTTTCTTTCGTTCTGAACAAGTGTTACTGTTTTCTGCACAAAAGCGATTCTGCGAAGCAATGTGAACACTTGTGCTTCCCAGGCACAGAGAAGGTGCTAGCAGGGAATTCTCTGCCTGCTTTTCCCCAGTACTCTGCAAGCTCTCCAGCAGAACATAAAATCTGGGGCTCTGTGCTTTCTTTCGTTCTGAACAAGTGTTACTGTTTTCTGCACAAAAGCGATTCTGCAAAGGAATGTGAACAGGCACAGAGAAGGTGCTAGCAGGGAATTCTCTGCCTGCCTTTCCCCAGTGCTCTGCAAGCTCTCCAGGACAACAGCAAATCTGGGGCTCTGTGCTTTCTTTCGTTCTGAACAAGTGTTACTGTTTTCTGCACAAAAGCGATTCTGCGAAGCAATGTGAACACTTCTGTTTTCCAGGCACCGAGAACGTGCTAGCAGGGAATTCTCTGCTTGCTTTTCCCCAGTGCTCTGCAAGCTCTCCAGGACAACATAAAATCTGGGGCTCTGTGCTTTCTTTTGTTCTGAACAAGTGTTACTGTTTTCTGCACAAAAGCGATTCTGCGAAGCAATGTGAACACTTCTGCTTCCCAGGCACAGAGAAGGTGCTAGCAGGGAATTCTCTGCCTGCCTTTCCCCAGTGCTCTGCAAGCTCTCCAGGACAACAGCAAATCTGGGGCTCTGTGCTTTCTTTCGTTCTGAACAAGTGTTACTGTTTTCTGCACAAAAGCGATTCTGCGAAGCAATGGGAACACTTCTGCTTCCCAGGCACAGAGAAGGTGCTAGCAGGGAATTCTCTGCCTGCCTTTCCCCAGTGCTCTGCAAGCTCTCCAGGACAACATAAAATCTGGGGCTCTGTGCTTTCTTTCGTTCAGAACAAGTGTTACTGTTTTCTGCACAAAAGCGATTCTGCGAAGCAATGGGAACACTTCTCTTTCCCAGGCACAGGGAAGGTGCTAGCAGGGAATTCTCTGCCTGCCTTTCCCCAGTGCTCTGCAAGCTCTCCAGGACAACATAAAATCTGGGGCTCTGTGCTTTCTTTCGTTCTGAAGAAGTGTTACTTTTTCTGCACAAAAGCGATTCTGCGAAGCAATGTGAACACTTCTGCTTCCCAGGCACAGAGAAGGTGCTAGCAGGGAATTCTCTGCCTGCCTTTCCCCAGTGCTCTGCAAGCTCTCCAGGACAACATAAAATCTGGGGCTCTGTGCTTTCTTTCCTTCTGAACAAGTGTTACTGTTTTCTGCACAAAAGCGATTCTGCGAAGCAATGTGAACAGGCACAGGGAAGGTGCTAGCAGGGAATTCTCTGCCTGCCTTTCCCCAGTGCTCTGCAAGCTCTCCAGGACAACAGCAAATCTGCGGCTCTGTGCTTTCTTTCGTTCAGAACAAGTGTTACTGTTTTCTGCACAAAAGCGATTCTGCGAAGCAATGTGAACACTTCTGCTTCCCAGGCACAGAGAAGGTGCTAGCAGGGAATTCTCTGCCTGCCTTTCCCCAGTGCTCTGCAAGCTCTCCAGGACAACAGCAAATCTGGGGCTCTGTGCTTTCTTTTGTTCTGAACAAGTGTTACTGTTTTCTGCACAAAAGCGATTCTGCGAAGCAATGTGAACACTTCTGCTTCCCAGGCACAGAGAAGGTGCTAGCAGGGAATTCTCTGCCTGCTTTTCCCCAGTACTCTGCAAGCTCTCCAGCAGAACATAAAATCTGGGGCTCTGTGCTTTCTTTCGTTCTGAACAAGTGTTACTGTTTTCTGCACAAAAGCGATTCTGCGAAGGAATGTGAACAGGCACAGAGAAGGTGCTAGCAGGGAATTCTCTGCCTGCCTTTCCCCAGTGCTCTGCAAGCTCTCCAGGACAACAGCAAATCTGGGGCTCTGTGCTTTCTTTCGTTCTGAACAAGTGTTACTGTTTTCTGCACAAAAGCGATTCTGCGAAGCAATGTGAACACTTCTGCTTCCCAGGCACAGAGAACGTGCTAGCAGGGAATTCTCTGCCTGCTTTTCCCCAGTGCTCTGCAAGCTCTCCAGGACAACATAAAATCTGGGGCTCTGTGCTTTCTTTCGTTCTGAACAAGTGTTACTGTTTTCTGCACAAAAGCGATTCTGCGAAGCAATGTGAACACTTCTGCTTCCCAGGCACAGAGAAGGTGCTAGCAGGGAATTCTCTGCTTGCTTTTCCCCAGTGCTCTGCAAGCTCTCCAGGACAACATAAAATCTGGGGCTCTGTGCTTTCTTTTGTTCTGAACAAGTGTTAGTGTTTTCTGCACAAAAGCGATTCTGCGAAGCAATGTGAACACTTGTGCTTCCCAGGCACAGAGAAGGTGCTAGCAGGGAATTCTCTGCCTGCCTTTCCCCAGTGCTCTGCAAGCTCTCCAGGACAACATAAAATCTGGGGCTCTGTGCTTTCTTTCGTTCTGAACAAGTGTTACTTTTTCTGCACAAAAGCGATTCTGCGAAGCAATGTGAACACTTGTGCTTCCCAGGCACAGAGAAGGTGCTAGCAGGGAATTCTCTGCCTGCCTTTCCCCAGTGCTCTGCAAGCTCTCCAGGACAACATAAAATCTGGGGCTCTGTGCTTTTTTTCGTTCTGAACAAGTGTTACTGTTTTCTGCAGAAAAGTCATTCTGCGAAGCAATGTGAACACTTCTGCTTCCCAGGCACAGAGAAGGTGCTGGCAGAGAATTCTCTGCCTGCCTTTCCCCAGTGCTCTGCAAGCTCTCCAGGACAACATAAAATCTGGGGCTCTGTGCTTTCTTTTGTTCTGAACAAGTGTTAGTGTTTTCTGCACAAAAGCGATTCTGCGAAGCAATGTGAACACTTCTGTTTCCCAGGCTCCGAGAACGTGCTAGCAGGGAATTCTCTGCTTGCTTTTCCCCAGTGCTCTGCAAGCTCTCCAGGACAACATAAAATCTGGGGCTCTGTGCTTTCTTTCGTTCTGAACAAGTGTTATTGTTTTCTGCACAAAAGCGATTCTGCGAAGCAATGTGAACACTTCTGCTTCCCAGGCACAGAGAAGGTGCTAGCAGGGAATTCTCTGCCTGCCTTTCCCCAGTGCTCTGCAAGCTCTCCAGGACAACATAAAATCTGGGGCTCTGTGCTTTCTTTCCTTCTGAACAAGTGTTACTGTTTTCTGCACAAAAGCGATTCTGCGAAGCAATGTGAACAGGCACAGAGAAGGTGCTAGCAGGGAATTCTCTGCCTGCCTTTCCCCAGTGCTCTGCAAGCTCTCCAGGACAACAGCAAATCTGCGGCTCTGTGCTTTCTTTCGTTCAGAACAAGTGTTACTGTTTTCTGCACAAAAGCGATTCTGCGAAGGAATGTGAACAGGCACAGAGAAGGTGCTAGCAGGGAATTCTCTGCCTGCCTTTCCCCAGTGCTCTGCAAGCTCTCCAGCACAACATAAAATCTGGGGCTCTGTGCTTTCTTTCGTTCTGAACAAGTGTTACTGTTTTCTGCACAAAAGCGATTCTGCGAAGGAATGTGAACAGGCACAGAGAAGGTGCTAGCAGGGAATTCTCTGCCTGCCTTTCCCCAGTGCTCTGCAAGCTCTCCAGGACAACAGCAAATCTGGGGCTCTGTGCTTTCTTTCGTTCTGAACAAGTGTTACTGTTTTCTGCACAAAAGCGATTCTGCGAAGCAATGTGAACACTTCTGCTTCCCAGGCACAGAGAAGGTGCTAGCAGGGAATTCTCTGCTTGCTTTTCCCCAGTGCTCTGCAAGCTCTCCAGGACAACATAAAATCTGGGGCTCTGTGCTTTCTTTTGTTCTGAACAAGTGTTATTGTTTTCTGCACAAAAGCGATTCTGCGAAGCAATGTGAACACTTCTGCTTCCCAGGCACAGAGAAGGTGCTAGCAGGGAATTCTCTGCCTGCCTTTCCCCAGTGCTCTGCAAGCTCTCCAGGACAACAGCAAATCTGGGGCTCTGTGCTTTCTTTCGTTCTGAACAAGTGTTACTGTTTTCTGCACAAAAGCGATTCTGCGAAGCAATGGGAACACTTCTGCTTCCCAGGCACAGAGAAGGTGCTAGCAGGGAATTCTCTGCCTGCCTTTCCCCAGTGCTCTGCAAGCTCTCCAGGACAACATAAAATCTGGGGCTCTGTGCTTTCTTTCGTTCTGAACAAGTGTTACTGTTTTCTGCAGAAAAGTCATTCTGCGAAGCAATGTGAACACTTCTGCTTCCCAGGCACAGAGAAGGTGCTAGCAGGGAATTCTCTGCCTGCCTTTCCCCAGTGCTCTGCAAGCTCTCCAGGACAACAGCAAATCTGGGGCTCTGTGCTTTCTTTCGTTCTGAACAAGTGTTACTGTTTTCTGCACAAAAGCGATTCTGCGAAGCAATGTGAACACTTCTGCTTCCCAGGCACAGAGAAGGTGCTAGCAGGGAATTCTCTGCCTGCCTTTCCCCAGTGCTCTGCAAGCTCTCCAGGACAACATAAAATCTGGGGCTCTGTGCTTTCTTTCCTTCTGAACAAGTGTTACTGTTTTCTGCACAAAAGCGATTCTGCGAAGCAATGTGAACAGGCACAGAGAAGGTGCTAGCAGGGAATTCTCTGCCTGCCTTTCCCCAGTGCTCTGCAAGCTCTCCAGCACAACATAAAATCTGGGGCTCTGTGCTTTCTTTCGTTCTGAACAAGTGTTACTGTTTTCTGCACAAAAGCGATTCTGCGAAGCAATGTGAACACTTCTGTTTTCCAGGCACCGAGAACGTGCTAGCAGGGAATTCTCTGCTTGCTTTTCCCCAGTGCTCTGCAAGCTCTCCAGGACAACATAAAATCTGGGGCTCTGTGCTTTCTTTTATTCTGAACAAGTGTTACTGTTTTCTGCACAAAAGCGATTCTGCGAAGCAATGTGAACACTTCTGTTTCCCAGGCACAGAGAAGGTGCTAGCAGGGAATTCTCTGCCTGCCTTTCCCCAGTGCTCTGCAAGCTCTCCAGGACAACAGCAAATCTGGGGCTCTGTGCTTTCTTTCGTTCTGAACAAGTGTTACTGTTTTCTGCACAAAAGCGATTCTGCGAAGCAATGGGAACACTTCTGCTTCCCAGGCACAGAGAAGGTGCTAGCAGGGAATTCTCTGCCTGCCTTTCCCCAGTGCTCTGCAAGCTCTCCAGGACAACATAAAATCTGGGGCTCTGTGCTTTCTTTCGTTCAGAACAAGTGTTACTGTTTTCTGCACAAAAGCGATTCTGCGAAGCAATGGGAACACTTCTCTTTCCCAGGCACAGGGAAGGTGCTAGCAGGGAATTCTCTGCCTGCCTTTCCCCAGTGCTCTGCAAGCTCTCCAGGACAACATAAAATCTGGGGCTCTGTGCTTTCTTTCGTTCTGAAGAAGTGTTACTTTTTCTGCACAAAAGCGATTCTGCGAAGCAATGTGAACACTTCTGCTTCCCAGGCACAGAGAAGGTGCTAGCAGGGAATTCTCTGCCTGCCTTTCCCCAGTGCTCTGCAAGCTCTCCAGGACAACATAAAATCTGGGGCTCTGTGCTTTCTTTCCTTCTGAACAAGTGTTACTGTTTTCTGCACAAAAGCGATTCTGCGAAGCAATGTGAACAGGCACAGAGAAGGTGCTAGCAGGGAATTCTCTGCCTGCCTTTCCCCAGTGCTCTGCAAGCTCTCCAGGACAACAGCAAATCTGCGGCTCTGTGCTTTCTTTCGTTCAGAACAAGTGTTACTGTTTTCTGCACAAAAGCGATTCTGCGAAGCAATGTGAACACTTCTGCTTCCCAGGCACAGAGAAGGTGCTAGCAGGGAATTCTCTGCCTGCCTTTCCCCAGTGCTCTGCAAGCTCTCCAGGACAACATAAAATCTGGGGCTCTGTGCTTTCTTTTGTTCTGAACAAGTGTTACTGTTTTCTGCACAAAAGCGATTCTGCGAAGCAATGTGAACACTTGTGCTTCCCAGGCACAGAGAAGGTGCTAGCAGGGAATTCTCTGCCTGCTTTTCCCCAGTACTCTGCAAGCTCTCCAGCAGAACATAAAATCTGGGGCTCTGTGCTTTCTTTCGTTCTGAACAAGTGTTACTGTTTTCTGCACAAAAGCGATTCTGCGAAGGAATGTGAACAGGCACAGAGAAGGTGCTAGCAGGGAATTCTCTGCCTGCCTTTCCCCAGTGCTCTGCAAGCTCTCCAGGACAACAGCAAATCTGGGGCTCTGTGCTTTCTTTCGTTCTGAACAAGTGTTACTGTTTTCTGCACAAAAGC
The DNA here is from genome assembly GCF_047716275.1 of Strix uralensis. Taxonomy (NCBI): domain Eukaryota; kingdom Metazoa; phylum Chordata; class Aves; order Strigiformes; family Strigidae; genus Strix; species Strix uralensis. The sequence goes on from NW_027436730.1 coordinate 50,590, forward strand.
GATTCTGCGAAGCAATGTGAACACTTCTGTTTCCCAGGCACCGAGAACGTGCTAGCAGGGAATTCTCTGCCTGCTTTTCCCCAGTGCTCTGCAAGCTCTCCAGGACAACATAAAATCTGGGGCTCTGTGCTTTCTTTCGTTCTGAACAAGTGTTACTGTTTTCTGCACAAAAGCGATTCTGCGAAGCAATGTGAACACTTCTGCTTCCCAGGCACAGAGAAGGTGCTAGCAGGGAATTCTCTGCTTGCTTTTCCCCAGTGCTCTGCAAGCTCTCCAGGACAACATAAAATCTGGGGCTCTGTGCTTTCTTTTGTTCTGAACAAGTGTTAGTGTTTTCTGCACAAAAGCGATTCTGCGAAGCAATGTGAACACTTCTGCTTCCCAGGCACAGAGAAGGTGCTAGCAGGGAATTCTCTGCCTGCCTTTCCCCAGTGCTCTGCAAGCTCTCCAGGACAACATAAAATCTGGGGCTCTGTGCTTTCTTTCGTTCTGAACAAGTGTTACTTTTTCTGCACAAAAGCGATTCTGCGAAGCAATGTGAACACTTCTGCTTCCCAGGCACAGAGAAGGTGCTAGCAGGGAATTCTCTGCCTGCCTATCCCCAGTGCTCTGCAAGCTCTCCAGGACAACATAAAATCTGGGGCTCTGTGCTTTTTTTCGTTCTGAACAAGTGTTACTGTTTTCTGCAGAAAAGTCATTCTGCGAAGCAATGTGAACACTTCTGCTTCCCAGGCACAGAGAAGGTGCTGGCAGAGAATTCTCTGCCTGCCTTTCCCCAGTGCTCTGCAAGCTCTCCAGGACAACATAAAATCTGGGGCTCTGTGCTTTCTTTTGTTCTGAACAAGTGTTAGTGTTTTCTGCACAAAAGCGATTCTGCGAAGCAATGTGAACACTTCTGTTTCCCAGGCTCCGAGAACGTGCTAGCAGGGAATTCTCTGCCTGCTTTTCCCCAGTGCTCTGCAAGCTCTCCAGGACAACATAAAATCTGGGGCTCTGTGCTTTCTTTCGTTCTGAACAAGTGTTATTGTTTTCTGCACAAAAGCGATTCTGCGAAGCAATGTGAACACTTCTGCTTCCCAGGCACAGAGAAGGTGCTAGCAGGGAATTCTCTGCCTGCCTTTCCCCAGTGCTCTGCAAGCTCTCCAGGACAACATAAAATCTGGGGCTCTGTGCTTTCTTTCCTTCTGAACAAGTGTTACTGTTTTCTGCACAAAAGCGATTCTGCGAAGCAATGGGAACACTTCTCTTTCCCAGGCACAGGGAAGGTGCTAGCAGGGAATTCTCTGCCTGCCTTTCCCCAGTGCTCTGCAAGCTCTCCAGCACAACATAAAATCTGGGGCTCTGTGCTTTCTTTCGTTCTGAACAAGTGTTACTGTTTTCTGCACAAAAGCGATTCTGCGAAGCAATGTGAACACTTCTGCTTCCCAGGCACAGAGAAGGTGCTAGCAGGGAATTCTCTGCTTGCTTTTCCCCAGTGCTCTGCAAGCTCTCCAGGACAACATAAAATCTGGGGCTCTGTGCTTTCTTTTGTTCTGAACAAGTGTTAGTGTTTTCTGCACAAAAGCGATTCTGCGAAGCAATGTGAACACTTCTGCTTCCCAGGCACAGAGAAGGTGCTAGCAGGGAATTCTCTGCCTGCCTTTCCCCAGTGCTCTGCAAGCTCTCCAGGACAACAGCAAATCTGGGGCTCTGTGCTTTCTTTCGTTCAGAACAAGTGTTACTGTTTTCTGCACAAAAGCGATTCTGCGAAGCAATGGGAACACTTCTGCTTCCCAGGCACAGAGAAGGTGCTAGCAGGGAATTCTCTGCCTGCCTTTCCCCAGTGCTCTGCAAGCTCTCCAGGACAACATAAAATCTGGGGCTCTGTGCTTTCTTTCGTTCTGAACAAGTGTTACTGTTTTCTGCAGAAAAGTCATTCTGCGAAGCAATGTGAACACTTCTGCTTCCCAGGCACAGAGAAGGTGCTAGCAGGGAATTCTCTGCCTGCCTTTCCCCAGTGCTCTGCAAGCTCTCCAGGACAACAGCAAATCTGGGGCTCTGTGCTTTCTTTCGTTCTGAACAAGTGTTACTGTTTTCTGCACAAAAGCGATTCTGCGAAGCAATGTGAACACTTCTGCTTCCCAGGCACATAGAAGGTGCTAGCAGGGAATTCTCTGCCTGCCTTTCCCCAGTGCTCTGCAAGCTCTCCAGGACAACATAGAATCTGGGGCTCTGTGCTTTCTTTTGTTCTGAACAAGTGTTAGTGTTTTCTGCACAAAAGCGATTCTGCGAAGCAATGTGAACAGGCACAGAGAAGGTGCTAGCAGGGAATTCTCTGCCTGCCTTTCCCCAGTGCTCTGCAAGCTCTCCAGGACAACATAAAATCTGGGGCTCTGTGCTTTCTTTCCTTCTGAACAAGTGTTACTGTTTTCTGCACAAAAGCGATTCTGCGAAGCAATGGGAACACTTCTGTTTCCCAGGCACAGGGAAGGTGCTAGCAGGGAATTCTCTGCCTGCCTTTCCTCAGTGCTCTGCAAGCTCTCCAGCACAACATAAAATCTGGGGCTCTGTGCTTTCTTTCGTTCTGAACAAGTGTTATTGTTTTCTGCACAAAAGCGATTCTGCGAAGCAATGTGAACACTTCTGCTTCCCAGGCACAGAGAAGGTGCTAGCAGGGAATTCTCTGCCTGCTTTTCCCCAGTGCTCTGCAAGCTCTCCAGGACAACATAAAATCTGGGGCTCTGTGCTTTCTTTCGTACTGACCAAGTGTTACTGTTTTCTGCACAAAAGCGATTCTGCGAAGCAATGTGAACACTTCTGCTTCCCAGGCACAGAGAAGGTGCTAGCAGGGAATTCTCTGCTTGCTTTTCCCCAGTGCTCTGCAAGCTCTCCAGGACAACATAAAATCTGGGGCTCTGTGCTTTCTTTCGTTCTGAACAAGTGTTATTGTTTTCTGCACAAAAGCGAATCTGCGAAGCAATGTGAACACTTCTGCTTCCCAGGCACAGAGAAGGTGCTAGCAGGGAATTCTCTGCCTGCCTTTCCCCAGTGCTCTGCAAGCTCTCCAGGACAACAGCAAATCTGGGGCTCTGTGCTTTCTTTCGTTCTGAACAAGTGTTACTGTTTTCTGCACAAAAGCGATTCTGCGAAGCAATGGGAACACTTCTGCTTCCCAGGCACAGAGAAGGTGCTAGCAGGGAATTCTCTGCCTGCCTTTCCCCAGTGCTCTGCAAGCTCTCCAGGACAACATAAAATCTGGGGCTCTGTGCTTTCTTTCGTTCTGAACAAGTGTTATTGTTTTCTGCACAAAAGCGATTCTGCGAAGCAATGTGAACACTTCTGCTTCCCAGGCACAGAGAAGGTGCTAGCAGGGAATTCTCTGCCTGCCTTTCCCCAGTGCTCTGCAAGCTCTCCAGGACAACATAAAATCTGGGGCTCTGTGCTTTCTTTCGTTCTGAACAAGTGTTACTGTTTTCTGCACAAAAGCGATTCTGCGAAGCAATGTGAACACTTCTGCTTCCCAGGCACAGAGAAGGTGCTAGCAGGGAATTCTCTGCCTGCCTTTCCCCAGTGCTCTGCAAGCTCTCCAGGACAACATAAAATCTGGGGCTCTGTGCTTTCTTTCGTTCTGAACAAGTGTTACTGTTTTCTGCAGAAAAGTCATTCTGCGAAGCAATGTGAACACTTCTGCTTCCCAGGCACAGAGAAGGTGCTGGCAGGGAATTCTCTGCCTGCCTTTCCCCAGTGCTCTGCAAGCTCTCCAGGACAACATAAAATCTGGGGCTCTGTGCTTTCTTTTGTTCTGAACAAGTGTTAGTGTTTTCTGCACAAAAGCGATTCTGCGAAGCAATGTGAACAGGCACAGAGAAGGTGCTAGCAGGGAATTCTCTGCCTGCCTTTCCCCAGTGCTCTGCAAGCTCTCCAGGACAACAGCAAATCTGCGGCTCTGTGCTTTCTTTCGTTCAGAACAAGTGTTACTGTTTTCTGCACAAAAGCGATTCTGCGAAGCAATGGGAACACTTCTCTTTCCCAGGCACAGGGAAGGTGCTAGCAGGGAATTCTCTGCCTGCCTTTCCCCAGTGCTCTGCAAGCTCTCCAGGACAACATAAAATCTGGGGCTCTGTGCTTTCTTTCGTTCTGAACAAGTGTTACTGTTTTCTGCACAAAAGCGATTCTGCGAAGCAATGTGAACACTCCTGCTTCCCAGGCACAGAGAACGTGCTAGCAGGGAATTCTCTGCCTGCCTTTCCCCAGTGCTCTGCAAGCTCTCCAGGACAACATAAAATCTGGGGCTCTGTGCTTTCTTTCGTTCTGAACAAGTGTTACTGTTTTCTGCAGAAAAGTCATTCTGCGAAGCAATGTGAACACTTCTGCTTCCCAGGCACAGAGAAGGTGCTAGCAGGGAATTCTCTGCCTGCCTTTCCCCAGTGCTCTGCAAGCTCTCCAGGACAACATAAAATCTGGGGCTCTGTGCTTTCTTTCGTTCTGAACAAGTGTTACTGTTTTCTGCAGAAAAGTCATTCTGCGAAGCAATGTGAACACTTCTGCTTCCCAGGCACAGAGAAGGTGCTAGCAGGGAATTCTCTGCCTGCCTTTCCCCAGTGCTCTGCAAGCTCTCCAGGACAACAGCAAATCTGGGGCTCTGTGCTTTCTTTCGTTCAGAACAAGTGTTACTGTTTTCTGCACAAAAGCGATTCTGCGAAGCAATGGGAACACTTCTCTTTCCCAGGCACAGGGAAGGTGCTAGCAGGGAATTCTCTGCCTGCCTTTCCCCAGTGCTCTGCACGCTCTCCAGGACAACATAAAATCTGGGGCTCTGTGCTTTCTTTCGTTCTGAACAAGTGTTATTGTTTTCTGCACAAAAGCAATTCTGCGAAGCAATGTGAACACTTCTGTTTCCCAGGCACAGAGAAGGTGCTAGCAGGGAATTCTCTGCCTGCTTTTCCCCAGTGCTCTGCAAGCTCTCCAGGACAACATAAAATCTGGGGATCTGTGCTTTCTTTCGTACTGAACAAGTGTTACTGTTTTCTGCACAAAAGCGATTCTGCGAAGCAATGTGAACACTTCTGCTTCCCAGGCACAGAGAAGGTGCTAGCAGGGAATTCTCTGCCTGCCTTTCCCCAGTGCTCTGCAAGCTCTCCAGGACAACATAAAATCTGGGGCTCTGTGCTTTCTTTCGTTCTGAACAAGTGTTACTGTTTTCTGCACAAAAGCGATTCTGCGAAGCAATGTGAACACTCCTGCTTCCCAGGCACAGAGAACGTGCTAGCAGGGAATTCTCTGCCTGCCTTTCCCCAGTGCTCTGCAAGCTCTCCAGGACAACATAAAATCTGGGGCTCTGTGCTTTCTTTCGTTCTGAACAAGTGTTACTGTTTTCTGCAGAAAAGTCATTCTGCGAAGCAATGTGAACACTTCTGCTTCCCAGGCACAGAGAAGGTGCTAGCAGGGAATTCTCTGCCTGCCTTTCCCCAGTGCTCTGCAAGCTCTCCAGGACAACAGCAAATCTGGGGCTCTGTGCTTTCTTTCGTTCTGAACAAGTGTTACTGTTTTCTGCAGAAAAGTCATTCTGCGAAGCAATGTGAACACTTCTGCTTCCCAGGCACAGAGAAGGTGCTAGCAGGGAATTCTCTGCCTGCCTTTCCCCAGTGCTCTGCAAGCTCTCCAGGACAACAGCAAATCTGGGGCTCTGTGCTTTCTTTCGTTCTGAACAAGTGTTACTGTTTTCTGCACAAAAGCGATTCTGCGAAGCAATGGGAACACTTCTGCTTCCCAGGCACAGAGAAGGTGCTAGCAGGGAATTCTCTGCCTGCCTTTCCCCAGTGCTCTGCAAGCTCTCCAGGACAACATAAAATCTGGGGCTCTGTGCTTTCTTTCGTCTGAACAAGTGTTACTGTTTTCTGCACAAAAGCGATTCTGCGAAGGAATGTGAACAGGCACAGAGAAGGTGCTAGCAGGGAATTCTCTGCCTGCCTTTCCCCAGTGCTCTGCAAGCTCTCCAGGACAACATAAAATCTGGGGCTCTGTGCTTTCTTTCGTTCTGAACAAGTGTTACTGTTTTCTGCACAAAAGCGATTCTGCGAAGCAATGGGAACACTTCTCTTTCCCAGGCACAGGGAACGTGCTAGCAGGGAATTCTCTGCCTGCTTTTCCCCAGTGCTCTGCAAGCTCTCCAGGACAACAGCAAATCTGGGGCTCTGTGCTTTCTTTCGTTCTGAACAAGTGTTATTGTTTTCTGCACAAAAGCGATTCTGCGAAGCAATGTGAACACTTCTGCTTCCCAGGCACAGAGAAGGTGCTAGCAGGGAATTCTCTGCCTGCCTTTCCCCAGTGCTCTGCAAGCTCTCCAGGACAACAGCAAATCTGGGGCTCTGTGCTTTCTTTCGTTCTGAACAAGTGTTACTGTTTTCTGCACAAAAGCGATTCTGCGAAGCAATGTGAAGACTTCTGCTTCCCAGGCACATAGAAGGTGCTAGCAGGGAATTCTCTGCCTGCCTTTCCCCAGTGCTCTGCAAGCTCTCCAGGACAACATAGAATCTGGGGCTCTGTGCTTTCTTTTGTTCTGAACAAGTGTTAGTGTTTTCTGCACAAAAGCGATTCTGCGAAGCAATGTGAACACTTCTGTTTCCCAGGCACAGAGAAGGTGCTAGCAGGGAATTCTCTGCCTGCCTTTCCCCAGTGCTCTGCAAGCTCTCCAGGACAACATAAAATCTGGGGCTCTGTGCTTTCTTTCCTTCTGAACAAGTGTTACTGTTTTCTGCACAAAAGCGATTCTGCGAAGCAATGTGAACAGGCACAGAGAAGGTGCTAGCAGGGAATTCTCTGCCTGCCTTTCCCCAGTGCTCTGCAAGCTCTCCAGGACAACAGCAAATCTGCGGCTCTGTGCTTTCTTTCGTTCAGAACAAGTGTTACTGTTTTCTGCACAAAAGCGATTCTGCGAAGCAATGGGAACACTTCTCTTTCCCAGGCACAGGGAAGGTGCTAGCAGGGAATTCTCTGCCTGCCTTTCCCCAGTGCTCTGCAAGCTCTCCAGGACAACATAAAATCTGGGGCTCTGTGCTTTCTTTCGTTCTGAACAAGTGTTACTGTTTTCTGCACAAAAGCGATTCTGCGAAGCAATGTGAACACTTCTGTTTCCCAGGCACAGAGAACGTGCTAGCAGGGAATTCTCTGCCTGCCTTTCCCCAGTGCTCTGCAAGCTCTCCAGGACAACATAAAATCTGGGGCTCTGTGCTTTCTTTCGTTCTGAACAAGTGTTACTGTTTTCTGCACAAAAGCGATTCTGCGAAGCAATGTGAACACTTCTGTTTCCCAGGCACAGAGAAGGTGCTAGCAGGGAATTCTCTGCCTGCCTTTCCCCAGTGCTCTGCAAGCTCTCCAGGACAACATAAAATCTGGGGCTCTGTGCTTTCTTTTGTTCTGAACAAGTGTTACTGTTTTCTGCACAAAAGCGATTCTGCGAAGCAATGTGAACACTTCTGCTTCCCAGGCACAGAGAAGGTGCTAGCAGGGAATTCTCTGCCTGCTTTTCCCCAGTACTCTGCAAGCTCTCCAGGACAACATAAAATCTGGGGCTCTGTGCTTTCTTTCGTTCTGAACAAGTGTTATTGTTTTCTGCACAAAAGCGATTCTGCGAAGCAATGTGAACACTTCTGCTTCCCAGGCACAGAGAAGGTGCTAGCAGGGAATTCTCTGCCTGCCTTTCCCCAGTGCTCTGCAAGCTCTCCAGGACAACAGCAAATCTGGGGCTCTGTGCTTTCTTTCGTTCTGAACAAGTGTTACTGTTTTCTGCACAAAAGCGATTCTGCGAAGCAATGTGAACACTTCTGCTTCCCAGGCACAGAGAAGGTGCTAGCAGGGAATTCTGTGCCTGCCTTTCCCCAGTGCTCTGCAAGCTCTCCAGGACAACATAGAATCTGGGGCTCTGTGCTTTCTTTTGTTCTGAACAAGTGTTAGTGTTTTCTGCACAAAAGCGATTCTGCGAAGCAATGTGAACAGGCACAGAGAAGGTGCTAGCAGGGAATTCTCTGCCTGCCTTTCCCCAGTGCTCTGCAAGCTCTCCAGGACAACAGCAAATCTGCGGCTCTGTGCTTTCTTTCGTTCTGAACAAGTGTTACTGTTTTCTGCACAAAAGCGATTCTGCGAAGCAATGGGAACACTTCTGTTTTCCAGGCACCGAGAACGTGCTAGCAGGGAATTCTCTGCCTGCCTTTCCCCAGTGCTCTGCAAGCTCTCCAGCACAACATAAAATCTGGGGCTCTGTGCTTTCTTTCGTTCTGAACAAGTGTTACTGTTTTCTGCACAAAAGCGATTCTGCGAAGCAATGTGAACACTTCTGCTTCCCAGGCACAGAGAAGGTGCTAGCAGGGAATTCTCTGCTTGCTTTTCCCCAGTGCTCTGCAAGCTCTCCAGGACAACATAAAATCTGGGGCTCTGTGCTTTCTTTCGTTCTGAAGAAGTGTTATTGTTTTCTGCACAAAAGCGATTCTGCGAAGCAATGTGAAGACTTCTGCTTCCCAGGCACAGAGAAGGTGCTAGCAGGGAATTCTCTGCCTGCCTTTCCCCAGTGCTCTGCAAGCTCTCCAGGACAACATAAAATCTGGGGCTCTGTGCTTTCTTTCCTTCTGAACAAGTGTTACTGTTTTCTGCACAAAAGCGATTCTGCGAAGCAATGGGAACACTTCTGCTTCCCAGGCACAGAGAAGGTGCTAGCAGGGAATTCTCTGCCTGCCTTTCCCCAGTGCTCTGCAAGCTCTCCAGGACAACATAAAATCTGGGGCTCTGTGCTTTCTTTTGTTCTGAACAAGTGTTAGTGTTTTCTGCACAAAAGCGATTCTGCGAAGCAATGTGAACACTTCTGCTTCCCAGGCACAGAGAAGGTGCTAGCAGGGAATTCTCTGCCTGCCTTTCCCCAGTGCTCTGCAAGCTCTCCAGGACAACATAAAATCTGGGGCTCTGTGCTTTCTTTCGTTCTGAACAAGTGTTACTGTTTTCTGCACAAAAGCGATTCTGCGAAGCAATGTGAACACTTCTGCTTCCCAGGCACAGAGAAGGTGCTAGCAGGGAATTCTCTGCCTGCCTTTCCCCAGTGCTCTGCAAGCTCTCCAGGACAACAGCAAATCTGGGGCTCTGTGCTTTCTTTCGTTCTGAACAAGTGTTACTGTTTTCTGCAGAAAAGTCATTCTGCGAAGCAATGTGAACACTTCTGCTTCCCAGGCACAGAGAAGGTGCTGGCAGGGAATTCTCTGCCTGCCTTTCCCCAGTGCTCTGCAAGCTCTCCAGGACAACATAAAATCTGGGGCTCTGTGCTTTCTTTTGTTCTGAACAAGTGTTAGTGTTTTCTGCACAAAAGCGATTCTGCGAAGCAATGTGAACAGGCACAGAGAAGGTGCTAGCAGGGAATTCTCTGCCTGCCTTTCCCCAGTGCTCTGCAAGCTCTCCAGGACAACAGCAAATCTGGGGCTCTGTGCTTTCTTTCGTTCTGAACAAGTGTTATTGTTTTCTGCACAAAAGCGATTCTGCGAAGCAATGTGAAGACTTCTGCTTCCCAGGCACAGAGAAGGTGCTAGCAGGGAATTCTCTGCCTGCCTTTCCCCAGTGCTCTGCAAGCTCTCCAGGACAACAGCAAATCTGGGGCTCTGTGCTTTCTTTCGTTCTGAACAACTGTTACTGTTTTCTGCACAAAAGCGATTCTGCGAAGCAATGGGAACACTTCTGCTTCCCAGGCACAGAGAAGGTGCTAGCAGGGAATTCTCTGCCTGCCTTTCCCCAGTGCTCTGCAAGCTCTTCAGGACAACATAAAATCTGGGGCTCTGTGCTTTCTTTCGTTCTGAACAAGTGTTATTGTTTTCTGCACAAAAGCGATTCTGCGAAGCAATGTGAAGACTTCTGCTTCCCAGGCACAGAGAAGGTGCTAGCAGGGAATTCTCTGCCTGCCTTTCCCCAGTGCTCTGCAAGCTCTCCAGGACAACATAAAATCTGGGGCTCTGTGCTTTCTTTCCTTCTGAACAAGTGTTACTGTTTTCTGCACAAAAGCGATTCTGCGAAGCAATGTGAACAGGCACAGAGAAGGTGCTAGCAGGGAATTCTCTGCCTGCCTTTCCCCAGTGCTCTGCAAGCTCTCCAGCACAACATAAAATCTGGGGCTCTGTGCTTTCTTTCGTTCAGAACAAGTGTTACTGTTTTCTGCACAAAAGCGATTCTGCGAAGCAATGGGAACACTTCTCTTTCCCAGGCACAGGGAAGGTGCTAGCAGGGAATTCTCTGCCTGCCTTTCCCCAGTGCTCTGCAAGCTCTCCAGCACAACATAAAATCTGGGGCTCTGTGCTTTCTTTCGTTCTGAACAAGTGTTACTGTTTTCTGCACAAAAGCGATTCTGCGAAGCAATGTGAACACTTCTGCTTCCCAGGCACAGAGAAGGTGCTAGCAGGGAATTCTCTGCCTGCCTTTCCCCAGTGCTCTGCAAGCTCTCCAGGACAACATAAAATCTGGGGCTCTGTGCTTTCTTTTGTTCTGAACAAGTGTTACTGTTTTCTGCACAAAAGCGATTCTGCGAAGCAATGTGAACACTTGTGCTTCCCAGGCACAGAGAAGGTGCTAGCAGGGAATTCTCTGCCTGCTTTTCCCCAGTACTCTGCAAGCTCTCCAGCAGAACATAAAATCTGGGGCTCTGTGCTTTCTTTCGTTCTGAACAAGTGTTACTGTTTTCTGCACAAAAGCGATTCTGCGAAGGAATGTGAACAGGCACAGAGAAGGTGCTAGCAGGGAATTCTCTGCCTGCCTTTCCCCAGTGCTCTGCAAGCTCTCCAGGACAACAGCAAATCTGGGGCTCTGTGCTTTCTTTCGTTCTGAACAAGTGTTACTGTTTTCTGCACAAAAGCGATTCTGCGAAGCAATGTGAACACTTCTGTTTCCCAGGCACCGAGAACGTGCTAGCAGGGAATTCTCTGCTTGCTTTTCCCCAGTGCTCTGCAAGCTCTCCAGGACAACATAAAATCTGGGGCTCTGTGCTTTCTTTTGTTCTGAACAAGTGTTACTGTTTTCTGCACAAAAGCGATTCTGCGAAGCAATGTGAACACTTCTGCTTCCCAGGCACAGAGAAGGTGCTAGCAGGGAATTCTCTGCCTGCCTTTCCCCAGTGCTCTGCAAGCTCTCCAGGACAACAGCAAATCTGGGGCTCTGTGCTTTCTTTCGTTCTGAACAAGTGTTACTGTTTTCTGCACAAAAGCGATTCTGCGAAGCAATGGGAACACTTCTGCTTCCCAGGCACAGAGAAGGTGCTAGCAGGGAATTCTCTGCCTGCCTTTCCCCAGTGCTCTGCAAGCTCTCCAGGACAACATAAAATCTGGGGCTCTGTGCTTTCTTTCGTTCTGAACAAGTGTTACTGTTTTCTGCACAAAAGCGATTCTGCGAAGCAATGGGAACACTTCTCTTTCCCAGGCACAGGGAAGGTGCTAGCAGGGAATTCTCTGCCTGCCTTTCCCCAGTGCTCTGCAAGCTCTCCAGGACAACATAAAATCTGGGGCTCTGTGCTTTCTTTCGTTCTGAAGAAGTGTTACTTTTTCTGCACAAAAGCGATTCTGCGAAGCAATGTGAACACTTCTGCTTCCCAGGCACAGAGAAGGTGCTGGCAGGGAATTCTCTGCCTGCCTTTCCCCAGTGCTCTGCAAGCTCTCCAGGACAACATAAAATCTGGGGCTCTGTGCTTTTTTTCGTTCTGAACAAGTGTTACTGTTTTCTGCAGAAAAGTCATTCTGCGAAGCAATGTGAACACTTCTGCTTCCCAGGCACAGAGAAGGTGCTGGCAGGGAATTCTCTGCCTGCCTTTCCCCAGTGCTCTGCAAGCTCTCCAGGACAACATAAAATCTGGGGCTCTGTGCTTTCTTTTGTTCTGAACAAGTGTTAGTGTTTTCTGCACAAAAGCGATTCTGCGAAGCAATGTGAACACTTCTGCTTCCCAGGCACAGAGAAGGTGCTAGCAGGGAATTCTCTGCCTGCCTTTCCCCAGTGCTCTGCAAGCTCTCCAGGACAACAGCAGATCTGGGGCTCTGTGCTTTCTTTCGTTCAGAACAAGTGTTACTGTTTTCTGCACAAAAGCGATTCTGCGAAGCAATGGGAACACTTCTCTTTCCCAGGCACAGGGAAGGTGCTAGCAGGGAATTCTCTGCCTGCCTTTCCCCAGTGCTCTGCAAGCTCTCCAGCACAACATAAAATCTGGGGCTCTGTGCTTTCTTTCGTTCTGAACAAGTGTTACTGTTTTCTGCACAAAAGCGATTCTGCGAAGCAATGTGAACACTTCTGCTTCCCAGGCACAGAGAAGGTGCTAGCAGGGAATTCTCTGCCTGCCTTTCCCCAGTGCTCTGCAAGCTCTCCAGGACAACATAAAATCTGGGGCTCTGTGCTTTCTTTTGTTCTGAACAAGTGTTACTGTTTTCTGCACAAAAGCGATTCTGCGAAGCAATGTGAACACTTCTGCTTCCCAGGCACAGAGAAGGTGCTAGCAGGGAATTCTCTGCCTGCTTTTCCCCAGTACTCTGCAAGCTCTCCAGCAGAACATAAAATCTGGGGCTCTGTGCTTTCTTTCGTTCTGAACAAGTGTTACTGTTTTCTGCACAAAAGCGATTCTGCGAAGGAATGTGAACAGGCACAGAGAAGGTGCTAGCAGGGAATTCTCTGCCTGCCTTTCCCCAGTGCTCTGCAAGCTCTCCAGGACAACAGCAAATCTGGGGCTCTGTGCTTTCTTTCGTTCTGAACAAGTGTTACTGTTTTCTGCACAAAAGCGATTCTGCGAAGCAATGTGAACACTTCTGTTTCCCAGGCACCGAGAACGTGCTAGCAGGGAATTCTCTGCCTGCTTTTCCCCAGTGCTCTGCAAGCTCTCCAGGACAACATAAAATCTGAGGCTCTGTGCTTTCTTTCGTTCTGAACAAGTGTTATTGTTTTCTGCACAAAAGCGATTCTGCGAAGCAATGTGAACACTTCTGCTTCCCAGGCACAGAGAAGGTGCTAGCAGGGAATTCTCTGCCTGCTTTTCCCCAGTGCTCTGCAAGCTCTCCAGGACAACATAAAATCTGGGGCTCTGTGCTTTCTTTCGTTCTGAACAAGTGTTACTGTTTTCTGCACAAAAGCGATTCTGCGAAGCAATGTGAACACTTCTGTTTCCCAGGCACCGAGAACGTGCTAGCAGGGAATTCTCTGCTTGCTTTTCCCCAGTGCTCTGCAAGCTCTCCAGGACAACATAAAATCTGGGGCTCTGTGCTTTCTTTTGTTCTGAACAAGTGTTACTGTTTTCTGCACAAAAGCGATTCTGCGAAGCAATGTGAACACTTCTGCTTCCCAGGCACAGAGAAGGTGCTAGCAGGGAATTCTCTGCCTGCCTTTCCCCAGTGCTCTGCAAGCTCTCCAGGACAACAGCAAATCTGGGGCTCTGTGCTTTCTTTCGTTCTGAACAAGTGTTACTGTTTTCTGCACAAAAGCGATTCTGCGAAGCAATGGGAACACTTCTGCTTCCCAGGCACAGAGAAGGTGCTAGCAGGGAATTCTCTGCCTGCCTTTCCCCAGTGCTCTGCAAGCTCTCCAGGACAACATAAAATCTGGGGCTCTGTGCTTTCTTTCGTTCTGAACAAGTGTTACTGTTTTCTGCACAAAAGCGATTCTGCGAAGCAATGGGAACACTTCTCTTTCCCAGGCACAGGGAAGGTGCTAGCAGGGAATTCTCTGCCTGCCTTTCCCCAGTGCTCTGCAAGCTCTCCAGGACAACATAAAATCTGGGGCTCTGTGCTTTCTTTCGTTCTGAAGAAGTGTTACTTTTTCTGCACAAAAGCGATTCTGCGAAGCAATGTGAACACTTCTGCTTCCCAGGCACAGAGAAGGTGCTGGCAGGGAATTCTCTGCCTGCCTTTCCCCAGTGCTCTGCAAGCTCTCCAGGACAACATAAAATCTGGGGCTCTGTGCTTTTTTTCGTTCTGAACAAGTGTTACTGTTTTCTGCAGAAAAGTCATTCTGCGAAGCAATGTGAACACTTCTGCTTCCCAGGCACAGAGAAGGTGCTGGCAGGGAATTCTCTGCCTGCCTTTCCCCAGTGCTCTGCAAGCTCTCCAGGACAACATAAAATCTGGGGCTCTGTGCTTTCTTTTGTTCTGAACAAGTGTTAGTGTTTTCTGCACAAAAGCGATTCTGCGAAGCAATGTGAACACTTCTGCTTCCCAGGCACAGAGAAGGTGCTAGCAGGGAATTCTCTGCCTGCCTTTCCCCAGTGCTCTGCAAGCTCTCCAGGACAACAGCAGATCTGGGGCTCTGTGCTTTCTTTCGTTCAGAACAAGTGTTACTGTTTTCTGCACAAAAGCGATTCTGCGAAGCAATGGGAACACTTCTCTTTCCCAGGCACAGGGAAGGTGCTAGCAGGGAATTCTCTGCCTGCCTTTCCCCAGTGCTCTGCAAGCTCTCCAGCACAACATAAAATCTGGGGCTCTGTGCTTTCTTTCGTTCTGAACAAGTGTTACTGTTTTCTGCACAAAAGCGATTCTGCGAAGCAATGTGAACACTTCTGCTTCCCAGGCACAGAGAAGGTGCTAGCAGGGAATTCTCTGCCTGCCTTTCCCCAGTGCTCTGCAAGCTCTCCAGGACAACATAAAATCTGGGGCTCTGTGCTTTCTTTTGTTCTGAACAAGTGTTACTGTTTTCTGCACAAAAGCGATTCTGCGAAGCAATGTGAACACTTCTGCTTCCCAGGCACAGAGAAGGTGCTAGCAGGGAATTCTCTGCCTGCTTTTCCCCAGTACTCTGCAAGCTCTCCAGCAGAACATAAAATCTGGGGCTCTGTGCTTTCTTTCGTTCTGAACAAGTGTTACTGTTTTCTGCACAAAAGCGATTCTGCGAAGGAATGTGAACAGGCACAGAGAAGGTGCTAGCAGGGAATTCTCTGCCTGCCTTTCCCCAGTGCTCTGCAAGCTCTCCAGGACAACAGCAAATCTGGGGCTCTGTGCTTTCTTTCGTTCTGAACAAGTGTTACTGTTTTCTGCACAAAAGCGATTCTGCGAAGCAATGTGAACACTTCTGTTTCCCAGGCACCGAGAACGTGCTAGCAGGGAATTCTCTGCCTGCTTTTCCCCAGTGCTCTGCAAGCTCTCCAGGACAACATAAAATCTGAGGCTCTGTGCTTTCTTTCGTTCTGAACAAGTGTTATTGTTTTCTGCACAAAAGCGATTCTGCGAAGCAATGTGAACACTTCTGCTTCCCAGGCACAGAGAAGGTGCTAGCAGGGAATTCTCTGCCTGCTTTTCCCCAGTGCTCTGCAAGCTCTCCAGGACAACATAAAATCTGGGGCTCTGTGCTTTCTTTCGTTCTGAACAAGTGTTACTATTTTCTGCACAAAAGCGATTCTGCGAAGCAATGTGAACACTTCTGCTTCCCAGGCACAGAGAAGGTGCTAGCAGGGAATTCTCTGCTTGCTTTTCCCCAGTGCTCTGCAAGCTCTCCAGGACAACATAAAATCTGGGGCTCTGTGCTTTCTTTTGTTCTGAACAAGTGTTATTGTTTTCTGCACAAAAGCGATTCTGCGAAGCAATGTGAACACTTCTGCTTCCCAGGCACAGAGAAGGTGCTAGCAGGGAATTCTCTGCCTGCCTTTCCCCAGTGCTCTGCAAGCTCTCCAGGACAACAGCAAATCTGGGGCTCTGTGCTTTCTTTCGTTCTGAACAAGTGTTACTGTTTTCTGCACAAAAGCGATTCTGCGAAGCAATGGGAACACTTCTGCTTCCCAGGCACAGAGAAGGTGCTAGCAGGGAATTCTCTGCCTGCCTTTCCCCAGTGCTCTGCAAGCTCTCCAGGACAACATAAAATCTGGGGCTCTGTGCTTTCTTTCGTTCTGAACAAGTGTTACTGTTTTCTGCAGAAAAGTCATTCTGCGAAGCAATGTGAACACTTCTGCTTCCCAGGCACAGAGAAGGTGCTAGCAGGGAATTCTCTGCCTGCCTTTCCCCAGTGCTCTGCAAGCTCTCCAGGACAACAGCAAATCTGGGGCTCTGTGCTTTCTTTCGTTCTGAACAAGTGTTACTGTTTTCTGCACAAAAGCGATTCTGCGAAGCAATGTGAACACTTCTGCTTCCCAGGCACAGAGAAGGTGCTAGCAGGGAATTCTCTGCCTGCCTTTCCCCAGTGCTCTGCAAGCTCTCCAGGACAACATAAAATCTGGGGCTCTGTGCTTTCTTTCCTTCTGAACAAGTGTTACTGTTTTCTGCACAAAAGCGATTCTGCGAAGCAATGTGAACAGGCACAGAGAAGGTGCTAGCAGGGAATTCTCTGCCTGCCTTTCCCCAGTGCTCTGCAAGCTCTCCAGCACAACATAAAATCTGGGGCTCTGTGCTTTCTTTCGTTCTGAACAAGTGTTACTGTTTTCTGCACAAAAGCGATTCTGCGAAGCAATGTGAACACTTCTGCTTCCCAGGCACAGAGAAGGTGCTAGCAGGGAATTCTCTGCCTGCCTTTCCCCAGTGCTCTGCAAGCTCTCCAGGACAACATAAAATCTGGGGCTCTGTGCTTTCTTTTGTTCTGAACAAGTGTTACTGTTTTCTGCACAAAAGCGATTCTGCGAAGCAATGTGAACACTTGTGCTTCCCAGGCACAGAGAAGGTGCTAGCAGGGAATTCTCTGCCTGCTTTTCCCCAGTACTCTGCAAGCTCTCCAGCAGAACATAAAATCTGGGGCTCTGTGCTTTCTTTCGTTCTGAACAAGTGTTACTGTTTTCTGCACAA
The DNA here is from genome assembly GCF_047716275.1 of Strix uralensis. NCBI lineage: Eukaryota > Metazoa > Chordata > Aves > Strigiformes > Strigidae > Strix > Strix uralensis. The sequence goes on from NW_027436730.1 coordinate 67,317, forward strand.
AAGCGATTCTGCGAAGGAATGTGAACAGGCACAGAGAAGGTGCTAGCAGGGAATTCTCTGCCTGCCTTTCCCCAGTGCTCTGCAAGCTCTCCAGGACAACAGCAAATCTGGGGCTCTGTGCTTTCTTTCGTTCTGAACAAGTGTTACTGTTTTCTGCACAAAAGCGATTCTGCGAAGCAATGGGAACACTTCTGCTTCCCAGGCACAGAGAAGGTGCTAGCAGGGAATTCTCTGCCTGCCTTTCCCCAGTGCTCTGCAAGCTCTCCAGGACAACATAAAATCTGGGGCTCTGTGCTTTCTTTCGTTCTGAACAAGTGTTACTGTTTTCTGCACAAAAGCGATTCTGCGAAGCAATGGGAACACTTCTCTTTCCCAGGCACAGGGAAGGTGCTAGCAGGGAATTCTCTGCCTGCCTTTCCCCAGTGCTCTGCAAGCTCTCCAGGACAACATAAAATCTGGGGCTCTGTGCTTTCTTTCGTTCTGAAGAAGTGTTACTTTTTCTGCACAAAAGCGATTCTGCGAAGCAATGTGAACACTTCTGCTTCCCAGGCACAGAGAAGGTGCTGGCAGGGAATTCTCTGCCTGCCTTTCCCCAGTGCTCTGCAAGCTCTCCAGGACAACATAAAATCTGGGGCTCTGTGCTTTTTTTCGTTCTGAACAAGTGTTACTGTTTTCTGCAGAAAAGTCATTCTGCGAAGCAATGTGAACACTTCTGCTTCCCAGGCACAGAGAAGGTGCTGGCAGGGAATTCTCTGCCTGCCTTTCCCCAGTGCTCTGCAAGCTCTCCAGGACAACATAAAATCTGGGGCTCTGTGCTTTCTTTTGTTCTGAACAAGTGTTAGTGTTTTCTGCACAAAAGCGATTCTGCGAAGCAATGTGAACACTTCTGCTTCCCAGGCACAGAGAAGGTGCTAGCAGGGAATTCTCTGCCTGCCTTTCCCCAGTGCTCTGCAAGCTCTCCAGGACAACATAAAATCTGGGGCTCTGTGCTTTCTTTCCTTCTGAACAAGTGTTACTGTTTTCTGCACAAAAGCGATTCTGCGAAGCAATGTGAACAGGCACAGAGAAGGTGCTAGCAGGGAATTCTCTGCCTGCCTTTCCCCAGTGCTCTGCAAGCTCTCCAGGACAACAGCAAATCTGCGGCTCTGTGCTTTCTTTCGTTCAGAACAAGTGTTACTGTTTTCTGCACAAAAGCGATTCTGCGAAGCAATGGGAACACTTCTCTTTCCCAGGCACAGGGAAGGTGCTAGCAGGGAATTCTCTGCCTGCCTTTCCCCAGTGCTCTGCAAGCTCTCCAGCACAACATAAAATCTGGGGCTCTGTGCTTTCTTTCGTTCTGAACAAGTGTTACTGTTTTCTGCACAAAAGCGATTCTGCGAAGCAATGTGAACACTTCTGCTTCCCAGGCACAGAGAAGGTGCTAGCAGGGAATTCTCTGCCTGCCTTTCCCCAGTGCTCTGCAAGCTCTCCAGGACAACATAAAATCTGGGGCTCTGTGCTTTCTTTTGTTCTGAACAAGTGTTACTGTTTTCTGCACAAAAGCGATTCTGCGAAGCAATGGGAACACTTCTGCTTCCCAGGCACAGAGAAGGTGCTAGCAGGGAATTCTCTGCCTGCTTTTCCCCAGTACTCTGCAAGCTCTCCAGCAGAACATAAAATCTGGGGCTCTGTGCTTTCTTTCGTTCTGAACAAGTGTTACTGTTTTCTGCACAAAAGCGATTCTGCGAAGGAATGTGAACAGGCACAGAGAAGGTGCTAGCAGGGAATTCTCTGCCTGCCTTTCCCCAGTGCTCTGCAAGCTCTCCAGGACAACAGCAAATCTGGGGCTCTGTGCTTTCTTTCGTTCTGAACAAGTGTTACTGTTTTCTGCACAAAAGCGATTCTGCGAAGCAATGTGAACACTTCTGTTTCCCAGGCACCGAGAACGTGCTAGCAGGGAATTCTCTGCCTGCTTTTCCCCAGTGCTCTGCAAGCTCTCCAGGACAACATAAAATCTGAGGCTCTGTGCTTTCTTTCGTTCTGAACAAGTGTTATTGTTTTCTGCACAAAAGCGATTCTGCGAAGCAATGTGAACACTTCTGCTTCCCAGGCACAGAGAAGGTGCTGGCAGGGAATTCTCTGCCTGCTTTTCCCCAGTGCTCTGCAAGCTCTCCAGGACAACATAAAATCTGGGGCTCTGTGCTTTCTTTCGTTCTGAACAAGTGTTACTATTTTCTGCACAAAAGCGATTCTGCGAAGCAATGTGAACACTTCTGCTTCCCAGGCACAGAGAAGGTGCTAGCAGGGAATTCTCTGCTTGCTTTTCCCCAGTGCTCTGCAAGCTCTCCAGGACAACATAAAATCTGGGGCTCTGTGCTTTCTTTTGTTCTGAACAAGTGTTATTGTTTTCTGCACAAAAGCGATTCTGCGAAGCAATGTGAACACTTCTGCTTCCCAGGCACAGAGAAGGTGCTAGCAGGGAATTCTCTGCCTGCCTTTCCCCAGTGCTCTGCAAGCTCTCCAGGACAACAGCAAATCTGGGGCTCTGTGCTTTCTTTCGTTCTGAACAAGTGTTACTGTTTTCTGCACAAAAGCGATTCTGCGAAGCAATGGGAACACTTCTGCTTCCCAGGCACAGAGAAGGTGCTAGCAGGGAATTCTCTGCCTGCCTTTCCCCAGTGCTCTGCAAGCTCTCCAGGACAACATAAAATCTGGGGCTCTGTGCTTTCTTTCGTTCTGAACAAGTGTTACTGTTTTCTGCAGAAAAGTCATTCTGCGAAGCAATGTGAACACTTCTGCTTCCCAGGCACAGAGAAGGTGCTAGCAGGGAATTCTCTGCCTGCCTTTCCCCAGTGCTCTGCAAGCTCTCCAGGACAACAGCAAATCTGGGGCTCTGTGCTTTCTTTCGTTCTGAACAAGTGTTACTGTTTTCTGCACAAAAGCGATTCTGCGAAGCAATGTGAACACTTCTGCTTCCCAGGCACAGAGAAGGTGCTAGCAGGGAATTCTCTGCCTGCCTTTCCCCAGTGCTCTGCAAGCTCTCCAGGACAACATAAAATCTGGGGCTCTGTGCTTTCTTTCCTTCTGAACAAGTGTTACTGTTTTCTGCACAAAAGCGATTCTGCGAAGCAATGTGAACAGGCACAGAGAAGGTGCTAGCAGGGAATTCTCTGCCTGCCTTTCCCCAGTGCTCTGCAAGCTCTCCAGCACAACAGCAAATCTGGGGCTCTGTGCTTTCTTTCGTTCTGAACAAGTGTTACTGTTTTCTGCACAAAAGCGATTCTGCGAAGCAATGTGAACACTTCTGCTTCCCAGGCACAGAGAAGGTGCTAGCAGGGAATTCTCTGCCTGCCTTTCCCCAGTGCTCTGCAAGCTCTCCAGGACAACATAAAATCTGGGGCTCTGTGCTTTCTTTTGTTCTGAACAAGTGTTACTGTTTTCTGCACAAAAGCGATTCTGCGAAGCAATGTGAACACTTGTGCTTCCCAGGCACAGAGAAGGTGCTAGCAGGGAATTCTCTGCCTGCTTTTCCCCAGTACTCTGCAAGCTCTCCAGCAGAACATAAAATCTGGGGCTCTGTGCTTTCTTTCGTTCTGAACAAGTGTTACTGTTTTCTGCACAAAAGCGATTCTGCGAAGGAATGTGAACAGGCACAGAGAAGGTGCTAGCAGGGAATTCTCTGCCTGCCTTTCCCCAGTGCTCTGCAAGCTCTCCAGGACAACAGCAAATCTGGGGCTCTGTGCTTTCTTTCGTTCTGAACAAGTGTTACTGTTTTCTGCACAAAAGCGATTCTGCGAAGCAATGTGAACACTTCTGTTTCCCAGGCACCGAGAACGTGCTAGCAGGGAATTCTCTGCCTGCTTTTCCCCAGTGCTCTGCAAGCTCTCCAGGACAACATAAAATCTGGGGCTCTGTGCTTTCTTTCGTTCTGAACAAGTGTTACTGTTTTCTGCACAAAAGCGATTCTGCGAAGCAATGGGAACACTTCTCTTTCCCAGGCACAGGGAAGGTGCTAGCAGGGAATTCTCTGCCTGCCTTTCCCCAGTGCTCTGCAAGCTCTCCAGCACAACATAAAATCTGGGGCTCTGTGCTTTCTTTCGTTCTGAACAAGTGTTACTGTTTTCTGCACAAAAGCGATTCTGCGAAGCAATGGGAACACTTCTGCTTCCCAGGCACAGAGAAGGTGCTAGCAGGGAATTCTCTGCCTGCCTTTCCCCAGTGCTCTGCAAGCTCTCCAGGACAACATAAAATCTGGGGCTCTGTGCTTTCTTTCGTTCTGAACAAGTGTTATTGTTTTCTGCACAAAAGCGATTCTGCGAAGCAATGTGAAGACTTCTGCTTCCCAGGCACAGAGAAGGTGCTAGCAGGGAATTCTCTGCCTGCCTTTCCCCAGTGCTCTGCAAGCTCTCCAGGACAACATAAAATCTGGGGCTCTGTGCTTTCTTTCCTTCTGAACAAGTGTTACTGTTTTCTGCACAAAAGCGATTCTGCGAAGCAATGTGAACAGGCACAGAGAAGGTGCTAGCAGGGAATTCTCTGCCTGCCTTTCCCCAGTGCTCTGCAAGCTCTCCAGCACAACATAAAATCTGGGGCTCTGTGCTTTCTTTCGTTCTGAACAAGTGTTACTGTTTTCTGCACAAAAGCGATTCTGCGAAGCAATGGGAACACTTCTCTTTCTCAGGCACAGGGAAGGTGCTAGCAGGGAATTCTCTGCCTGCCTTTCCCCAGTGCTCTGCAAGCTCTCCAGCACAACATAAAATCTGGGGCTCTGTGCTTTCTTTCGTTCTGAACAAGTGTTACTGTTTTCTGCACAAAAGCGATTCTGCGAAGCAATGTGAACACTTCTGCTTCCCAGGCACAGAGAAGGTGCTAGCAGGGAATTCTCTGCCTGCCTTTCCCCAGTGCTCTGCAAGCTCTCCAGGACAACATAAAATCTGGGGCTCTGTGCTTTCTTTTGTTCTGAACAAGTGTTACTGTTTTCTGCACAAAAGCGATTCTGCGAAGCAATGTGAACACTTGTGCTTCCCAGGCACAGAGAAGGTGCTAGCAGGGAATTCTCTGCCTGCTTTTCCCCAGTACTCTGCAAGCTCTCCAGCAGAACATAAAATCTGGGGCTCTGTGCTTTCTTTCGTTCTGAACAAGTGTTACTGTTTTCTGCACAAAAGCGATTCTGCGAAGGAATGTGAACAGGCACAGAGAAGGTGCTAGCAGGGAATTCTCTGCCTGCCTTTCCCCAGTGCTCTGCAAGCTCTCCAGGACAACAGCAAATCTGGGGCTCTGTGCTTTCTTTCGTTCTGAACAAGTGTTACTGTTTTCTGCACAAAAGCGATTCTGCGAAGCAATGTGAACACTTCTGTTTCCCAGGCACCGAGAACGTGCTAGCAGGGAATTCTCTGCTTGCTTTTCCCCAGTGCTCTGCAAGCTCTCCAGGACAACATAAAATCTGGGGCTCTGTGCTTTCTTTTGTTCTGAACAAGTGTTACTGTTTTCTGCACAAAAGCGATTCTGCGAAGCAATGTGAACACTTCTGCTTCCCAGGCACAGAGAAGGTGCTAGCAGGGAATTCTCTGCCTGCCTTTCCCCAGTGCTCTGCAAGCTCTCCAGGACAACAGCAAATCTGGGGCTCTGTGCTTTCTTTCGTTCTGAACAAGTGTTACTGTTTTCTGCACAAAAGCGATTCTGCGAAGCAATGGGAACACTTCTGCTTCCCAGGCACAGAGAAGGTGCTAGCAGGGAATTCTCTGCCTGCCTTTCCCCAGTGCTCTGCAAGCTCTCCAGGACAACATAAAATCTGGGGCTCTGTGCTTTCTTTCGTTCTGAACAAGTGTTACTGTTTTCTGCACAAAAGCGATTCTGCGAAGCAATGGGAACACTTCTCTTTCCCAGGCACAGGGAAGGTGCTAGCAGGGAATTCTCTGCCTGCCTTTCCCCAGTGCTCTGCAAGCTCTCCAGGACAACATAAAATCTGGGGCTCTGTGCTTTCTTTCGTTCTGAAGAAGTGTTACTTTTTCTGCACAAAAGCGATTCTGCGAAGCAATGTGAACACTTCTGCTTCCCAGGCACAGAGAAGGTGCTGGCAGGGAATTCTCTGCCTGCCTTTCCCCAGTGCTCTGCAAGCTCTCCAGGACAACATAAAATCTGGGGCTCTGTGCTTTTTTTCGTTCTGAACAAGTGTTACTGTTTTCTGCAGAAAAGTCATTCTGCGAAGCAATGTGAACACTTCTGCTTCCCAGGCACAGAGAAGGTGCTGGCAGGGAATTCTCTGCCTGCCTTTCCCCAGTGCTCTGCAAGCTCTCCAGGACAACATAAAATCTGGGGCTCTGTGCTTTCTTTTGTTCTGAACAAGTGTTAGTGTTTTCTGCACAAAAGCGATTCTGCGAAGCAATGTGAACACTTCTGCTTCCCAGGCACAGAGAAGGTGCTAGCAGGGAATTCTCTGCCTGCCTTTCCCCAGTGCTCTGCAAGCTCTCCAGGACAACAGCAGATCTGGGGCTCTGTGCTTTCTTTCGTTCAGAACAAGTGTTACTGTTTTCTGCACAAAAGCGATTCTGCGAAGCAATGGGAACACTTCTCTTTCCCAGGCACAGGGAAGGTGCTAGCAGGGAATTCTCTGCCTGCCTTTCCCCAGTGCTCTGCAAGCTCTCCAGCACAACATAAAATCTGGGGCTCTGTGCTTTCTTTCGTTCTGAACAAGTGTTACTGTTTTCTGCACAAAAGCGATTCTGCGAAGCAATGTGAACACTTCTGCTTCCCAGGCACAGAGAAGGTGCTAGCAGGGAATTCTCTGCCTGCCTTTCCCCAGTGCTCTGCAAGCTCTCCAGGACAACATAAAATCTGGGGCTCTGTGCTTTCTTTTGTTCTGAACAAGTGTTACTGTTTTCTGCACAAAAGCGATTCTGCGAAGCAATGTGAACACTTCTGCTTCCCAGGCACAGAGAAGGTGCTAGCAGGGAATTCTCTGCCTGCTTTTCCCCAGTACTCTGCAAGCTCTCCAGCAGAACATAAAATCTGGGGCTCTGTGCTTTCTTTCGTTCTGAACAAGTGTTACTGTTTTCTGCACAAAAGCGATTCTGCGAAGGAATGTGAACAGGCACAGAGAAGGTGCTAGCAGGGAATTCTCTGCCTGCCTTTCCCCAGTGCTCTGCAAGCTCTCCAGGACAACAGCAAATCTGGGGCTCTGTGCTTTCTTTCGTTCTGAACAAGTGTTACTGTTTTCTGCACAAAAGCGATTCTGCGAAGCAATGTGAACACTTCTGTTTCCCAGGCACCGAGAACGTGCTAGCAGGGAATTCTCTGCCTGCTTTTCCCCAGTGCTCTGCAAGCTCTCCAGGACAACATAAAATCTGAGGCTCTGTGCTTTCTTTCGTTCTGAACAAGTGTTATTGTTTTCTGCACAAAAGCGATTCTGCGAAGCAATGTGAACACTTCTGCTTCCCAGGCACAGAGAAGGTGCTAGCAGGGAATTCTCTGCCTGCTTTTCCCCAGTGCTCTGCAAGCTCTCCAGGACAACATAAAATCTGGGGCTCTGTGCTTTCTTTCGTTCTGAACAAGTGTTACTGTTTTCTGCACAAAAGCGATTCTGCGAAGCAATGTGAACACTTCTGTTTCCCAGGCACCGAGAACGTGCTAGCAGGGAATTCTCTGCTTGCTTTTCCCCAGTGCTCTGCAAGCTCTCCAGGACAACATAAAATCTGGGGCTCTGTGCTTTCTTTTGTTCTGAACAAGTGTTACTGTTTTCTGCACAAAAGCGATTCTGCGAAGCAATGTGAACACTTCTGCTTCCCAGGCACAGAGAAGGTGCTAGCAGGGAATTCTCTGCCTGCCTTTCCCCAGTGCTCTGCAAGCTCTCCAGGACAACAGCAAATCTGGGGCTCTGTGCTTTCTTTCGTTCTGAACAAGTGTTACTGTTTTCTGCACAAAAGCGATTCTGCGAAGCAATGGGAACACTTCTGCTTCCCAGGCACAGAGAAGGTGCTAGCAGGGAATTCTCTGCCTGCCTTTCCCCAGTGCTCTGCAAGCTCTCCAGGACAACATAAAATCTGGGGCTCTGTGCTTTCTTTCGTTCTGAACAAGTGTTACTGTTTTCTGCACAAAAGCGATTCTGCGAAGCAATGGGAACACTTCTCTTTCCCAGGCACAGGGAAGGTGCTAGCAGGGAATTCTCTGCCTGCCTTTCCCCAGTGCTCTGCAAGCTCTCCAGGACAACATAAAATCTGGGGCTCTGTGCTTTCTTTCGTTCTGAAGAAGTGTTACTTTTTCTGCACAAAAGCGATTCTGCGAAGCAATGTGAACACTTCTGCTTCCCAGGCACAGAGAAGGTGCTGGCAGGGAATTCTCTGCCTGCCTTTCCCCAGTGCTCTGCAAGCTCTCCAGGACAACATAAAATCTGGGGCTCTGTGCTTTTTTTCGTTCTGAACAAGTGTTACTGTTTTCTGCAGAAAAGTCATTCTGCGAAGCAATGTGAACACTTCTGCTTCCCAGGCACAGAGAAGGTGCTGGCAGGGAATTCTCTGCCTGCCTTTCCCCAGTGCTCTGCAAGCTCTCCAGGACAACATAAAATCTGGGGCTCTGTGCTTTCTTTTGTTCTGAACAAGTGTTAGTGTTTTCTGCACAAAAGCGATTCTGCGAAGCAATGTGAACACTTCTGCTTCCCAGGCACAGAGAAGGTGCTAGCAGGGAATTCTCTGCCTGCCTTTCCCCAGTGCTCTGCAAGCTCTCCAGGACAACAGCAGATCTGGGGCTCTGTGCTTTCTTTCGTTCAGAACAAGTGTTACTGTTTTCTGCACAAAAGCGATTCTGCGAAGCAATGGGAACACTTCTCTTTCCCAGGCACAGGGAAGGTGCTAGCAGGGAATTCTCTGCCTGCCTTTCCCCAGTGCTCTGCAAGCTCTCCAGCACAACATAAAATCTGGGGCTCTGTGCTTTCTTTCGTTCTGAACAAGTGTTACTGTTTTCTGCACAAAAGCGATTCTGCGAAGCAATGTGAACACTTCTGCTTCCCAGGCACAGAGAAGGTGCTAGCAGGGAATTCTCTGCCTGCCTTTCCCCAGTGCTCTGCAAGCTCTCCAGGACAACATAAAATCTGGGGCTCTGTGCTTTCTTTTGTTCTGAACAAGTGTTACTGTTTTCTGCACAAAAGCGATTCTGCGAAGCAATGTGAACACTTCTGCTTCCCAGGCACAGAGAAGGTGCTAGCAGGGAATTCTCTGCCTGCTTTTCCCCAGTACTCTGCAAGCTCTCCAGCAGAACATAAAATCTGGGGCTCTGTGCTTTCTTTCGTTCTGAACAAGTGTTACTGTTTTCTGCACAAAAGCGATTCTGCGAAGGAATGTGAACAGGCACAGAGAAGGTGCTAGCAGGGAATTCTCTGCCTGCCTTTCCCCAGTGCTCTGCAAGCTCTCCAGGACAACAGCAAATCTGGGGCTCTGTGCTTTCTTTCGTTCTGAACAAGTGTTACTGTTTTCTGCACAAAAGCGATTCTGCGAAGCAATGTGAACACTTCTGTTTCCCAGGCACCGAGAACGTGCTAGCAGGGAATTCTCTGCCTGCTTTTCCCCAGTGCTCTGCAAGCTCTCCAGGACAACATAAAATCTGAGGCTCTGTGCTTTCTTTCGTTCTGAACAAGTGTTATTGTTTTCTGCACAAAAGCGATTCTGCGAAGCAATGTGAACACTTCTGCTTCCCAGGCACAGAGAAGGTGCTAGCAGGGAATTCTCTGCCTGCTTTTCCCCAGTGCTCTGCAAGCTCTCCAGGACAACATAAAATCTGGGGCTCTGTGCTTTCTTTCGTTCTGAACAAGTGTTACTATTTTCTGCACAAAAGCGATTCTGCGAAGCAATGTGAACACTTCTGCTTCCCAGGCACAGAGAAGGTGCTAGCAGGGAATTCTCTGCTTGCTTTTCCCCAGTGCTCTGCAAGCTCTCCAGGACAACATAAAATCTGGGGCTCTGTGCTTTCTTTTGTTCTGAACAAGTGTTATTGTTTTCTGCACAAAAGCGATTCTGCGAAGCAATGTGAACACTTCTGCTTCCCAGGCACAGAGAAGGTGCTAGCAGGGAATTCTCTGCCTGCCTTTCCCCAGTGCTCTGCAAGCTCTCCAGGACAACAGCAAATCTGGGGCTCTGTGCTTTCTTTCGTTCTGAACAAGTGTTACTGTTTTCTGCACAAAAGCGATTCTGCGAAGCAATGGGAACACTTCTGCTTCCCAGGCACAGAGAAGGTGCTAGCAGGGAATTCTCTGCCTGCCTTTCCCCAGTGCTCTGCAAGCTCTCCAGGACAACATAAAATCTGGGGCTCTGTGCTTTCTTTCGTTCTGAACAAGTGTTACTGTTTTCTGCAGAAAAGTCATTCTGCGAAGCAATGTGAACACTTCTGCTTCCCAGGCACAGAGAAGGTGCTAGCAGGGAATTCTCTGCCTGCCTTTCCCCAGTGCTCTGCAAGCTCTCCAGGACAACAGCAAATCTGGGGCTCTGTGCTTTCTTTCGTTCTGAACAAGTGTTACTGTTTTCTGCACAAAAGCGATTCTGCGAAGCAATGTGAACACTTCTGCTTCCCAGGCACAGAGAAGGTGCTAGCAGGGAATTCTCTGCCTGCCTTTCCCCAGTGCTCTGCAAGCTCTCCAGGACAACATAAAATCTGGGGCTCTGTGCTTTCTTTCCTTCTGAACAAGTGTTACTGTTTTCTGCACAAAAGCGATTCTGCGAAGCAATGTGAACAGGCACAGAGAAGGTGCTAGCAGGGAATTCTCTGCCTGCCTTTCCCCAGTGCTCTGCAAGCTCTCCAGCACAACATAAAATCTGGGGCTCTGTGCTTTCTTTCGTTCTGAACAAGTGTTACTGTTTTCTGCACAAAAGCGATTCTGCGAAGCAATGTGAACACTTCTGCTTCCCAGGCACAGAGAAGGTGCTAGCAGGGAATTCTCTGCCTGCCTTTCCCCAGTGCTCTGCAAGCTCTCCAGGACAACATAAAATCTGGGGCTCTGTGCTTTCTTTTGTTCTGAACAAGTGTTACTGTTTTCTGCACAAAAGCGATTCTGCGAAGCAATGTGAACACTTGTGCTTCCCAGGCACAGAGAAGGTGCTAGCAGGGAATTCTCTGCCTGCTTTTCCCCAGTACTCTGCAAGCTCTCCAGCAGAACATAAAATCTGGGGCTCTGTGCTTTCTTTCGTTCTGAACAAGTGTTACTGTTTTCTGCACAAAAGCGATTCTGCGAAGGAATGTGAACAGGCACAGAGAAGGTGCTAGCAGGGAATTCTCTGCCTGCCTTTCCCCAGTGCTCTGCAAGCTCTCCAGGACAACAGCAAATCTGGGGCTCTGTGCTTTCTTTCGTTCTGAACAAGTGTTACTGTTTTCTGCACAAAAGCGATTCTGCGAAGCAATGGGAACACTTCTGCTTCCCAGGCACAGAGAAGGTGCTAGCAGGGAATTCTCTGCCTGCCTTTCCCCAGTGCTCTGCAAGCTCTCCAGGACAACATAAAATCTGGGGCTCTGTGCTTTCTTTCGTTCTGAACAAGTGTTACTGTTTTCTGCACAAAAGCGATTCTGCGAAGCAATGGGAACACTTCTCTTTCCCAGGCACAGGGAAGGTGCTAGCAGGGAATTCTCTGCCTGCCTTTCCCCAGTGCTCTGCAAGCTCTCCAGGACAACATAAAATCTGGGGCTCTGTGCTTTCTTTCGTTCTGAAGAAGTGTTACTTTTTCTGCACAAAAGCGATTCTGCGAAGCAATGTGAACACTTCTGCTTCCCAGGCACAGAGAAGGTGCTGGCAGGGAATTCTCTGCCTGCCTTTCCCCAGTGCTCTGCAAGCTCTCCAGGACAACATAAAATCTGGGGCTCTGTGCTTTTTTTCGTTCTGAACAAGTGTTACTGTTTTCTGCAGAAAAGTCATTCTGCGAAGCAATGTGAACACTTCTGCTTCCCAGGCACAGAGAAGGTGCTGGCAGGGAATTCTCTGCCTGCCTTTCCCCAGTGCTCTGCAAGCTCTCCAGGACAACATAAAATCTGGGGCTCTGTGCTTTCTTTTGTTCTGAACAAGTGTTAGTGTTTTCTGCACAAAAGCGATTCTGCGAAGCAATGTGAACACTTCTGCTTCCCAGGCACAGAGAAGGTGCTAGCAGGGAATTCTCTGCCTGCCTTTCCCCAGTGCTCTGCAAGCTCTCCAGGACAACATAAAATCTGGGGCTCTGTGCTTTCTTTCCTTCTGAACAAGTGTTACTGTTTTCTGCACAAAAGCGATTCTGCGAAGCAATGTGAACAGGCACAGAGAAGGTGCTAGCAGGGAATTCTCTGCCTGCCTTTCCCCAGTGCTCTGCAAGCTCTCCAGGACAACAGCAAATCTGCGGCTCTGTGCTTTCTTTCGTTCAGAACAAGTGTTACTGTTTTCTGCACAAAAGCGATTCTGCGAAGCAATGGGAACACTTCTCTTTCCCAGGCACAGGGAAGGTGCTAGCAGGGAATTCTCTGCCTGCCTTTCCCCAGTGCTCTGCAAGCTCTCCAGCACAACATAAAATCTGGGGCTCTGTGCTTTCTTTCGTTCTGAACAAGTGTTACTGTTTTCTGCACAAAAGCGATTCTGCGAAGCAATGTGAACACTTCTGCTTCCCAGGCACAGAGAAGGTGCTAGCAGGGAATTCTCTGCCTGCCTTTCCCCAGTGCTCTGCAAGCTCTCCAGGACAACATAAAATCTGGGGCTCTGTGCTTTCTTTTGTTCTGAACAAGTGTTACTGTTTTCTGCACAAAAGCGATTCTGCGAAGCAATGTGAACACTTCTGCTTCCCAGGCACAGAGAAGGTGCTAGCAGGGAATTCTCTGCCTGCTTTTCCCCAGTACTCTGCAAGCTCTCCAGCAGAACATAAAATCTGGGGCTCTGTGCTTTCTTTCGTTCTGAACAAGTGTTACTGTTTTCTGCACAAAAGCGATTCTGCGAAGGAATGTGAACAGGCACAGAGAAGGTGCTAGCAGGGAATTCTCTGCCTGCCTTTCCCCAGTGCTCTGCAAGCTCTCCAGGACAACAGCAAATCTGGGGCTCTGTGCTTTCTTTCGTTCTGAACAAGTGTTACTGTTTTCTGCACAAAAGCGATTCTGCGAAGCAATGTGAACACTTCTGTTTCCCAGGCACCGAGAACGTGCTAGCAGGGAATTCTCTGCCTGCTTTTCCCCAGTGCTCTGCAAGCTCTCCAGGACAACATAAAATCTGAGGCTCTGTGCTTTCTTTCGTTCTGAACAAGTGTTATTGTTTTCTGCACAAAAGCGATTCTGCGAAGCAATGTGAACACTTCTGCTTCCCAGGCACAGAGAAGGTGCTGGCAGGGAATTCTCTGCCTGCTTTTCCCCAGTGCTCTGCAAGCTCTCCAGGACAACATAAAATCTGGGGCTCTGTGCTTTCTTTCGTTCTGAACAAGTGTTACTATTTTCTGCACAAAAGCGATTCTGCGAAGCAATGTGAACACTTCTGCTTCCCAGGCACAGAGAAGGTGCTAGCAGGGAATTCTCTGCTTGCTTTTCCCCAGTGCTCTGCAAGCTCTCCAGGACAACATAAAATCTGGGGCTCTGTGCTTTCTTTTGTTCTGAACAAGTGTTATTGTTTTCTGCACAAAAGCGATTCTGCGAAGCAATGTGAACACTTCTGCTTCCCAGGCACAGAGAAGGTGCTAGCAGGGAATTCTCTGCCTGCCTTTCCCCAGTGCTCTGCAAGCTCTCCAGGACAACAGCAAATCTGGGGCTCTGTGCTTTCTTTCGTTCTGAACAAGTGTTACTGTTTTCTGCACAAAAGCGATTCTGCGAAGCAATGGGAACACTTCTGCTTCCCAGGCACAGAGAAGGTGCTAGCAGGGAATTCTCTGCCTGCCTTTCCCCAGTGCTCTGCAAGCTCTCCAGGACAACATAAAATCTGGGGCTCTGTGCTTTCTTTCGTTCTGAACAAGTGTTACTGTTTTCTGCAGAAAAGTCATTCTGCGAAGCAATGTGAACACTTCTGCTTCCCAGGCACAGAGAAGGTGCTAGCAGGGAATTCTCTGCCTGCCTTTCCCCAGTGCTCTGCAAGCTCTCCAGGACAACAGCAAATCTGGGGCTCTGTGCTTTCTTTCGTTCTGAACAAGTGTTACTGTTTTCTGCACAAAAGCGATTCTGCGAAGCAATGTGAACACTTCTGCTTCCCAGGCACAGAGAAGGTGCTAGCAGGGAATTCTCTGCCTGCCTTTCCCCAGTGCTCTGCAAGCTCTCCAGGACAACATAAAATCTGGGGCTCTGTGCTTTCTTTCCTTCTGAACAAGTGTTACTGTTTTCTGCACAAAAGCGATTCTGCGAAGCAATGTGAACAGGCACAGAGAAGGTGCTAGCAGGGAATTCTCTGCCTGCCTTTCCCCAGTGCTCTGCAAGCTCTCCAGCACAACAGCAAATCTGGGGCTCTGTGCTTTCTTTCGTTCTGAACAAGTGTTACTGTTTTCTGCACAAAAGCGATTCTGCGAAGCAATGTGAACACTTCTGCTTCCCAGGCACAGAGAAGGTGCTAGCAGGGAATTCTCTGCCTGCCTTTCCCCAGTGCTCTGCAAGCTCTCCAGGACAACATAAAATCTGGGGCTCTGTGCTTTCTTTTGTTCTGAACAAGTGTTACTGTTTTCTGCACAAAAGCGATTCTGCGAAGCAATGTGAACACTTGTGCTTCCCAGGCACAGAGAAGGTGCTAGCAGGGAATTCTCTGCCTGCTTTTCCCCAGTACTCTGCAAGCTCTCCAGCAGAACATAAAATCTGGGGCTCTGTGCTTTCTTTCGTTCTGAACAAGTGTTACTGTTTTCTGCACAAAAGCGATTCTGCGAAGGAATGTGAACAGGCACAGAGAAGGTGCTAGCAGGGAATTCTCTGCCTGCCTTTCCCCAGTGCTCTGCAAGCTCTCCAGGACAACAGCAAATCTGGGGCTCTGTGCTTTCTTTCGTTCTGAACAAGTGTTACTGTTTTCTGCACAAAAGCGATTCTGCGAAGCAATGTGAACACTTCTGTTTCCCAGGCACCGAGAACGTGCTAGCAGGGAATTCTCTGCCTGCTTTTCCCCAGTGCTCTGCAAGCTCTCCAGGACAACATAAAATCTGGGGCTCTGTGCTTTCTTTCGTTCTGAACAAGTGTTACTGTTTTCTGCACAAAAGCGATTCTGCGAAGCAATGGGAACACTTCTCTTTCCCAGGCACAGGGAAGGTGCTAGCAGGGAATTCTCTGCCTGCCTTTCCCCAGTGCTCTGCAAGCTCTCCAGCACAACATAAAATCTGGGGCTCTGTGCTTTCTTTCGTTCTGAACAAGTGTTACTGTTTTCTGCACAAAAGCGATTCTGCGAAGCAATGTGAACACTTGTGCTTCCCAGGCACAGAGAAGGTGCTAGCAGGGAATTCTCTGCCTGCTTTTCCCCAGTACTCTGCAAGCTCTCCAGCAGAACATAAAATCTGGGGCTCTGTGCTTTCTTTCGTTCTGAACAAGTGTTACTGTTTTCTGCACAAAAGCGATTCTGCGAAGGAATGTGAACAGGCACAGAGAAGGTGCTAGCAGGGAATTCTCTGCCTGCCTTTCCCCAGTGCTCTGCAAGCTCTCCAGGACAACAGCAAATCTGGGGCTCTGTGCTTTCTTTCGTTCTGAACAAGTGTTACTGTTTTCTGCACAAAAGCGATTCTGCGAAGCAATGTGAACACTTCTGTTTTCCAGGCACCGAGAACGTGCTAGCAGGGAATTCTCTGCTTGCTTTTCCCCAGTGCTCTGCAAGCTCTCCAGGACAACATAAAATCTGGGGCTCTGTGCTTTCTTTTGTTCTGAACAAGTGTTACTGTTTTCTGCACAAAAGCGATTCTGCGAAGCAATGTGAACACTTCTGCTTCCCAGGCACAGAGAAGGTGCTAGCAGGGAATTCTCTGCCTGCCTTTCCCCAGTGCTCTGCAAGCTCTCCAGGACAACAGCAAATCTGGGGCTCTGTGCTTTCTTTCGTTCTGAACAAGTGTTACTGTTTTCTGCACAAAAGCGATTCTGCGAAGCAATGGGAACACTCCTGCTTCCCAGGCACAGAGAAGGTGCTAGCAGGGAATTCTCTGCCTGCCTTTCCCCAGTGCTCTGCAAGCTCTCCAGGACAACATAAAATCTGGGGCTCTGTGCTTTCTTTCGTTCAGAACAAGTGTTACTGTTTTCTGCACAAAAGCGATTCTGCGAAGCAATGGGAACACTTCTCTTTCCCAGGCACAGGGAAGGTGCTAGCAGGGAATTCTCTGCCTGCCTTTCCCCAGTGCTCTGCAAGCTCTCCAGGACAACATAAAATCTGGGGCTCTGTGCTTTCTTTCGTTCTGAAGAAGTGTTACTTTTTCTGCACAAAAGCGATTCTGCGAAGCAATGTGAACACTTCTGCTTCCCAGGCACAGAGAAGGCGCTAGCAGGGAATTCTCTGCCTGCCTTTCCCCAGTGCTCTGCAAGCTCTCCAGGACAACATAAAATCTGGGGCTCTGTGCTTTCTTTCCTTCTGAACAAGTGTTACTGTTTTCTGCACAAAAGCGATTCTGCGAAGCAATGTGAACAGGCACAGGGAAGGTGCTAGCAGGGAATTCTCTGCCTGCCTTTCCCCAGTGCTCTGCAAGCTCTCCAGGACAACAGCAAATCTGCGGCTCTGTGCTTTCTTTCGTTCAGAACAAGTGTTACTGTTTTCTGCACAAAAGCGATTCTGCGAAGCAATGTGAACACTTCTGCTTCCCAGGCACAGAGAAGGTGCTAGCAGGGAATTCTCTGCCTGCCTTTCCCCAGTGCTCTGCAAGCTCTCCAGGACAACAGCAAATCTGGGGCTCTGTGCTTTCTTTTGTTCTGAACAAGTGTTACTGTTTTCTGCACAAAAGCGATTCTGCGAAGCAATGTGAACACTTGTGCTTCCCAGGCACAGAGAAGGTGCTAGCAGGGAATTCTCTGCCTGCTTTTCCCCAGTACTCTGCAAGCTCTCCAGCAGAACATAAAATCTGGGGCTCTGTGCTTTCTTTCGTTCTGAACAAGTGTTACTGTTTTCTGCACAAAAGCGATTCTGCGAAGGAATGTGAACAGGCACAGAGAAGGTGCTAGCAGGGAATTCTCTGCCTGCCTTTCCCCAGTGCTCTGCAAGCTCTCCAGGACAACAGCAAATCTGGGGCTCTGTGCTTTCTTTCGTTCTGAACAAGTGTTACTGTTTTCTGCACAAAAGCGATTCTGCGAAGCAATGTGAACACTTCTGCTTCCCAGGCACAGAGAACGTGCTAGCAGGGAATTCTCTGCCTGCTTTTCCCCAGTGCTCTGCAAGCTCTCCAGGACAACATAAAATCTGGGGCTCTGTGCTTTCTTTCGTTCTGAACAAGTGTTACTGTTTTCTGCACAAAAGCGATTCTGCGAAGCAATGTGAACACTTCTGCTTCGCAGGCACAGAGAAGGTGCTAGCAGGGAATTCTCTGCTTGCTTTTCCCCAGTGCTCTGCAAGCTCTCCAGGACAACATAAAATCTGGGGCTCTGTGCTTTCTTTTGTTCTGAACAAGTGTTAGTGTTTTCTGCACAAAAGCGATTCTGCGAAGCAATGTGAACACTTCTGCTTCCCAGGCACAGAGAAGGTGCTAGCAGGGAATTCTCTGCCTGCCTTTCCCCAGTGCTCTGCAAGCTCTCCAGGACAACATAAAATCTGGGGCTCTGTGCTTTCTTTCGTTCTGAACAAGTGTTACTTTTTCTGCACAAAAGCGATTCTGCGAAGCAATGTGAACACTTGTGCTTCCCAGGCACAGAGAAGGTGCTAGCAGGGAATTCTCTGCCTGCCTTTCCCCAGTGCTCTGCAAGCTCTCCAGGACAACATAAAATCTGGGGCTCTGTGCTTTTTTTCGTTCTGAACAAGTGTTACTGTTTTCTGCAGAAAAGTCATTCTGCGAAGCAATGTGAACACTTCTGCTTCCCAGGCACAGAGAAGGTGCTGGCAGAGAATTCTCTGCCTGCCTTTCCCCAGTGCTCTGCAAGCTCTCCAGGACAACATAAAATCTGGGGCTCTGTGCTTTCTTTTGTTCTGAACAAGTGTTAGTGTTTTCTGCACAAAAGCGATTCTGCGAAGCAATGTGAACACTTCTGTTTCCCAGGCTCCGAGAACGTGCTAGCAGGGAATTCTCTGCCTGCTTTTCCCCAGTGCTCTGCAAGCTCTCCAGGACAACATAAAATCTGGGGCTCTGTGCTTTCTTTCGTTCTGAACAAGTGTTATTGTTTTCTGCACAAAAGCGATTCTGCGAAGCAATGTGAACACTTCTGCTTCCCAGGCACAGAGAAGGTGCTAGCAGGGAATTCTCTGCCTGCCTTTCCCCAGTGCTCTGCAAGCTCTCCAGGACAACATAAAATCTGGGGCTCTGTGCTTTCTTTCCTTCTGAACAAGTGTTACTGTTTTCTGCACAAAAGCGATTCTGCGAAGCAATGTGAACAGGCACAGAGAAGGTGCTAGCAGGGAATTCTCTGCCTGCCTTTCCCCAGTGCTCTGCAAGCTCTCCAGGACAACAGCAAATCTGCGGCTCTGTGCTTTCTTTCGTTCAGAACAAGTGTTACTGTTTTCTGCACAAAAGCGATTCTGCGAAGGAATGTGAACAGGCACAGAGAAGGTGCTAGCAGGGAATTCTCTGCCTGCCTTTCCCCAGTGCTCTGCAAGCTCTCCAGCACAACATAAAATCTGGGGCTCTGTGCTTTCTTTCGTTCTGAACAAGTGTTACTGTTTTCTGCACAAAAGCGATTCTGCGAAGGAATGTGAACAGGCACAGAGAAGGTGCTAGCAGGGAATTCTCTGCCTGCCTTTCCCCAGTGCTCTGCAAGCTCTCCAGGACAACAGCAAATCTGGGGCTCTGTGCTTTCTTTCGTTCTGAACAAGTGTTACTGTTTTCTGCACAAAAGCGATTCTGCGAAGCAATGTGAACACTTCTGTTTCCCAGGCACCGAGAACGTGCTAGCAGGGAATTCTCTGCCTGCTTTTCCCCAGTGCTCTGCAAGCTCTCCAGGACAACATAAAATCTGAGGCTCTGTGCTTTCTTTCGTCCTGAACAAGTGTTATTGTTTTCTGCACAAAAGCGATTCTGCGAAGCAATGTGAACACTTCTGCTTCCCAGGCACAGAGAAGGTGCTAGCAGGGAATTCTCTGCCTGCTTTTCCCCAGTGCTCTGCAAGCTCTCCAGGACAACATAAAATCTGGGGCTCTGTGCTTTCTTTCGTTCTGAACAAGTGTTACTATTTTCTGCACAAAAGCGATTCTGCGAAGCAATGTGAACACTTCTGCTTCCCAGGCACAGAGAAGGTGCTAGCAGGGAATTCTCTGCTTGCTTTTCCCCAGTGCTCTGCAAGCTCTCCAGGACAACATAAAATCTGGGGCTCTGTGCTTTCTTTTGTTCTGAACAAGTGTTATTGTTTTCTGCACAAAAGCGATTCTGCGAAGCAATGTGAACACTTCTGCTTCCCAGGCACAGAGAAGGTGCTAGCAGGGAATTCTCTGCCTGCCTTTCCCCAGTGCTCTGCAAGCTCTCCAGGACAACAGCAAATCTGGGGCTCTGTGCTTTCTTTCGTTCTGAACAAGTGTTACTGTTTTCTGCACAAAAGCGATTCTGCGAAGCAATGGGAACACTTCTGCTTCCCAGGCACAGAGAAGGTGCTAGCAGGGAATTCTCTGCCTGCCTTTCCCCAGTGCTCTGCAAGCTCTCCAGGACAACATAAAATCTGGGGCTCTGTGCTTTCTTTCGTTCTGAACAAGTGTTACTGTTTTCTGCAGAAAAGTCATTCTGCGAAGCAATGTGAACACTTCTGCTTCCCAGGCACAGAGAAGGTGCTAGCAGGGAATTCTCTGCCTGCCTTTCCCCAGTGCTCTGCAAGCTCTCCAGGACAACAGCAAATCTGGGGCTCTGTGCTTTCTTTCGTTCTGAACAAGTGTTACTGTTTTCTGCACAAAAGCGATTCTGCGAAGCAATGTGAACACTTCTGCTTCCCAGGCACAGAGAAGGTGCTAGCAGGGAATTCTCTGCCTGCCTTTCCCCAGTGCTCTGCAAGCTCTCCAGGACAACATAAAATCTGGGGCTCTGTGCTTTCTTTCCTTCTGAACAAGTGTTACTGTTTTCTGCACAAAAGCGATTCTGCGAAGCAATGTGAACAGGCACAGAGAAGGTGCTAGCAGGGAATTCTCTGCCTGCCTTTCCCCAGTGCTCTGCAAGCTCTCCAGCACAACATAAAATCTGGGGCTCTGTGCTTTCTTTCGTTCTGAACAAGTGTTACTGTTTTCTGCACAAAAGCGATTCTGCGAAGCAATGTGAACACTTCTGCTTCCCAGGCACAGAGAAGGTGCTAGCAGGGAATTCTCTGCCTGCCTTTCCCCAGTGCTCTGCAAGCTCTCCAGGACAACATAAAATCTGGGGCTCTGTGCTTTCTTTTGTTCTGAACAAGTGTTACTGTTTTCTGCACAAAAGCGATTCTGCGAAGCAATGTGAACACTTGTGCTTCCCAGGCACAGAGAAGGTGCTAGCAGGGAATTCTCTGCCTGCCTTTCCCCAGTGCTCTGCAAGCTCTCCAGGACAACATAAAATCTGGGGCTCTGTGCTTTCTTTCCTTCTGAACAAGTGTTACTGTTTTCTGCACAAAAGCGATTCTGCGAAGCAATGTGAACAGGCACAGAGAAGGTGCTAGCAGGGAATTCTCTGCCTGCCTTTCCCCAGTGCTCTGCAAGCTCTCCAGCACAACATAAAATCTGGGGCTCTGTGCTTTCTTTCGTTCTGAACAAGTGTTACTGTTTTCTGCACAAAAGCGATTCTGCGAAGCAATGTGAACACTTCTGCTTCCCAGGCACAGAGAAGGTGCTAGCAGGGAATTCTCTGCCTGCCTTTCCCCAGTGCTCTGCAAGCTCTCCAGGACAACATAAAATCTGGGGCTCTGTGCTTTCTTTTGTTCTGAACAAGTGTTACTGTTTTCTGCACAAAAGCGATTCTGCGAAGCAATGTGAACACTTGTGCTTCCCAGGCACAGAGAAGGTGCTAGCAGGGAATTCTCTGCCTGCTTTTCCCCAGTACTCTGCAAGCTCTCCAGCAGAACATAAAATCTGGGGCTCTGTGCTTTCTTTCGTTCTGAACAAGTGTTACTGTTTTCTGCACAAAAGCGATTCTGCGAAGGAATGTGAACAGGCACAGAGAAGGTGCTAGCAGGGAATTCTCTGCCTGCCTTTCCCCAGTGCTCTGCAAGCTCTCCAGGACAACAGCAAATCTGGGGCTCTGTGCTTTCTTTCGTTCTGAACAAGTGTTACTGTTTTCTGCACAAAAGCGATTCTGCGAAGCAATGTGAACACTTCTGTTTTCCAGGCACCGAGAACGTGCTAGCAGGGAATTCTCTGCCTGCTTTTCCCCAGTGCTCTGCAAGCTCTCCAGGACAACATAAAATCTGGGGCTCTGTGCTTTCTTTCGTTCTGAACAAGTGTTACTGTTTTCTGCACAAAAGCGATTCTGCGAAGCAATGGGAACACTTCTCTTTCCCAGGCACAGGGAAGGTGCTAGCAGGGAATTCTCTGCCTGCCTTTCCCCAGTGCTCTGCAAGCTCTCCAGCACAACATAAAATCTGGGGCTCTGTGCTTTCTTTCGTTCTGAACAAGTGTTACTGTTTTCTGCACAAAAGCGATTCTGCGAAGCAATGTGAACACTTGTGCTTCCCAGGCACAGAGAAGGTGCTAGCAGGGAATTCTCTGCCTGCTTTTCCCCAGTACTCTGCAAGCTCTCCAGCAGAACATAAAATCTGGGGCTCTGTGCTTTCTTTCGTTCTGAACAAGTGTTACTGTTTTCTGCACAAAAGCGATTCTGCAAAGGAATGTGAACAGGCACAGAGAAGGTGCTAGCAGGGAATTCTCTGCCTGCCTTTCCCCAGTGCTCTGCAAGCTCTCCAGGACAACAGCAAATCTGGGGCTCTGTGCTTTCTTTCGTTCTGAACAAGTGTTACTGTTTTCTGCACAAAAGCGATTCTGCGAAGCAATGTGAACACTTCTGTTTTCCAGGCACCGAGAACGTGCTAGCAGGGAATTCTCTGCTTGCTTTTCCCCAGTGCTCTGCAAGCTCTCCAGGACAACATAAAATCTGGGGCTCTGTGCTTTCTTTTGTTCTGAACAAGTGTTACTGTTTTCTGCACAAAAGCGATTCTGCGACGCAATGTGAACACTTCTGCTTCCCAGGCACAGAGAAGGTGCTAGCAGGGAATTCTCTGCCTGCCTTTCCCCAGTGCTCTGCAAGCTCTCCAGGACAACAGCAAATCTGGGGCTCTGTGCTTTCTTTCGTTCTGAACAAGTGTTACTGTTTTCTGCACAAAAGCGATTCTGCGAAGCAATGGGAACACTTCTGCTTCCCAGGCACAGAGAAGGTGCTAGCAGGGAATTCTCTGCCTGCCTTTCCCCAGTGCTCTGCAAGCTCTCCAGGACAACATAAAATCTGGGGCTCTGTGCTTTCTTTCGTTCAGAACAAGTGTTACTGTTTTCTGCACAAAAGCGATTCTGCGAAGCAATGGGAACACTTCTCTTTCCCAGGCACAGGGAAGGTGCTAGCAGGGAATTCTCTGCCTGCCTTTCCCCAGTGCTCTGCAAGCTCTCCAGGACAACATAAAATCTGGGGCTCTGTGCTTTCTTTCGTTCTGAAGAAGTGTTACTTTTTCTGCACAAAAGCGATTCTGCGAAGCAATGTGAACACTTCTGCTTCCCAGGCACAGAGAAGGTGCTAGCAGGGAATTCTCTGCCTGCCTTTCCCCAGTGCTCTGCAAGCTCTCCAGGACAACATAAAATCTGGGGCTCTGTGCTTTCTTTCCTTCTGAACAAGTGTTACTGTTTTCTGCACAAAAGCGATTCTGCGAAGCAATGTGAACAGGCACAGGGAAGGTGCTAGCAGGGAATTCTCTGCCTGCCTTTCCCCAGTGCTCTGCAAGCTCTCCAGGACAACAGCAAATCTGCGGCTCTGTGCTTTCTTTCGTTCAGAACAAGTGTTACTGTTTTCTGCACAAAAGCGATTCTGCGAAGCAATGTGAACACTTCTGCTTCCCAGGCACAGAGAAGGTGCTAGCAGGGAATTCTCTGCCTGCCTTTCCCCAGTGCTCTGCAAGCTCTCCAGGACAACAGCAAATCTGGGGCTCTGTGCTTTCTTTTGTTCTGAACAAGTGTTACTGTTTTCTGCACAAAAGCGATTCTGCGAAGCAATGTGAACACTTCTGCTTCCCAGGCACAGAGAAGGTGCTAGCAGGGAATTCTCTGCCTGCTTTTCCCCAGTACTCTGCAAGCTCTCCAGCAGAACATAAAATCTGGGGCTCTGTGCTTTCTTTCGTTCTGAACAAGTGTTACTGTTTTCTGCACAAAAGCGATTCTGCGAAGGAATGTGAACAGGCACAGAGAAGGTGCTAGCAGGGAATTCTCTGCCTGCCTTTCCCCAGTGCTCTGCAAGCTCTCCAGGACAACAGCAAATCTGGGGCTCTGTGCTTTCTTTCGTTCTGAACAAGTGTTACTGTTTTCTGCACAAAAGCGATTCTGCGAAGCAATGTGAACACTTCTGCTTCCCAGGCACAGAGAACGTGCTAGCAGGGAATTCTCTGCCTGCTTTTCCCCAGTGCTCTGCAAGCTCTCCAGGACAACATAAAATCTGGGGCTCTGTGCTTTCTTTCGTTCTGAACAAGTGTTACTGTTTTCTGCACAAAAGCGATTCTGCGAAGCAATGTGAACACTTCTGCTTCCCAGGCACAGAGAAGGTGCTAGCAGGGAATTCTCTGCTTGCTTTTCCCCAGTGCTCTGCAAGCTCTCCAGGACAACATAAAATCTGGGGCTCTGTGCTTTCTTTTGTTCTGAACAAGTGTTAGTGTTTTCTGCACAAAAGCGATTCTGCGAAGCAATGTGAACACTTCTGCTTCCCAGGCACAGAGAAGGTGCTAGCAGGGAATTCTCTGCCTGCCTTTCCCCAGTGCTCTGCAAGCTCTCCAGGACAACATAAAATCTGGGGCTCTGTGCTTTCTTTCGTTCTGAACAAGTGTTACTTTTTCTGCACAAAAGCGATTCTGCGAAGCAATGTGAACACTTGTGCTTCCCAGGCACAGAGAAGGTGCTAGCAGGGAATTCTCTGCCTGCCTTTCCCCAGTGCTCTGCAAGCTCTCCAGGACAACATAAAATCTGGGGCTCTGTGCTTTTTTTCGTTCTGAACAAGTGTTACTGTTTTCTGCAGAAAAGTCATTCTGCGAAGCAATGTGAACACTTCTGCTTCCCAGGCACAGAGAAGGTGCTGGCAGAGAATTCTCTGCCTGCCTTTCCCCAGTGCTCTGCAAGCTCTCCAGGACAACATAAAATCTGGGGCTCTGTGCTTTCTTTTGTTCTGAACAAGTGTTAGTGTTTTCTGCACAAAAGCGATTCTGCGAAGCAATGTGAACACTTCTGTTTCCCAGGCTCCGAGAACGTGCTAGCAGGGAATTCTCTGCTTGCTTTTCCCCAGTGCTCTGCAAGCTCTCCAGGACAACATAAAATCTGGGGCTCTGTGCTTTCTTTCGTTCTGAACAAGTGTTATTGTTTTCTGCACAAAAGCGATTCTGCGAAGCAATGTGAACACTTCTGCTTCCCAGGCACAGAGAAGGTGCTAGCAGGGAATTCTCTGCCTGCCTTTCCCCAGTGCTCTGCAAGCTCTCCAGGACAACATAAAATCTGGGGCTCTGTGCTTTCTTTCCTTCTGAACAAGTGTTACTGTTTTCTGCACAAAAGCGATTCTGCGAAGCAATGTGAACAGGCACAGAGAAGGTGCTAGCAGGGAATTCTCTGCCTGCCTTTCCCCAGTGCTCTGCAAGCTCTCCAGGACAACAGCAAATCTGCGGCTCTGTGCTTTCTTTCGTTCAGAACAAGTGTTACTGTTTTCTGCACAAAAGCGATTCTGCGAAGGAATGTGAACAGGCACAGAGAAGGTGCTAGCAGGGAATTCTCTGCCTGCCTTTCCCCAGTGCTCTGCAAGCTCTCCAGCACAACATAAAATCTGGGGCTCTGTGCTTTCTTTCGTTCTGAACAAGTGTTACTGTTTTCTGCACAAAAGCGATTCTGCGAAGGAATGTGAACAGGCACAGAGAAGGTGCTAGCAGGGAATTCTCTGCCTGCCTTTCCCCAGTGCTCTGCAAGCTCTCCAGGACAACAGCAAATCTGGGGCTCTGTGCTTTCTTTCGTTCTGAACAAGTGTTACTGTTTTCTGCACAAAAGCGATTCTGCGAAGCAATGTGAACACTTCTGTTTCCCAGGCACCGAGAACGTGCTAGCAGGGAATTCTCTGCCTGCTTTTCCCCAGTGCTCTGCAAGCTCTCCAGGACAACATAAAATCTGAGGCTCTGTGCTTTCTTTCGTTCTGAACAAGTGTTATTGTTTTCTGCACAAAAGCGATTCTGCGAAGCAATGTGAACACTTCTGCTTCCCAGGCACAGAGAAGGTGCTAGCAGGGAATTCTCTGCCTGCTTTTCCCCAGTGCTCTGCAAGCTCTCCAGGACAACATAAAATCTGGGGCTCTGTGCTTTCTTTCGTTCTGAACAAGTGTTACTATTTTCTGCACAAAAGCGATTCTGCGAAGCAATGTGAACACTTCTGCTTCCCAGGCACAGAGAAGGTGCTAGCAGGGAATTCTCTGCTTGCTTTTCCCCAGTGCTCTGCAAGCTCTCCAGGACAACATAAAATCTGGGGCTCTGTGCTTTCTTTTGTTCTGAACAAGTGTTAGTGTTTTCTGCACAAAAGCGATTCTGCGAAGCAATGTGAACACTTCTGCTTCCCAGGCACAGAGAAGGTGCTAGCAGGGAATTCTCTGCCTGCCTTTCCCCAGTGCTCTGCAAGCTCTCCAGGACAACAGCAAATCTGGGGCTCTGTGCTTTCTTTCGTTCTGAACAAGTGTTACTGTTTTCTGCACAAAAGCGATTCTGCGAAGCAATGGGAACACTTCTGCTTCCCAGGCACAGAGAAGGTGCTAGCAGGGAATTCTCTGCCTGCCTTTCCCCAGTGCTCTGCAAGCTCTCCAGGACAACATAAAATCTGGGGCTCTGTGCTTTCTTTCGTTCTGAACAAGTGTTACTGTTTTCTGCAGAAAAGTCATTCTGCGAAGCAATGTGAACACTTCTGCTTCCCAGGCACAGAGAAGGTGCTAGCAGGGAATTCTCTGCCTGCCTTTCCCCAGTGCTCTGCAAGCTCTCCAGGACAACAGCAAATCTGGGGCTCTGTGCTTTCTTTCGTTCTGAACAAGTGTTACTGTTTTCTGCACAAAAGCGATTCTGCGAAGCAATGTGAACACTTCTGCTTCCCAGGCACAGAGAAGGTGCTAGCAGGGAATTCTCTGCCTGCCTTTCCCCAGTGCTCTGCAAGCTCTCCAGGACAACATAAAATCTGGGGCTCTGTGCTTTCTTTCCTTCTGAACAAGTGTTACTGTTTTCTGCACAAAAGCGATTCTGCGAAGCAATGTGAACAGGCACAGAGAAGGTGCTAGCAGGGAATTCTCTGCCTGCCTTTCCCCAGTGCTCTGCAAGCTCTCCAGCACAACATAAAATCTGGGGCTCTGTGCTTTCTTTCGTTCTGAACAAGTGTTACTGTTTTCTGCACAAAAGCGATTCTGCGAAGCAATGTGAACACTTCTGTTTTCCAGGCACCGAGAACGTGCTAGCAGGGAATTCTCTGCTTGCTTTTCCCCAGTGCTCTGCAAGCTCTCCAGGACAACATAAAATCTGGGGCTCTGTGCTTTCTTTTATTCTGAACAAGTGTTACTGTTTTCTGCACAAAAGCGATTCTGCGAAGCAATGTGAACACTTCTGTTTCCCAGGCACAGAGAAGGTGCTAGCAGGGAATTCTCTGCCTGCCTTTCCCCAGTGCTCTGCAAGCTCTCCAGGACAACAGCAAATCTGGGGCTCTGTGCTTTCTTTCGTTCTGAACAAGTGTTACTGTTTTCTGCACAAAAGCGATTCTGCGAAGCAATGGGAACACTTCTGCTTCCCAGGCACAGAGAAGGTGCTAGCAGGGAATTCTCTGCCTGCCTTTCCCCAGTGCTCTGCAAGCTCTCCAGGACAACATAAAATCTGGGGCTCTGTGCTTTCTTTCGTTCAGAACAAGTGTTACTGTTTTCTGCACAAAAGCGATTCTGCGAAGCAATGGGAACACTTCTCTTTCCCAGGCACAGGGAAGGTGCTAGCAGGGAATTCTCTGCCTGCCTTTCCCCAGTGCTCTGCAAGCTCTCCAGGACAACATAAAATCTGGGGCTCTGTGCTTTCTTTCGTTCTGAAGAAGTGTTACTTTTTCTGCACAAAAGCGATTCTGCGAAGCAATGTGAACACTTCTGCTTCCCAGGCACAGAGAAGGTGCTAGCAGGGAATTCTCTGCCTGCCTTTCCCCAGTGCTCTGCAAGCTCTCCAGGACAACATAAAATCTGGGGCTCTGTGCTTTCTTTCCTTCTGAACAAGTGTTACTGTTTTCTGCACAAAAGCGATTCTGCGAAGCAATGTGAACAGGCACAGAGAAGGTGCTAGCAGGGAATTCTCTGCCTGCCTTTCCCCAGTGCTCTGCAAGCTCTCCAGGACAACAGCAAATCTGCGGCTCTGTGCTTTCTTTCGTTCAGAACAAGTGTTACTGTTTTCTGCACAAAAGCGATTCTGCGAAGCAATGTGAACACTTCTGCTTCCCAGGCACAGAGAAGGTGCTAGCAGGGAATTCTCTGCCTGCCTTTCCCCAGTGCTCTGCAAGCTCTCCAGGACAACATAAAATCTGGGGCTCTGTGCTTTCTTTTGTTCTGAACAAGTGTTACTGTTTTCTGCACAAAAGCGATTCTGCGAAGCAATGTGAACACTTGTGCTTCCCAGGCACAGAGAAGGTGCTAGCAGGGAATTCTCTGCCTGCTTTTCCCCAGTACTCTGCAAGCTCTCCAGCAGAACATAAAATCTGGGGCTCTGTGCTTTCTTTCGTTCTGAACAAGTGTTACTGTTTTCTGCACAAAAGCGATTCTGCGAAGGAATGTGAACAGGCACAGAGAAGGTGCTAGCAGGGAATTCTCTGCCTGCCTTTCCCCAGTGCTCTGCAAGCTCTCCAGGACAACAGCAAATCTGGGGCTCTGTGCTTTCTTTCGTTCTGAACAAGTGTTACTGTTTTCTGCACAAAAGCGATTCTGCGAAGCAATGTGAACACTTCTGTTTCCCAGGCACCGAGAACGTGCTAGCAGGGAATTCTCTGCCTGCTTTTCCCCAGTGCTCTGCAAGCTCTCCAGGACAACATAA
This sequence comes from Strix uralensis, assembly GCF_047716275.1. Classification (NCBI taxonomy): domain Eukaryota; kingdom Metazoa; phylum Chordata; class Aves; order Strigiformes; family Strigidae; genus Strix; species Strix uralensis. Next base: position 95,532 of record NW_027436730.1, read on the forward strand.
AATCTGGGGCTCTGTGCTTTCTTTCGTTCTGAACAAGTGTTACTGTTTTCTGCACAAAAGCGATTCTGCGAAGCAATGTGAACACTTCTGCTTCCCAGGCACAGAGAAGGTGCTAGCAGGGAATTCTCTGCTTGCTTTTCCCCAGTGCTCTGCAAGCTCTCCAGGACAACATAAAATCTGGGGCTCTGTGCTTTCTTTTGTTCTGAACAAGTGTTAGTGTTTTCTGCACAAAAGCGATTCTGCGAAGCAATGTGAACACTTCTGCTTCCCAGGCACAGAGAAGGTGCTAGCAGGGAATTCTCTGCCTGCCTTTCCCCAGTGCTCTGCAAGCTCTCCAGGACAACATAAAATCTGGGGCTCTGTGCTTTCTTTCGTTCTGAACAAGTGTTACTTTTTCTGCACAAAAGCGATTCTGCGAAGCAATGTGAACACTTCTGCTTCCCAGGCACAGAGAAGGTGCTAGCAGGGAATTCTCTGCCTGCCTATCCCCAGTGCTCTGCAAGCTCTCCAGGACAACATAAAATCTGGGGCTCTGTGCTTTTTTTCGTTCTGAACAAGTGTTACTGTTTTCTGCAGAAAAGTCATTCTGCGAAGCAATGTGAACACTTCTGCTTCCCAGGCACAGAGAAGGTGCTGGCAGAGAATTCTCTGCCTGCCTTTCCCCAGTGCTCTGCAAGCTCTCCAGGACAACATAAAATCTGGGGCTCTGTGCTTTCTTTTGTTCTGAACAAGTGTTAGTGTTTTCTGCACAAAAGCGATTCTGCGAAGCAATGTGAACACTTCTGTTTCCCAGGCTCCGAGAACGTGCTAGCAGGGAATTCTCTGCCTGCTTTTCCCCAGTGCTCTGCAAGCTCTCCAGGACAACATAAAATCTGGGGCTCTGTGCTTTCTTTCGTTCTGAACAAGTGTTATTGTTTTCTGCACAAAAGCGATTCTGCGAAGCAATGTGAACACTTGTGCTTCCCAGGCACAGAGAAGGTGCTAGCAGGGAATTCTCTGCCTGCCTTTCCCCAGTGCTCTGCAAGCTCTCCAGGACAACATAAAATCTGGGGCTCTGTGCTTTCTTTCCTTCTGAACAAGTGTTACTGTTTTCTGCACAAAAGCGATTCTGCGAAGCAATGGGAACACTTCTCTTTCCCAGGCACAGGGAAGGTGCTAGCAGGGAATTCTCTGCCTGCCTTTCCCCAGTGCTCTGCAAGCTCTCCAGCACAACATAAAATCTGGGGCTCTGTGCTTTCTTTCGTTCTGAACAAGTGTTACTGTTTTCTGCACAAAAGCGATTCTGCGAAGCAATGTGAACACTTCTGCTTCCCAGGCACAGAGAAGGTGCTAGCAGGGAATTCTCTGCTTGCTTTTCCCCAGTGCTCTGCAAGCTCTCCAGGACAACATAAAATCTGGGGCTCTGTGCTTTCTTTTGTTCTGAACAAGTGTTAGTGTTTTCTGCACAAAAGCGATTCTGCGAAGCAATGTGAACACTTCTGCTTCCCAGGCACAGAGAAGGTGCTAGCAGGGAATTCTCTGCCTGCCTTTCCCCAGTGCTCTGCAAGCTCTCCAGGACAACAGCAAATCTGGGGCTCTGTGCTTTCTTTCGTTCAGAACAAGTGTTACTGTTTTCTGCACAAAAGCGATTCTGCGAAGCAATGGGAACACTTCTGCTTCCCAGGCACAGAGAAGGTGCTAGCAGGGAATTCTCTGCCTGCCTTTCCCCAGTGCTCTGCAAGCTCTCCAGGACAACATAAAATCTGGGGCTCTGTGCTTTCTTTCGTTCTGAACAAGTGTTACTGTTTTCTGCAGAAAAGTCATTCTGCGAAGCAATGTGAACACTTCTGCTTCCCAGGCACAGAGAAGGTGCTAGCAGGGAATTCTCTGCCTGCCTTTCCCCAGTGCTCTGCAAGCTCTCCAGGACAACAGCAAATCTGGGGCTCTGTGCTTTCTTTCGTTCTGAACAAGTGTTACTGTTTTCTGCACAAAAGCGATTCTGCGAAGCAATGTGAACACTTCTGCTTCCCAGGCACATAGAAGGTGCTAGCAGGGAATTCTCTGCCTGCCTTTCCCCAGTGCTCTGCAAGCTCTCCAGGACAACATAGAATCTGGGGCTCTGTGCTTTCTTTTGTTCTGAACAAGTGTTAGTGTTTTCTGCACAAAAGCGATTCTGCGAAGCAATGTGAACAGGCACAGAGAAGGTGCTAGCAGGGAATTCTCTGCCTGCCTTTCCCCAGTGCTCTGCAAGCTCTCCAGGACAACATAAAATCTGGGGCTCTGTGCTTTCTTTCCTTCTGAACAAGTGTTACTGTTTTCTGCACAAAAGCGATTCTGCGAAGCAATGGGAACACTTCTGTTTCCCAGGCACAGGGAAGGTGCTAGCAGGGAATTCTCTGCCTGCCTTTCCTCAGTGCTCTGCAAGCTCTCCAGCACAACATAAAATCTGGGGCTCTGTGCTTTCTTTCGTTCTGAACAAGTGTTATTGTTTTCTGCACAAAAGCGATTCTGCGAAGCAATGTGAACACTTCTGCTTCCCAGGCACAGAGAAGGTGCTAGCAGGGAATTCTCTGCCTGCTTTTCCCCAGTGCTCTGCAAGCTCTCCAGGACAACATAAAATCTGGGGCTCTGTGCTTTCTTTCGTACTGACCAAGTGTTACTGTTTTCTGCACAAAAGCGATTCTGCGAAGCAATGTGAACACTTCTGCTTCCCAGGCACAGAGAAGGTGCTAGCAGGGAATTCTCTGCTTGCTTTTCCCCAGTGCTCTGCAAGCTCTCCAGGACAACATAAAATCTGGGGCTCTGTGCTTTCTTTCGTTCTGAACAAGTGTTATTGTTTTCTGCACAAAAGCGAATCTGCGAAGCAATGTGAACACTTCTGCTTCCCAGGCACAGAGAAGGTGCTAGCAGGGAATTCTCTGCCTGCCTTTCCCCAGTGCTCTGCAAGCTCTCCAGGACAACAGCAAATCTGGGGCTCTGTGCTTTCTTTCGTTCTGAACAAGTGTTACTGTTTTCTGCACAAAAGCGATTCTGCGAAGCAATGGGAACACTTCTGCTTCCCAGGCACAGAGAAGGTGCTAGCAGGGAATTCTCTGCCTGCCTTTCCCCAGTGCTCTGCAAGCTCTCCAGGACAACATAAAATCTGGGGCTCTGTGCTTTCTTTCGTTCTGAACAAGTGTTATTGTTTTCTGCACAAAAGCGATTCTGCGAAGCAATGTGAAGACTTCTGCTTCCCAGGCACAGAGAAGGTGCTAGCAGGGAATTCTCTGCCTGCCTTTCCCCAGTGCTCTGCAAGCTCTCCAGGACAACATAAAATCTGGGGCTCTGTGCTTTCTTTCGTTCTGAACAAGTGTTACTGTTTTCTGCACAAAAGCGATTCTGCGAAGCAATGTGAACACTTCTGCTTCCCAGGCACAGAGAAGGTGCTAGCAGGGAATTCTCTGCCTGCCTTTCCCCAGTGCTCTGCAAGCTCTCCAGGACAACATAAAATCTGGGGCTCTGTGCTTTCTTTCGTTCTGAACAAGTGTTACTGTTTTCTGCAGAAAAGTCATTCTGCGAAGCAATGTGAACACTTCTGCTTCCCAGGCACAGAGAAGGTGCTGGCAGGGAATTCTCTGCCTGCCTTTCCCCAGTGCTCTGCAAGCTCTCCAGGACAACATAAAATCTGGGGCTCTGTGCTTTCTTTCGTTCTGAACAAGTGTTACTGTTTTCTGCACAAAAGCGATTCTGCGAAGCAATGTGAACAGGCACAGAGAAGGTGCTAGCAGGGAATTCTCTGCCTGCCTTTCCCCAGTGCTCTGCAAGCTCTCCAGGACAACAGCAAATCTGCGGCTCTGTGCTTTCTTTCGTTCAGAACAAGTGTTACTGTTTTCTGCACAAAAGCGATTCTGCGAAGCAATGGGAACACTTCTCTTTCCCAGGCACAGGGAAGGTGCTAGCAGGGAATTCTCTGCCTGCCTTTCCCCAGTGCTCTGCAAGCTCTCCAGGACAACATAAAATCTGGGGCTCTGTGCTTTCTTTCGTTCTGAACAAGTGTTACTGTTTTCTGCACAAAAGCGATTCTGCGAAGCAATGTGAACACTCCTGCTTCCCAGGCACAGAGAACGTGCTAGCAGGGAATTCTCTGCCTGCCTTTCCCCAGTGCTCTGCAAGCTCTCCAGGACAACATAAAATCTGGGGCTCTGTGCTTTCTTTCGTTCTGAACAAGTGTTACTGTTTTCTGCAGAAAAGTCATTCTGCGAAGCAATGTGAACACTTCTGCTTCCCAGGCACAGAGAAGGTGCTAGCAGGGAATTCTCTGCCTGCCTTTCCCCAGTGCTCTGCAAGCTCTCCAGGACAACATAAAATCTGGGGCTCTGTGCTTTCTTTCGTTCTGAACAAGTGTTACTGTTTTCTGCAGAAAAGTCATTCTGCGAAGCAATGTGAACACTTCTGCTTCCCAGGCACAGAGAAGGTGCTAGCAGGGAATTCTCTGCCTGCCTTTCCCCAGTGCTCTGCAAGCTCTCCAGGACAACAGCAAATCTGGGGCTCTGTGCTTTCTTTCGTTCAGAACAAGTGTTACTGTTTTCTGCACAAAAGCGATTCTGCGAAGCAATGGGAACACTTCTCTTTCCCAGGCACAGGGAAGGTGCTAGCAGGGAATTCTCTGCCTGCCTTTCCCCAGTGCTCTGCACGCTCTCCAGGACAACATAAAATCTGGGGCTCTGTGCTTTCTTTCGTTCTGAACAAGTGTTATTGTTTTCTGCACAAAAGCAATTCTGCGAAGCAATGTGAACACTTCTGTTTCCCAGGCACAGAGAAGGTGCTAGCAGGGAATTCTCTGCCTGCTTTTCCCCAGTGCTCTGCAAGCTCTCCAGGACAACATAAAATCTGGGGATCTGTGCTTTCTTTCGTACTGAACAAGTGTTACTGTTTTCTGCACAAAAGCGATTCTGCGAAGCAATGTGAACACTCCTGCTTCCCAGGCACAGAGAACGTGCTAGCAGGGAATTCTCTGCCTGCCTTTCCCCAGTGCTCTGCAAGCTCTCCAGGACAACATAAAATCTGGGGCTCTGTGCTTTCTTTCGTTCTGAACAAGTGTTACTGTTTTCTGCAGAAAAGTCATTCTGCGAAGCAATGTGAACACTTCTGCTTCCCAGGCACAGAGAAGGTGCTAGCAGGGAATTCTCTGCCTGCCTTTCCCCAGTGCTCTGCAAGCTCTCCAGGACAACATAAAATCTGGGGCTCTGTGCTTTCTTTCGTTCTGAACAAGTGTTACTGTTTTCTGCAGAAAAGTCATTCTGCGAAGCAATGTGAACACTTCTGCTTCCCAGGCACAGAGAAGGTGCTGGCAGGGAATTCTCTGCCTGCCTTTCCCCAGTGCTCTGCAAGCTCTCCAGGACAACAGCAAATCTGGGGCTCTGTGCTTTCTTTCGTTCAGAACAAGTGTTACTGTTTTCTGCACAAAAGCGATTCTGCGAAGCAATGTGAACACTTCTGCTTCCCAGGCACAGAGAAGGTGCTAGCAGGGAATTCTCTGCTTGCTTTTCCCCAGTGCTCTGCAAGCTCTCCAGGACAACATAAAATCTGGGGCTCTGTGCTTTCTTTTGTTCTGAACAAGTGTTAGTGTTTTCTGCACAAAAGCGATTCTGCGAAGCAATGTGAACACTTCTGCTTCCCAGGCACAGAGAAGGTGCTAGCAGGGAATTCTCTGCCTGCCTTTCCCCAGTGCTCTGCAAGCTCTCCAGGACAACATAGAATCTGGGGCTCTGTGCTTTCTTTCGTTCTGAACAAGTGTTACTGTTTTCTGCAGAAAAGTCATTCTGCGAAGCAATGTGAACACTTCTGCTTCCCAGGCACAGAGAAGGTGCTGGCAGGGAATTCTCTGCCTGCCTTTCCCCAGTGCTCTGCAAGCTCTCCAGGACAACATAAAATCTGGGGCTCTGTGCTTTCTTTTGTTCTGAACAAGTGTTAGTGTTTTCTGCACAAAAGCGATTCTGCGAAGCAATGTGAACACTTCTGTTTCCCAGGCACCGAGAACGTGCTAGCAGGGAATTCTCTGCCTGCTTTTCCCCAGTGCTCTGCAAGGTCTCCAGGACAACATAAAATCTGGGGCTCTGTGCTTTCTTTCGTTCTGAACAAGTGTTATTGTTTTATGCACAAAAGCGATTCTGCGAAGCAATGTGAACACTTCTGCTTCCCAGGCACAGAGAAGGTGCTAGCAGGGAATTCTCTGCCTGCCTTTCCCCAGTGCTCTGCAAGCTCTCCAGGACAACATAAAATCTGGGGCTCTGTGCTTTCTTTCGTTCTGAACAAGTGTTACTGTTTTCTGCACAAAAGCGATTCTGCGAAGCAATGTGAACACTTCTGTTTCCCAGGCACAGAGAAGGTGCTAGCAGGGAATTCTCTGCCTGCCTTTCCCCAGTGCTCTGCAAGCTCTCCAGGACAACATAAAATCTGGGGCTCTGTGCTTTCTTTCGTCTGAACAAGTGTTACTGTTTTCTGCACAAAAGCGATTCTGCGAAGTAATGTGAACAGGCACAGAGAAGGTGCTAGCAGGGAATTCTCTGCCTGCCTTTCCCCAGTGCTCTGCAAGCTCTCCAGGACAACATAAAATCTGGGGCTCTGTGCTTTCTTTCGTTCTGAACAAGTGTTACTGTTTTCTGCACAAAAGCGATTCTGCGAAGCAATGTGAACACTTCTGCTTCCCAGGCACATAGAAGGTGCTAGCAGGGAATTCTCTGCCTGCTTTTCCCCAGTGCTCTGCAAGCTCTCCAGGACAACATAAAATCTGGGGCTCTGTGCTTTCTTTCGTTCTGAACAAGTGTTACTGTTTTCTGCACAAAAGCGATTCTGCGAAGCAATGTGAACACTTCTGTTTCCCAGGCACAGAGAAGGTGCTAGCAGGGAATTCTCTGCCTGCCTTTCCCCAGTGCTCTGCAAGCTCTCCAGGACAACATAAAATCTGGGGCTCTGTGCTTTCTTTTGTTCTGAACAAGTGTTAGTGTTTTCTGCACAAAAGCGATTATGCGAAGGAATGTGAACAGGCACAGAGAAGGTGCTAGCAGGGAATTCTCTGCCTGCCTTTCCCCAGTGCTCTGCAAGCTCTCCAGGACAACATAAAATCTGGGGCTCTGTGCTTTCTTTCGTTCTGAACAAGTGTTACTGTTTTCTGCACAAAAGCGATTCTGCGAAGCAATGTGAAGACTTCTGCTTCCCAGGCACATAGAAGGTGCTAGCAGGGAATTCTCTGCCTGCTTTTCCCCAGTGCTCTGCAAGCTCTCCAGGACAACATAAAATCTGGGGCTCTGTGCTTTCTTTCGTTCTGAACAAGTGTTACTGTTGTCTGCACAAAAGCGATTCTGCGAAGCAATGTGAACAGGCACAGAGAAGGTGCTAGCAGGGAATTCTCTGCCTGCCTTTCCCCAGTGCTCTGCAAGCTCTCCAGGACAACATAAAATCTGGGGCTCTGTGCTTTCTTTCGTTCTGAACAAGTGTTACTGTTTTCTGCACAAAAGCGATTCTGCGAAGCAATGTGAAGACTTCTGCTTCCCAGGCACAGAGAAGGTGCTAGCAGGGAATTCTCTGCCTGCCTTTCCCCAGTGCTCTGCAAGCTCTCCAGGACAACATAAAATCTGGGGCTCTGTGCTTTCTTTCGTTCTGAACAAGTGTTACTGTTTTCTGCACAAAAGCGATTCTGCGAAGCAATGTGAACACTTCTGCTTCCCAGGCACATAGAAGGTGCTAGCAGGGAATTCTCTGCCTGCTTTTCCCCAGTGCTCTGCAAGCTCTCCAGGACAACATAAAATCTGGGGCTCTGTGCTTTCTTTCGTTCTGAACAAGTGTTACTGTTTTCTGCACAAAAGTGATTCTGCGAAGCAATGGGAACAGGCACAGAGAAGGTGCTAGCAGGGAATTCTCTGCCTGCCTTTCCCCAGTGCTCTGCAAGCTCTCCAGGACAACATAAAATCTGGGGCTCTGTGCTTTCTTTCGTTCTGAACAAGTGTTACTGTTTTCTGCACAAAAGCTATTCTGCGAAGCAATGGGAACACTTCTGTTTCCCAGGCACAGAGAAGGTGCTAGCAGGGAATTCTCTGCCTGCTTTTCCCCAGTGCTCTGCAAGCTCTCCAGGACAACATAAAATCTGGGGATCTGTGCTTTCTTTCGTACTGAACAAGTGTTACTGTTTTCTGCACAAAAGCGATTCTGCGAAGCAATGTGAACACTTCTGCTTCCCAGGCACAGAGAAGGTGCTAGCAGGGAATTCTCTGCCTGCCTTTCCCCAGTGCTCTGCAAGCTCTCCAGGACAACATAAAATCTGGGGCTCTGTGCTTTCTTTCGTTCTGAACAAGTGTTACTGTTTTCTGCACAAAAGCGATTCTGCGAAGCAATGTGAACACTCCTGCTTCCCAGGCACAGAGAACGTGCTAGCAGGGAATTCTCTGCCTGCCTTTCCCCAGTGCTCTGCAAGCTCTCCAGGACAACATAAAATCTGGGGCTCTGTGCTTTCTTTCGTTCTGAACAAGTGTTACTGTTTTCTGCAGAAAAGTCATTCTGCGAAGCAATGTGAACACTTCTGCTTCCCAGGCACAGAGAAGGTGCTAGCAGGGAATTCTCTGCCTGCCTTTCCCCAGTGCTCTGCAAGCTCTCCAGGACAACATAAAATCTGGGGCTCTGTGCTTTCTTTCGTTCTGAACAAGTGTTACTGTTTTCTGCAGAAAAGTCATTCTGCGAAGCAATGTGAACACTTCTGCTTCCCAGGCACAGAGAAGGTGCTGGCAGGGAATTCTCTGCCTGCCTTTCCCCAGTGCTCTGCAAGCTCTCCAGGACAACAGCAAATCTGGGGCTCTGTGCTTTCTTTCGTTCAGAACAAGTGTTACTGTTTTCTGCACAAAAGCGATTCTGCGAAGCAATGTGAACACTTCTGCTTCCCAGGCACAGAGAAGGTGCTAGCAGGGAATTCTCTGCTTGCTTTTCCCCAGTGCTCTGCAAGCTCTCCAGGACAACATAAAATCTGGGGCTCTGTGCTTTCTTTTGTTCTGAACAAGTGTTAGTGTTTTCTGCACAAAAGCGATTCTGCGAAGCAATGTGAACACTTCTGCTTCCCAGGCACAGAGAAGGTGCTAGCAGGGAATTCTCTGCCTGCCTTTCCCCAGTGCTCTGCAAGCTCTCCAGGACAACATAGAATCTGGGGCTCTGTGCTTTCTTTCGTTCTGAACAAGTGTTACTGTTTTCTGCAGAAAAGTCATTCTGCGAAGCAATGTGAACACTTCTGCTTCCCAGGCACAGAGAAGGTGCTGGCAGGGAATTCTCTGCCTGCCTTTCCCCAGTGCTCTGCAAGCTCTCCAGGACAACATAAAATCTGGGGCTCTGTGCTTTCTTTTGTTCTGAACAAGTGTTAGTGTTTTCTGCACAAAAGCGATTCTGCGAAGCAATGTGAACACTTCTGTTTCCCAGGCACCGAGAACGTGCTAGCAGGGAATTCTCTGCCTGCTTTTCCCCAGTGCTCTGCAAGGTCTCCAGGACAACATAAAATCTGGGGCTCTGTGCTTTCTTTCGTTCTGAACAAGTGTTATTGTTTTATGCACAAAAGCGATTCTGCGAAGCAATGTGAACACTTCTGCTTCCCAGGCACAGAGAAGGTGCTAGCAGGGAATTCTCTGCCTGCCTTTCCCCAGTGCTCTGCAAGCTCTCCAGGACAACATAAAATCTGGGGCTCTGTGCTTTCTTTCGTTCTGAACAAGTGTTACTGTTTTCTGCACAAAAGCGATTCTGCGAAGCAATGTGAACACTTCTGTTTCCCAGGCACAGAGAAGGTGCTAGCAGGGAATTCTCTGCCTGCCTTTCCCCAGTGCTCTGCAAGCTCTCCAGGACAACATAAAATCTGGGGCTCTGTGCTTTCTTTCGTCTGAACAAGTGTTACTGTTTTCTGCACAAAAGCGATTCTGCGAAGTAATGTGAACAGGCACAGAGAAGGTGCTAGCAGGGAATTCTCTGCCTGCCTTTCCCCAGTGCTCTGCAAGCTCTCCAGGACAACATAAAATCTGGGGCTCTGTGCTTTCTTTCGTTCTGAACAAGTGTTACTGTTTTCTGCACAAAAGCGATTCTGCGAAGCAATGTGAACACTTCTGCTTCCCAGGCACATAGAAGGTGCTAGCAGGGAATTCTCTGCCTGCTTTTCCCCAGTGCTCTGCAAGCTCTCCAGGACAACATAAAATCTGGGGCTCTGTGCTTTCTTTCGTTCTGAACAAGTGTTACTGTTTTCTGCACAAAAGCGATTCTGCGAAGCAATGTGAACACTTCTGTTTCCCAGGCACAGAGAAGGTGCTAGCAGGGAATTCTCTGCCTGCCTTTCCCCAGTGCTCTGCAAGCTCTCCAGGACAACATAAAATCTGGGGCTCTGTGCTTTCTTTTGTTCTGAACAAGTGTTAGTGTTTTCTGCACAAAAGCGATTATGCGAAGGAATGTGAACAGGCACAGAGAAGGTGCTAGCAGGGAATTCTCTGCCTGCCTTTCCCCAGTGCTCTGCAAGCTCTCCAGGACAACATAAAATCTGGGGCTCTGTGCTTTCTTTCGTTCTGAACAAGTGTTACTGTTTTCTGCACAAAAGCGATTCTGCGAAGCAATGTGAAGACTTCTGCTTCCCAGGCACATAGAAGGTGCTAGCAGGGAATTCTCTGCCTGCTTTTCCCCAGTGCTCTGCAAGCTCTCCAGGACAACATAAAATCTGGGGCTCTGTGCTTTCTTTCGTTCTGAACAAGTGTTACTGTTGTCTGCACAAAAGCGATTCTGCGAAGCAATGTGAACAGGCACAGAGAAGGTGCTAGCAGGGAATTCTCTGCCTGCCTTTCCCCAGTGCTCTGCAAGCTCTCCAGGACAACATAAAATCTGGGGCTCTGTGCTTTCTTTCGTTCTGAACAAGTGTTACTGTTTTCTGCACAAAAGCGATTCTGCGAAGCAATGTGAAGACTTCTGCTTCCCAGGCACAGAGAAGGTGCTAGCAGGGAATTCTCTGCCTGCCTTTCCCCAGTGCTCTGCAAGCTCTCCAGGACAACATAAAATCTGGGGCTCTGTGCTTTCTTTCGTTCTGAACAAGTGTTACTGTTTTCTGCACAAAAGCGATTCTGCGAAGCAATGTGAACACTTCTGCTTCCCAGGCACATAGAAGGTGCTAGCAGGGAATTCTCTGCCTGCTTTTCCCCAGTGCTCTGCAAGCTCTCCAGGACAACATAAAATCTGGGGCTCTGTGCTTTCTTTCGTTCTGAACAAGTGTTACTGTTTTCTGCACAAAAGTGATTCTGCGAAGCAATGGGAACAGGCACAGAGAAGGTGCTAGCAGGGAATTCTCTGCCTGCCTTTCCCCAGTGCTCTGCAAGCTCTCCAGGACAACATAAAATCTGGGGCTCTGTGCTTTCTTTCGTTCTGAACAAGTGTTACTGTTTTCTGCACAAAAGCTATTCTGCGAAGCAATGGGAACACTTCTGTTTCCCAGGCACAGAGAAGGTGCTAGCAGGGAATTCTCTGCCTGCTTTTCCCCAGTGCTCTGCAAGCTCTCCAGGACAACATAAAATCTGGGGCTCTGTGCTTTCTTTCGTTCTGAACAAGTGTTACTGTTTTCTGCACAAAAGCGATTCTGCGAAGCAATGTGAACACTTCTGTTTCCCAGGCACAGAGAAGGTGCTAGCAGGGAATTCTCTGCCTGCCTTTCCCCAGTGCTCTGCAAGCTCTCCAGGACAACATAAAATCTGGGGCTCTGTGCTTTCTTTTGTTCTGAACAAGTGTTAGTGTTTTCTGCACAAAAGCGATTCTGCGAAGCAATGTGAACACTTCTGTTTCCCAGGCACAGAGAAGGTGCTAGCAGGGAATTCTCTGCCTGCCTTTCCCCAGTGCTCTGCAAGCTCTCCAGGACAACATAAAATCTGGGGCTCTGTGCTTTCTTTCGTCTGAACAAGTGTTACTGTTTTCTGCACAAAAGCGATTCTGCGAAGCAATGGGAACAGGCACAGAGAAGGTGCTAGCAGGGAATTCTCTGCCTGCCTTTCCCCAGTGCTCTGCAAGCTCTCCAGGACAACATAAAATCTGGGGCTCTGTGCTTTCTTTCGTCTGAACAAGTGTTACTGTTTTCTGCACAAAAGCGATTCTGCGAAGCAATGTGAAGACTTCTGCTTCCCAGGCACAGAGAAGGTGCTAGCAGGGAATTCTCTGCCTGCCTTTCCCCAGTGCTCTGCAAGCTCTCCAGGACAACATAAAATCTGGGGCTCTGTGCTTTCTTTCGTTCTGAACAAGTGTTACTGTTTTCTGCACAAAAGCGATTCTGCGAAGCAATGTGAACAGGCACAGAGAAGGTGCTAGCAGGGAATTCTCTGCCTGCCTTTCCCCAGTGCTCTGCAAGCTCTCCAGGACAACATAAAATCTGGGGCTCTGTGCTTTCTTTCGTTCTGAACAAGTGTTACTGTTTTCTGCACAAAAGCGATTCTGCGAAGCAATGTGAACACTTCTGCTTCCCAGGCACATAGAAGGTGCTAGCAGGGAATTCTCTGCCTGCTTTTCCCCAGTGCTCTGCAAGCTCTCCAGGACAACATAAAATCTGGGGCTCTGTGCTTTCTTTCGTTCTGAACAAGTGTTACTGTTGTCTGCACAAAAGCGATTCTGCGAAGCAATGTGAACAGGCACAGAGAAGGTGCTAGCAGGGAATTCTCTGCCTGCCTTTCCCCAGTGCTCTGCAAGCTCTCCAGGACAACATAAAATCTGGGGCTCTGTGCTTTCTTTCGTTCTGAACAAGTGTTACTGTTTTCTGCACAAAAGCGATTCTGCGAAGCAATGTGAACACTTCTGCTTCCCAGGCACAGAGAAGGTGCTAGCAGGGAATTCTCTGCCTGCCTTTCCCCAGTGCTCTGCAAGCTCTCCAGGACAACATAAAATCTGGGGCTCTGTGCTTTCTTTCGTTCTGAACAAGTGTTACTGTTTTCTGCACAAAAGCGATTCTGCGAAGCAATGGGAACAGGCACAGAGAAGGTGCTAGCAGGGAATTCTCTGCCTGCCTTTCCCCAGTGCTCTGCAAGCTCTCCAGGACAACATAAAATCTGGGGCTCTGTGCTTTCTTTCGTTCTGAACAAGTGTTACTGTTTTCTGCACAAAAGCGATTCTGCGAAGCAATGTGAAGACTTCTGCTTCCCAGGCACAGAGAAGGTGCTAGCAGGGAATTCTCTGCCTGCCTTTCCCCAGTGCTCTGCAAGCTCTCCAGGACAACATAAAATCTGGGGCTCTGTGCTTTCTTTCGTTCTGAACAAGTGTTACTGTTTTCTGCACAAAAGCGATTCTGCGAAGCAATGTGAACACTTCTGCTTCCCAGGCACAGAGAAGGTGCTAGCAGGGAATTCTCTGCCTGCTTTTCCCCAGTGCTCTGCAAGCTCTCCAGGACAACATAAAATCTGGGGCTCTGTGCTTTCTTTCGTTCTGAACAAGTGTTACTGTTTTCTGCACAAAAGCGATTCTGCGAAGCAATGGGAACAGGCACAGAGAAGGTGCTAGCAGGGAATTCTCTGCCTGCCTTTCCCCAGTGCTCTGCAAGCTCTCCAGGACAACATAAAATCTGGGGCTCTGTGCTTTCTTTCGTTCTGAACAAGTGTTACTGTTTTCTGCACAAAAGCGATTCTGCGAAGCAATGGGAACACTTCTGTTTCCCAGGCACAGAGAAGGTGCTAGCAGGGAATTCTGTGCCTGCTTTTCCCCAGTGCTCTGCAAGCTCTCCAGGACAACATAAAATCTGGGGCTCTGTGCTTTCTTTCGTTCTGAACAAGTGTTACTGTTTTCTGCACAAAAGCGATTCTGCGAAGCAATGTGAACAGGCACAGAGAAGGTGCTAGCAGGGAATTCTCTGCCTGCCTTTCCCCAGTGCTCTGCAAGCTCTCCAGGACAACATAAAATCTGGGGCTCTGTGCTTTCTTTCGTTCTGAACAAGTGTTACTGTTTTCTGCACAAAAGCGATTCTGCGAAGCAATGTGAAGACTTCTGCTTCCCAGGCACAGAGAAGGTGCTAGCAGGGAATTCTCTGCCTGCCTTTCCCCAGTGCTCTGCAAGCTCTCCAGGACAACATAAAATCTGGGGCTCTGTGCTTTCTTTCGTTCTGAACAAGTGTTACTGTTTTCTGCACAAAAGCGATTCTGCGAAGCAATGTGAACACTTCTGCTTCCCAGGCACATAGAAGGTGCTAGCAGGGAATTCTCTGCCTGCTTTTCCCCAGTGCTCTGCAAGCTCTCCAGGACAACATAAAATCTGGGGCTCTGTGCTTTCTTTCGTTCTGAACAAGTGTTACTGTTTTCTGCACAAAAGCGATTCTGCGAAGCAATGGGAACAGGCACAGAGAAGGTGCTAGCAGGGAATTCTCTGCCTGCCTTTCCCCAGTGCTCTGCAAGCTCTCCAGGACAACATAAAATCTGGGGCTCTGTGCTTTCTTTCGTCTGAACAAGTGTTACTGTTTTCTGCACAAAAGCGATTCTGCGAAGCAATGTGAACAGGCACAGAGAAGGTGCTAGCAGGGAATTCTCTGCCTGCCTTTCCCCAGTGCTCTGCAAGCTCTCCAGGACAACATAAAATCTGGGGCTCTGTGCTTTCTTTCGTTCTGAACAAGTGTTACTGTTTTCTGCACAAAAGCGATTCTGCGAAGCAATGTGAACAGGCACAGAGAAGGTGCTAGCAGGGAATTCTCTGCCTGCCTTTCCCCAGTGCTCTGCAAGCTCTCCAGGACAACATAAAATCTGGGGCTCTGTGCTTTCTTTCGTTCTGAACAAGTGTTACTGTTTTCTGCACAAAAGCGATTCTGCGAAGCAATGTGAAGACTTCTGCTTCCCAGGCACAGAGAAGGTGCTAGCAGGGAATTCTCTGCCTGCCTTTCCCCAGTGCTCTGCAAGCTCTCCAGGACAACATAAAATCTGGGGCTCTGTGCTTTCTTTCGTTCTGAACAAGTGTTACTGTTTTCTGCACAAAAGCGATTCTGCGAAGCAATGTGAACACTTCTGCTTCCCAGGCACATATAAGGTGCTAGCAGGGAATTCTCTGCCTGCTTTTCCCCAGTGCTCTGCAAGCTCTCCAGGACAACATAAAATCTGGGGCTCTGTGCTTTCTTTCGTTCTGAACAAGTGTTACTGTTTTCTGCACAAAAGCGATTCTGCGAAGCAATGGGAACAGGCACAGAGAAGGTGCTAGCAGGGAATTCTCTGCCTGCCTTTCCCCAGTGCTCTGCAAGCTCTCCAGGACAACATAAAATCTGGGGCTCTGTGCTTTCTTTCGTTCTGAACAAGTGTTACTGTTTTCTGCACAAAAGCGATTCTGCGAAGCAATGTGAACACTTCTGTTTCCCAGGCACAGAGAAGGTGCTAGCAGGGAATTCTCTGCCTGCCTTTCCCCAGTGCTCTGCAAGCTCTCCAGGACAACATAAAATCTGGGGCTCTGTGCTTTCTTTCGTCTGAACAAGTGTTACTGTTTTCTGCACAAAAGCGATTCTGCGAAGCAATGTGAACAGGCACAGAGAAGGTGCTAGCAGGGAATTCTCTGCCTGCCTTTCCCCAGTGCTCTGCAAGCTCTCCAGGACAACATAAAATCTGGGGCTCTGTGCTTTCTTTCGTTCTGAACAAGTGTTACTGTTTTCTGCACAAAAGCGATTCTGCGAAGCAATGTGAACACTTCTGCTTCCCAGGCACAGAGAAGGTGCTAGCAGGGAATTCTCTGCCTGCCTTTCCCCAGTGCTCTGCAAGCTCTCCAGGACAACATAAAATCTGGGGCTCTGTGCTTTCTTTCGTTCTGAACAAGTGTTACTGTTTTCTGCACAAAAGCGATTCTGCGAAGCAATGGGAACAGGCACAGAGAAGGTGCTAGCAGGGAATTCTCTGCCTGCCTTTCCCCAGTGCTCTGCAAGCTCTCCAGGACAACAGCAAATCTGGGGCTCTGTGCTTTCTTTCGTTCTGAACAAGTGTTACTGTTTTCTGCACAAAAGCGATTCTGCGAAGCAATGGGAACACTTCTGTTTCCCAGGCACAGAGAAGGTGCTAGCAGGGAATTCTCTGCCTGCTTTTCCCCAGTGCTCTGCAAGCTCTCCAGGACAACATAAAATCTGGGGCTCTGTGCTTTCTTTCGTTCTGAACAAGTGTTACTGTTTTCTGCACAAAAGCGATTCTGCGAAGCAATGTGAACAGGCACAGAGAAGGTGCTAGCAGGGAATTCTCTGCCTGCCTTTCCCCAGTGCTCTGCAAGCTCTCCAGGACAACATAAAATCTGGGGCTCTGTGCTTTCTTTCGTTCAGAACAAGTGTTACTGTTTTCTGCACAAAAGCGATTCTGCGAAGCAATGGGAACACTTCTCTTTCCCAGGCACAGGGAAGGTGCTAGCAGGGAATTCTCTGCCTGCCTTTCCCCAGTGCTCTGCAAGCTCTCCAGGACAACATAAAATCTGGGGCTCTGTGCTTTCTTTCGTTCTGAACAAGTGTTACTGTTTTCTGCACAAAAGCGATTCTGCGAAGCAATGTGAACAGGCACAGAGAAGGTGCTAGCAGGGAATTCTCTGCCTGCCTTTCCGCAGTGCTCTGCAAGCTCTCCAGGACAACATAAAATCTGGGGCTCTGTGCTTTCTTTCGTTCTGAACAAGTGTTACTGTTTTCTGCACAAAAGCGATTCTGCGAAGCAATGTGAACACTTCTGCTTCCCAGGCACAGAGAAGGTGCTAGCAGGGAATTCTCTGCCTGCCTTTCCCCAGTGCTCTGCAAGCTCTCCAGGACAATATAAAATCTGGGGCTCTGTGCTTTCTTTCGTTCTGAACAAGTGTTACTGTTTTCTGCACAAAAGCGATTCTGCGAAGCAATGTGAACACTTCTGCTTCCCAGGCACATATAAGGTGCTAGCAGGGAATTCTCTGCCTGCTTTTCCCCAGTGCTCTGCAAGCTCTCCAGGACAACATAAAATCTGGGGCTCTGTGCTTTCTTTCGTTCTGAACAAGTGTTACTGTTTTCTGCACAAAAGCGATTCTGCGAAGCAATGGGAACAGGCACAGAGAAGGTGCTAGCAGGGAATTCTCTGCCTGCCTTTCCCCAGTGCTCTGCAAGCTCTCCAGGACAACATAAAATCTGGGGCTCTGTGCTTTCTTTCGTTCTGAACAAGTGTTACTGTTTTCTGCACAAAAGCGATTCTGCGAAGCAATGTGAACACTTCTGTTTCCCAGGCACAGAGAAGGTGCTAGCAGGGAATTCTCTGCCTGCCTTTCCCCAGTGCTCTGCAAGCTCTCCAGGACAACATAAAATCTGGGGCTCTGTGCTTTCTTTCGTCTGAACAAGTGTTACTGTTTTCTGCACAAAAGCGATTCTGCGAAGCAATGTGAACAGGCACAGAGAAGGTGCTAGCAGGGAATTCTCTGCCTGCCTTTCCCCAGTGCTCTGCAAGCTCTCCAGGACAACATAAAATCTGGGGCTCTGTGCTTTCTTTCGTTCTGAACAAGTGTTACTGTTTTCTGCACAAAAGCGATTCTGCGAAGCAATGTGAACAGTTCTGCTTCCCAGGCACATAGAAGGTGCTAGCAGGGAATTCTCTGCCTGCTTTTCCCCAGTGCTCTGCAAGCTCTCCAGGACAACATAAAATCTGGGGCTCTGTGCTTTCTTTCGTTCTGAACAAGTGTTACTGTTGTCTGCACAAAAGCGATTCTGCGAAGCAATGTGAACAGGCACAGAGAAGGTGCTAGCAGGGAATTCTCTGCCTGCCTTTCCCCAGTGCTCTGCAAGCTCTCCAGGACAACATAAAATCTGGGGCTCTGTGCTTTCTTTCGTTCTGAACAAGTGTTACTGTTTTCTGCACAAAAGCGATTCTGCGAAGCAATGGGAACACTTCTGTTTCCCAGGCACAGAGAAGGTGCTAGCAGGGAATTCTCTGCCTGCTTTTCCCCAGTGCTCTGCAAGCTCTCCAGGACAACATAAAATCTGGGGCTCTGTGCTTTCTTTCGTTCTGAACAAGTGTTACTGTTTTCTGCACAAAAGCGATTCTGCGAAGCAATGGGAACAGGCACAGAGAAGGTGCTAGCAGGGAATTCTCTGCCTGCCTTTCCCCAGTGCTCTGCAAGCTCTCCAGGACAACATAAAATCTGGGGCTCTGTGCTTTCTTTCGTTCAGAACAAGTGTTACTGTTTTCTGCACAAAAGCGATTCTGCGAAGCAATGGGAACACTTCTCTTTCCCAGGCACAGGGAAGGTGCTAGCAGGGAATTCTCTGCCTGCCTTTCCCCAGTGCTCTGCAAGCTCTCCAGGACAACATAAAATCTGGGGCTCTGTGCTTTCTTTCGTTCTGAACAAGTGTTACTGTTTTCTGCACAAAAGCGATTCTGCGAAGCAATGTGAACACTTCTGCTTCCCAGGCACATAGAAGGTGCTAGCAGGGAATTCTCTGCCTGCTTTTCCCCAGTGCTCTGCAAGCTCTCCAGGACAACATAAAATCTGGGGCTCTGTGCTTTCTTTCGTTCTGAACAAGTGTTACTGTTTTCTGCACAAAAGCGATTCTGCGAAGCAATGGGAACAGGCACAGAGAAGGTGCTAGCAGGGAATTCTCTGCCTGCCTTTCCCCAGTGCTCTGCAAGCTCTCCAGGACAACATAAAATCTGGGGCTCTGTGCTTTCTTTCGTTCTGAACAAGTGTTACTGTTTTCTGCACAAAAGCGATTCTGCGAAGCAATGGGAACACTTCTGTTTCCCAGGCACAGAGAAGGTGCTAGCAGGGAATTCTCTGCCTGCTTTTCCCCAGTGCTCTGCAAGCTCTCCAGGAGAACATAAAATCTGGGGCTCTGTGCTTTCTTTCGTTCTGAACAAGTGTTACTGTTTTCTGCACAAAAGCGATTCTGCGAAGCAATGTGAACACTTCTGTTTCCCAGGCACAGAGAAGGTGCTAGCAGGGAATTCTCTGCCTGCCTTTCCCCAGTGCTCTGCAAGCTCTCCAGGACAACATAAAATCTGGGGCTCTGTGCTTTCTTTTGTTCTGAACAAGTGTTAGTGTTTTCTGCACAAAAGCGATTCTGCGAAGCAATGTGAAGACTTCTGCTTCCCAGGCACAGAGAAGGTGCTAGCAGGGAATTCTCTGCCTGCCTTTCCCCAGTGCTCTGCAAGCTGTCCAGGACAACATAAAATCTGGGGCTCTGTGCTTTCTTTCGTCTGAACAAGTGTTACTGTTTTCTGCACAAAAGCGATTCTGCGAAGGAATGTGAACAGGCACAGAGAAGGTGCTAGCAGGGAATTCTCTGCCTGCCTTTCCCCAGTGCTCTGCAAGCTCTCCAGGACAACATAAAATCTGGGGCTCTGTGCTTTCTTTCGTTCTGAACAAGTGTTACTGTTTTCTGCACAAAAGCGATTCTGCGAAGCAATGTGAACACTTCTGCTTCCCAGGCACATAGAAGGTGCTAGCAGGGAATTCTCTGCCTGCTTTTCCCCAGTGCTCTGCAAGCTCTCCAGGACAACATAAAATCTGGGGCTCTGTGCTTTCTTTCGTTCTGAACAAGTGTTACTGTTTTCTGCACAAAAGCGATTCTGCGAAGCAATGTGAACAGGCACAGAGAAGGTGCTAGCAGGGAATTCTCTGCCTGCCTTTCCCCAGTGCTCTGCAAGCTCTCCAGGACAACATAAAATCTGGGGCTCTGTGCTTTCTTTCGTTCTGAACAAGTGTTACTGTTTTCTGCACAAAAGCGATTCTGCGAAGCAATGTGAAGACTTCTGCTTCCCAGGCACAGAGAAGGTGCTAGCAGGGAATTCTCTGCCTGCCTTTCCCCAGTGCTCTGCAAGCTCTCCAGGACAACATAAAATCTGGGGCTCTGTGCTTTCTTTCGTTCTGAACAAGTGTTACTGTTTTCTGCACAAAAGCGATTCTGCGAAGCAATGTGGACACTTCTGCTTCCCAGGCACATAGAAGGTGCTAGCAGGGAATTCTCTGCCTGCCTTTCCCCAGTGCTCTGCAAGCTCTCCAGGACAACATAAAATCTGGGGCTCTGTGCTTTCTTTCGTTCTGAACAAGTGTTATTGTTTTCTGCACAAAAGCGATTCTGCGAAGCAATGGGAACAGGCACAGAGAAGGTGCTAGCAGGGAATTCTCTGCCTGCCTTTCCCCAGTGCTCTGCAAGCTCTCCAGGACAACATAAAATCTGGGGCTCTGTGCTTTCTTTCGTTCTGAACAAGTGTTACTGTTTTCTGCACAAAAGCGATTCTGCGAAGCAATGTGAACACTTCTGTTTCCCAGGCACAGAGAAGGTGCTAGCAGGGAATTCTCTGCCTGCTTTTCCCCAGTGCTCTGCAAGCTCTCCAGGACAACATAAAATCTGGGGCTCTGTGCTTTCTTTCGTTCTGAACAAGTGTTACTGTTTTCTGCACAAAAGCGATTCTGCGAAGCAATGTGAACACTTCTGCTTCCCAGGCACAGAGAAGGTGCTAGCAGGGAATTCTCTGCTTGCTTTTCCCCAGTGCTCTGCAAGCTCTCCAGGACAACATAAAATCTGGGGCTCTGTGCTTTCTTTCGTTCTGAACAAGTGTTATTGTTTTCTGCACAAAAGCGATTCTGCGAAGCAATGTGAAGACTTCTGCTTCCCAGGCACAGAGAAGGTGCTAGCAGGGAATTCTCTGCCTGCCTTTCCCCAGTGCTCTGCAAGCTCTCCAGGACAACAGCAAATCTGCGGCTCTGTGCTTTCTTTTGTTCTGAACAAGTGTTAGTGTTTTCTGCACAAAAGCGATTCTGCGAAGCAATGTGAACACTTCTGCTTCCCAGGCACAGAGAAGGTGCTAGCAGGGAATTCTCTGCCTGCTTTTCCCCAGTGCTCTGCAAGCTCTCCAGGACAACATAAAATCTGGGGCTCTGTGCTTTCTTTCGTTCTGAACAAGTGTTACTGTTTTCTGCACAAAAGCGATTCTGCAAAGCAATGTGAACAGGCACAGAGAAGGTGCTAGCAGGGAATTCTCTGCCTGCCTTTCCCCAGTGCTCTGCAAGCTCTCCAGGACAACATAAAATCTGGGGCTCTGTGCTTTCTTTCGTTCTGAACAAGTGTTATTGTTTTCTGCACAAAAGCGATTCTGCGAAGCAATGTGAACACTTCTGTTTCCCAGGCACAGAGAAGGTGCTAGCAGGGAATTCTCTGCCTGCTTTTCCCCAGTGCTCTGCAAGCTCTCCAGGACAACTTAAAATCTGGGGCTCTGTGCTTTCTTTCGTTCAGAACAAGTGTTACTGTTTTCTGCACAAAAGCGCTTCTGCGAAGCAATGTGAACACTTCTGCTTCCCAGGCACAGAGAAGGTGCTAGCAGGGAATTCTCTGCCTGCCTTTCCCCAGTGCTCTGCAAGCTCTCCAGGACAACATAAAATCTGGGGCTCTGTGCTTTCTTTCGTTCTGAACAAGTGTTACTGTTTTCTGCACAAAAGCGATTCTGCGAAGCAATGTGAACACTTCTGCTTCCCAGGCACAGAGAAGGTGCTAGCAGGGAATTCTCTGCCTGCCTTTCCCCAGTGCTCTGCAAGCTCTCCAGGACAACATAAAATCTGGGGCTCTGTGCTTTCTTTCGTTCTGAACAAGTGTTACTGTTTTCTGCACAAAAGCGATTCTGCGAAGCAATGTGAACAGGCACAGAGAAGGTGCTAGCAGGAAATTCTCTGCCTGCCTTTCCCCAGTGCTCTGCAAGCTCTCCAGGACAACATAAAATCTGGGGCTCTGTGCTTTCTTTCGTTCTGAACAAGTGTTACTGTTTTCTGCACAAAAGCGATTCTGCGAAGCAATGTGAAGACTTCTGCTTCCCAGGCACAGAGAAGGTGCTAGCAGGGAATTCTCTGCCTGCCTTTCCCCAGTGCTCTGCAAGCTCTCCAGGACAACATAAAATCTGGGGCTCTGTGCTTTCTTTCGTTCTGAACAAGTGTTACTGTTTTCTGCACAAAAGCGATTCTGCGAAGCAATGGGAACAGGCACAGAGAAGGTGCTAGCAGGGAATTCTCTGCCTGCCTTTCCCCAGTGCTCTGCAAGCTCTCCAGGACAACATAAAATCTGGGGCTCTGTGCTTTCTTTCGTTCTGAACAAGTGTTACTGTTTTCTGCACAAAAGCGATTCTGCGAAGCAATGTGAAGACTTCTGCTTCCCAGGCACAGAGAAGGTGCTAGCAGGGAATTCTCTGCCTGCCTTTCCCCAGTGCTCTGCAAGCTCTCCAGGACAACATAAAATCTGGGGCTCTGTGCTTTCTTTCGTTCTGAACAAGTGTTACTGTTTTCTGCACAAAAGCGATTCTGCGAAGCAATGTGAACACTTCTGCTTCCCAGGCACATAGAAGGTGCTAGCAGGGAATTCTCTGCCTGCTTTTCCCCAGTGCTCTGCAAGCTCTCCAGGACAACATAAAATCTGGGGCTCTGTGCTTTCTTTCGTTCTGAACAAGTGTTACTGTTGTCTGCACAAAAGCGATTCTGCGAAGCAATGTGAACAGGCACAGAGAAGGTGCTAGCAGGGAATTCTCTGCCTGCCTTTCCCCAGTGCTCTGCAAGCTCTCCAGGACAACATAAAATCTGGGGCTCTGTGCTTTCTTTCGTTCTGAACAAGTGTTACTGTTTTCTGCACAAAAGCGATTCTGCGAAGCAATGTGAACACTTCTGCTTCCCAGGCACAGAGAAGGTGCTAGCAGGGAATTCTCTGCCTGCCTTTCCCCAGTGCTCTGCAAGCTCTCCAGGACAACATAAAATCTGGGGCTCTGTGCTTTCTTTCGTTCTGAACAAGTGTTACTGTTTTCTGCACAAAAGCGATTCTGCGAAGCAATGGGAACAGGCACAGAGAAGGTGCTAGCAGGGAATTCTCTGCCTGCCTTTCCCCAGTGCTCTGCAAGCTCTCCAGGACAACAGCAAATCTGGGGCTCTGTGCTTTCTTTCGTTCTGAACAAGTGTTACTGTTTTCTGCACAAAAGCGATTCTGCGAAGCAATGGGAACACTTCTGTTTCCCAGGCACAGAGAAGGTGCTAGCAGGGAATTCTCTGCCTGCTTTTCCCCAGTGCTCTGCAAGCTCTCCAGGACAACATAAAATCTGGGGCTCTGTGCTTTCTTTCGTTCTGAACAAGTGTTACTGTTTTCTGCACAAAAGCGATTCTGCGAAGCAATGTGAACAGGCACAGAGAAGGTGCTAGCAGGGAATTCTCTGCCTGCCTTTCCCCAGTGCTCTGCAAGCTCTCCAGGACAACATAAAATCTGGGGCTCTGTGCTTTCTTTCGTTCAGAACAAGTGTTACTGTTTTCTGCACAAAAGCGATTCTGCGAAGCAATGGGAACACTTCTCTTTCCCAGGCACAGGGAAGGTGCTAGCAGGGAATTCTCTGCCTGCCTTTCCCCAGTGCTCTGCAAGCTCTCCAGGACAACATAAAATCTGGGGCTCTGTGCTTTCTTTCGTTCTGAACAAGTGTTACTGTTTTCTGCACAAAAGCGATTCTGCGAAGCAATGTGAAGACTTCTGCTTCCCAGGCACATAGAAGGTGCTAGCAGGGAATTCTCTGCCTGCTTTTCCCCAGTGCTCTGCAAGCTCTCCAGGACAACATAAAATCTGGGGCTCTGTGCTTTCTTTCGTTCTGAACAAGTGTTACTGTTTTCTGCACAAAAGCGATTCTGCGAAGCAATGGGAACAGGCACAGAGAAGGTGCTAGCAGGGAATTCTCTGCCTGCCTTTCCCCAGTGCTCTGCAAGCTCTCCAGGACAACATAAAATCTGGGGCTCTGTGCTTTCTTTCGTTCTGAACAAGTGTTACTGTTTTCTGCACAAAAGCGATTCTGCGAAGCAATGGGAACACTTCTGTTTCCCAGGCACAGAGAAGGTGCTAGCAGGGAATTCTCTGCCTGCTTTTCCCCAGTGCTCTGCAAGCTCTCCAGGAGAACATAAAATCTGGGGCTCTGTGCTTTCTTTCGTTCTGAACAAGTGTTACTGTTTTCTGCACAAAAGCGATTCTGCGAAGCAATGTGAACACTTCTGTTTCCCAGGCACAGAGAAGGTGCTAGCAGGGAATTCTCTGCCTGCCTTTCCCCAGTGCTCTGCAAGCTCTCCAGGACAACATAAAATCTGGGGCTCTGTGCTTTCTTTTGTTCTGAACAAGTGTTAGTGTTTTCTGCACAAAAGCGATTCTGCGAAGCAATGTGAAGACTTCTGCTTCCCAGGCACAGAGAAGGTGCTAGCAGGGAATTCTCTGCCTGCCTTTCCCCAGTGCTCTGCAAGCTCTCCAGGACAACATAAAATCTGGGGCTCTGTGCTTTCTTTCGTCTGAACAAGTGTTACTGTTTTCTGCACAAAAGCGATTCTGCGAAGGAATGTGAACAGGCACAGAGAAGGTGCTAGCAGGGAATTCTCTGCCTGCCTTTCCCCAGTGCTCTGCAAGCTCTCCAGGACAACATAAAATCTGGGGCTCTGTGCTTTCTTTCGTTCTGAACAAGTGTTACTGTTTTCTGCACAAAAGCGATTCTGCGAAGCAATGTGAACACTTCTGCTTCCCAGGCACATAGAAGGTGCTAGCAGGGAATTCTCTGCCTGCTTTTCCCCAGTGCTCTGCAAGCTCTCCAGGACAACATAAAATCTGGGGCTCTGTGCTTTCTTTCGTTCTGAACAAGTGTTACTGTTTTCTGCACAAAAGCGATTCTGCGAAGCAATGTGAACAGGCACAGAGAAGGTGCTAGCAGGGAATTCTCTGCCTGCCTTTCCCCAGTGCTCTGCAAGCTCTCCAGGACAACATAAAATCTGGGGCTCTGTGCTTTCTTTCGTTCTGAACAAGTGTTACTGTTTTCTGCACAAAAGCGATTCTGCGAAGCAATGTGAACACTTCTGCTTCCCAGGCACAGAGAAGGTGCTAGCAGGGAATTCTCTGCCTGCCTTTCCCCAGTGCTCTGCAAGCTCTCCAGGACAACATAAAATCTGGGGCTCTGTGCTTTCTTTCGTTCTGAACAAGTGTTACTGTTTTCTGCACAAAAGCGATTCTGCGAAGCAATGTGGACACTTCTGCTTCCCAGGCACATAGAAGGTGCTAGCAGGGAATTCTCTGCCTGCCTTTCCCCAGTGCTCTGCAAGCTCTCCAGGACAACATAAAATCTGGGGCTCTGTGCTTTCTTTCGTTCTGAACAAGTGTTATTGTTTTCTGCACAAAAGCGATTCTGCGAAGCAATGGGAACAGGCACAGAGAAGGTGCTAGCAGGGAATTCTCTGCCTGCCTTTCCCCAGTGCTCTGCAAGCTCTCCAGGACAACATAAAATCTGGGGCTCTGTGCTTTCTTTCGTTCTGAACAAGTGTTACTGTTTTCTGCACAAAAGCGATTCTGCGAAGCAATGTGAACACTTCTGTTTCCCAGGCACAGAGAAGGTGCTAGCAGGGAATTCTCTGCCTGCTTTTCCCCAGTGCTCTGCAAGCTCTCCAGGACAACTTAAAATCTGGGGCTCTGTGCTTTCTTTCGTACTGAACAAGTGTTACTGTTTTCTGCACAAAAGCGATTCTGCGAAGCAATGTGAACACTTCTGCTTCCCAGGCACAGAGAAGGTGCTAGCAGGGAATTCTCTGCCTGCCTTTCCCCAGTGCTCTGCAAGCTCTCCAGGACAACATAAAATCTGGGGCTCTGTGCTTTCTTTCGTTCTGAACAAGTGTTACTGTTTTCTGCACAAAAGCGATTCTGCGAAGCAATGTGAACACTTCTGCTTCCCAGGCACATAGAAGGTGCTAGCAGGGAATTCTCTGCCTGCCTTTCCCCAGTGCTCTGCAAGCTCTCCAGGACAACATAAAATCTGGGGCTCTGTGCTTTCTTTCGTTCTGAACAAGTGTTACTGTTTTCTGCACAAAAGCGATTCTGCGAAGCAATGTGAACAGGCACAGAGAAGGTGCTAGCAGGGAATTCTCTGCCTGCCTTTCCCCAGTGCTCTGCAAGCTCTCCAGGACAACATAAAATCTGGGGCTCTGTGCTTTCTTTCGTTCTGAACAAGTGTTACTGTTTTCTGCACAAAAGCGATTCTGCGAAGCAATGTGAACACTTCTGCTTCCCAGGCACAGAGAAGGTGCTAGCAGGGAATTCTCTGCCTGCCTTTCCCCAGTGCTCTGCAAGCTCTCCAGGACAACATAAAATCTGGGGCTCTGTGCTTTCTTTCGTTCTGAACAAGTGTTACTGTTTTCTGCACAAAAGCGATTCTGCGAAGCAATGTGGACACTTCTGCTTCCCAGGCACATAGAAGGTGCTAGCAGGGAATTCTCTGCCTGCCTTTCCCCAGTGCTCTGCAAGCTCTCCAGGACAACATAAAATCTGGGGCTCTGTGCTTTCTTTCGTTCTGAACAAGTGTTACTGTTTTCTGCACAAAAGCGATTCTGCGAAGCAATGGGAACAGGCACAGAGAAGGTGCTAGCAGGGAATTCTCTGCCTGCCTTTCCCCAGTGCTCTGCAAGCTCTCCAGGACAACATAAAATCTGGGGCTCTGTGCTTTCTTTCGTTCTGAACAAGTGTTACTGTTTTCTGCACAAAAGCGATTCTGCGAAGCAATGGGAACAGGCACAGAGAAGGTGCTAGCAGGGAATTCTCTGCCTGCCTTTCCCCAGTGCTCTGCAAGCTCTCCAGGACAACATAAAATCTGGGGCTCTGTGCTTTCTTTCGTTCTGAACAAGTGTTACTGTTTTCTGCAAAAAAGCGATTCTGCGAAGCAATGTGAACACTTCTGCTTCCCAGGCACAGAGAAGGTGCTAGCAG
This sequence comes from Strix uralensis, assembly GCF_047716275.1. Lineage (NCBI taxonomy): Eukaryota > Metazoa > Chordata > Aves > Strigiformes > Strigidae > Strix > Strix uralensis. The sequence goes on from NW_027436730.1 coordinate 122,200, forward strand.
GGAATTCTCTGCCTGCCTTTCCCCAGTGCTCTGCAAGCTCTCCAGGACAACAGCAAATCTGCGGCTCTGTGCTTTCTTTCGTTCTGAACAAGTGTTACTGTTTTCTGCACAAAAGCGATTCTGCGAAGCAATGGGAACACTTCTCTTTCCCAGGCACAGGGAACGTGCTAGCAGGGAATTCTCTGCCTGCCTTTCCCCAGTGCTGTGCAAGCTCTCCAGGACAACATAAAATCTGGGGCTCTGTGCTTTCTTTTGTTCTGAACAAGTGTTACTGTTTTCTGCACAAAAGCGATTCTGCGAAGCAATGTGAACACTTCTGTTTCCCAGGCACAGAGAAGGTGCTAGCAGGGAATTCTCTGCCTGCCTTTCCCCAGTGCTCTGCAAGCTCTCCAGGACAACAGCAAATCTGGGGCTCTGTGCTTTCTTTCGTTCTGAACAAGTGTTACTGTTTTCTGCACAGAAGCGATTCTGCCAAGCAATGGGAACACTTCTGCTTCCCAGGCACCGAGAACGTGCTAGCAGGGAATTCTCTGCCTGCCTTTCCCCAGTGCTCTGCAAGCTCTCCAGGACAACATAAAATCTGGGGCTCTGTGCTTTCTTTCGTTCTGAACAAGTGTTATTGTTTTCTGCACAAAAGCGATTCTGCGAAGCAATGTGAACACTTCTGTTTCCCAGGCACAGAGAAGGTGCTAGCAGGGAATTCTCTGCCTGCTTTTCCCCAGTGCTCTGCAAGCTCTCCAGGACAACTTAAAATCTGGGGCTCTGTGCTTTCTTTCGTACTGAACAAGTGTTACTGTTTTCTGCACAAAAGCGATTCTGCGAAGCAATGTGAACACTTCTGCTTCCCAGGCACAGAGAAGGTGCTAGCAGGGAATTCTCTGCTTGCTTTTCCCCAGTGCTCTGCAAGCTCTCCAGGACAACAAAAAATCTGGGGCTCTGTGCTTTCTCTCGTTCTGAACAAGTGTTATTGTTTTCTGCACAAAAGCGATTCTGCGAAGCAATGTGAAGACTTCTGCTTCCCAGGCACAGAGAAGGTGCTAGCAGGGAATTCTCTGCCTGCCTTTCCCCAGTGCTCTGCAAGCTCTCCAGGACAACAGCAAATCTGGGGCTCTGTGCTTTCTTTCGTTCTGAACAAGTGTTACTGTTTTCTGCACAAAAGCGATTCTGCGAAGCAATGGGAACACTTCTCTTTCCCAGGCACAGGGAACGTGCTAGCAGGGAATTCTCTGCCTGCCTTTCCCCAGTGCTGTGCAAGCTCTCCAGGACAACATAAAATCTGGGGCTCTGTGCTTTCTTTTGTTCTGAACAAGTGTTACTGTTTTCTGCACAAAAGCGATTCTGCGAAGCAATGTGAAGACTTCTGCTTCCCAGGCACAGAGAAGGTGCTAGCAGGGAATTCTCTGCCTGCCTTTCCCCAGTGCTCTGCAAGCTCTCCAGGACAACAGCAAATCTGGGGCTCTGTGCTTTCTTTCCTTCTGAACAAGTGTTACTGTTTTCTGCACAAAAGCGATTCTGCGAAGCAATGGGAACACTTCTGCTTCCCAGGCACAGAGAAGGTGCTAGCAGGGAATTCTCTGCCTGCCTTTCCCCAGTGCTCTGCAAGCCCTCCAGGACAACATAAAATCTGGGGCTCTGTGCTTTCTTTCGTTCTGAACAAGTGTTATTGTTTTCTGCACAAAAGCGATTCTGCGAAGCAATGTGGACACTTCTGCTTCCCAGGCACAGAGAAGGTGCTAGCAGGGAATTCTCTGCCTGCCTTTCCCCAGTGCTCTGCAAGCTCTCCAGGACAACATAAAATCTGGGGCTCTGTGCTTTCTTTCGTTCTGAACAAGTGTTACTGTTTTCTGCACAAAAGCGATTCTGCAAAGCAATGGGAACACTTCTGTTTCCCAGGCACAGAGAAGGTGCTAGCAGGGAATTCTCTGCCTGCTTTTCCCCAGTGCTCTGCAAGCTCTCCAGGAGAACATAAAATCTGGGGCTCTGTGCTTTCTTTCGTTCTGAACAAGTGTTACTGTTTTCTGCACAAAAGCGATTCTGCGAAGCAATGTGAACACTTCTGTTTCCCAGGCACAGAGAAGGTGCTAGCAGGGAATTCTCTGCCTGCCTTTCCCCAGTGCTCTGCAAGCTCTCCAGGACAACATAAAATCTGGGGCTCTGTGCTTTCTTTTGTTCTGAACAAGTGTTAGTGTTTTCTGCACAAAAGCGATTCTGCGAAGCAATGTGAAGACTTCTGCTTCCCAGGCACAGAGAAGGTGCTAGCAGGGAATTCTCTGCCTGCCTTTCCCCAGTGCTCTGCAAGCTCTCCAGGACAACATAAAATCTGGGGCTCTGTGCTTTCTTTCGTCTGAACAAGTGTTACTGTTTTCTGCACAAAAGCGATTCTGCGAAGGAATGTGAACAGGCACAGAGAAGGTGCTAGCAGGGAATTTTCTGCCTGCCTTTCCCCAGTGCTCTGCAAGCTCTCCAGGACAACATAAAATCTGGGGCTCTGTGCTTTCTTTCGTTCTGAACAAGTGTTACTGTTTTCTGCACAAAAGCGATTCTGCGAAGCAATGTGAACACTTCTGCTTCCCAGGCACATAGAAGGTGCTAGCAGGGAATTCTCTGCCTGCTTTTCCCCAGTGCTCTGCAAGCTCTCCAGGACAACATAAAATCTGGGGCTCTGTGCTTTCTTTCGTTCTGAACAAGTGTTACTGTTTTCTGCACAAAAGCGATTCTGCGAAGCAATGTGAACAGGCACAGAGAAGGTGCTAGCAGGGAATTCTCTGCCTGCCTTTCCCCAGTGCTCTGCAAGCTCTCCAGGACAACATAAAATCTGGGGCTCTGTGCTTTCTTTCGTTCTGAACAAGTGTTACTGTTTTCTGCACAAAAGCGATTCTGCGAAGCAATGTGAAGACTTCTGCTTCCCAGGCACAGAGAAGGTGCTAGCAGGGAATTCTCTGCCTGCCTTTCCCCAGTGCTCTGCAAGCTCTCCAGGACAACATAAAATCTGGGGCTCTGTGCTTTCTTTCGTTCTGAACAAGTGTTACTGTTTTCTGCACAAAAGCGATTCTGCAAAGCAATGGGAACACTTCTGTTTCCCAGGCACAGAGAAGGTGCTAGCAGGGAATTCTCTGCCTGCTTTTCCCCAGTGCTCTGCAAGCTCTCCAGGAGAACATAAAATCTGGGGCTCTGTGCTTTCTTTCGTTCTGAACAAGTGTTACTGTTTTCTGCACAAAAGCGATTCTGCGAAGCAATGTGAACACTTCTGTTTCCCAGGCACAGAGAAGGTGCTAGCAGGGAATTCTCTGCCTGCCTTTCCCCAGTGCTCTGCAAGCTCTCCAGGACAACATAAAATCTGGGGCTCTGTGCTTTCTTTTGTTCTGAACAAGTGTTAGTGTTTTCTGCACAAAAGCGATTCTGCGAAGCAATGTGAAGACTTCTGCTTCCCAGGCACAGAGAAGGTGCTAGCAGGGAATTCTCTGCCTGCCTTTCCCCAGTGCTCTGCAAGCTCTCCAGGACAACATAAAATCTGGGGCTCTGTGCTTTCTTTCGTCTGAACAAGTGTTACTGTTTTCTGCACAAAAGCGATTCTGCGAAGGAATGTGAACAGGCACAGAGAAGGTGCTAGCAGGGAATTTTCTGCCTGCCTTTCCCCAGTGCTCTGCAAGCTCTCCAGGACAACATAAAATCTGGGGCTCTGTGCTTTCTTTCGTTCTGAACAAGTGTTACTGTTTTCTGCACAAAAGCGATTCTGCGAAGCAATGTGAACACTTCTGCTTCCCAGGCACATAGAAGGTGCTAGCAGGGAATTCTCTGCCTGCTTTTCCCCAGTGCTCTGCAAGCTCTCCAGGACAACATAAAATCTGGGGCTCTGTGCTTTCTTTCGTTCTGAACAAGTGTTACTGTTTTCTGCACAAAAGCGATTCTGCGAAGCAATGTGAACAGGCACAGAGAAGGTGCTAGCAGGGAATTCTCTGCCTGCCTTTCCCCAGTGCTCTGCAAGCTCTCCAGGACAACATAAAATCTGGGGCTCTGTGCTTTCTTTCGTTCTGAACAAGTGTTACTGTTTTCTGCACAAAAGCGATTCTGCGAAGCAATGTGAAGACTTCTGCTTCCCAGGCACAGAGAAGGTGCTAGCAGGGAATTCTCTGCCTGCCTTTCCCCAGTGCTCTGCAAGCTCTCCAGGACAACATAAAATCTGGGGCTCTGTGCTTTCTTTCGTTCTGAACAAGTGTTACTGTTTTCTGCACAAAAGCGATTCTGCGAAGCAATGTGGACACTTCTGCTTCCCAGGCACATAGAAGGTGCTAGCAGGGAATTCTCTGCCTGCCTTTCCCCAGTGCTCTGCAAGCTCTCCAGGACAACATAAAATCTGGGGCTCTGTGCTTTCTTTCGTTCTGAACAAGTGTTATTGTTTTCTGCACAAAAGCGATTCTGCGAAGCAATGGGAACAGGCACAGAGAAGGTGCTAGCAGGGAATTCTCTGCCTGCCTTTCCCCAGTGCTCTGCAAGCTCTCCAGGACAACATAAAATCTGGGGCTCTGTGCTTTCTTTCGTTCTGAACAAGTGTTACAGTTTTCTGCACAAAAGCGATTCTGCGAAGCAATGTGAACACTTCTGTTTCCCAGGCACAGAGAAGGTGCTAGCAGGGAATTCTCTGCCTGCTTTTCCCCAGTGCTCTGCAAGCTCTCCAGGACAACATAAAATCTGGGGCTCTGTGCTTTCTTTCGTTCTGAACAAGTGTTACTGTTTTCTGCACAAAAGCGATTCTGCGAAGCAATGTGAACACTTCTGCTTCCCAGGCACAGAGAAGGTGCTAGCAGGGAATTCTCTGCTTGCTTTTCCCCAGTGCTCTGCAAGCTCTCCAGGACAACATAAAATCTGGGGCTCTGTGCTTTCTTTCGTTCTGAACAAGTGTTATTGTTTTCTGCACAAAAGCGATTCTGCGAAGCAATGTGAAGACTTCTGCTTCCCAGGCACAGAGAAGGTGCTAGCAGGGAATTCTCTGCCTGCCTTTCCCCAGTGCTCTGCAAGCTCTCCAGGACAACAGCAAATCTGCGGCTCTGTGCTTTCTTTTGTTCTGAACAAGTGTTACTGTTTTCTGCACAAAAGCGATTCTGCGAAGCAATGTGAACACTTCTGTTTCCCAGGCACAGAGAAGGTGCTAGCAGGGAATTCTCTGCCTGCCTTTCCCCAGTGCTCTGCAAGCTCTCCAGGACAACATAAAATCTGGGGCTCTGTGCTTTCTTTCGTTCTGAACAAGTGTTACTGTTTTCTGCACAAAAGCGATTCTGCGAAGCAATGTGAACACTTCTGCTTCCCAGGCACATAGAAGGTGCTAGCACGGAATTCTCTGCCTGCCTTTCCCCAGTGCTCTGCAAGCTCTCCAGGACAACATAAAATCTGGGGCTCTGTGCTTTCTTTCGTTCTGAACAAGTGTTACTGTTTTCTGCACAAAAGCGATTCTGCGAAGCAATGTGAACAGGCACAGAGAAGGTGCTAGCAGGGAATTCTCTGCCTGCCTTTCCCCAGTGCTCTGCAAGCTCTCCAGGACAACATAAAATCTGGGGCTCTGTGCTTTCTTTCGTTCTGAACAAGTGTTACTGTTTTCTGCACAAAAGCGATTCTGCGAAGCAATGTGAACACTTCTGCTTCCCAGGCACAGAGAAGGTGCTAGCAGGGAATTCTCTGCCTGCCTTTCCCCAGTGCTCTGCAAGCTCTCCAGGACAACATAAAATCTGGGGCTCTGTGCTTTCTTTCGTTCTGAACAAGTGTTACTGTTTTCTGCACAAAAGCGATTGTGCGAAGCAATGTGGACACTTCTGCTTCCCAGGCACATAGAAGGTGCTAGCAGGGAATTCTCTGCCTGCCTTTCCCCAGTGCTCTGCAAGCTCTCCAGGACAACATAAAATCTGGGGCTCTGTGCTTTCTTTCGTTCTGAACAAGTGTTACTGTTTTCTGCACAAAAGCGATTCTGCGAAGCAATGGGAACAGGCACAGAGAAGGTGCTAGCAGGGAATTCTCTGCCTGCCTTTCCCCAGTGCTCTGCAAGCTCTCCAGGACAACATAAAATCTGGGGCTCTGTGCTTTCTTTCGTTCTGAACAAGTGTTACTGTTTTCTGCACAAAAGCGATTCTGCGAAGCAATGTGAACACTTCTGTTTCCCAGGCACAGAGAAGGTGCTAGCAGGGAATTCTCTGCCTGCTTTTCCCCAGTGCTCTGCAAGCTCTCCAGGACAACATAAAATCTGGGGCTCTGTGCTTTCTTTCGTTCTGAACAAGTGTTACTGTTTTCTGCAAAAAAGCGATTCTGCGAAGCAATGTGAACACTTCTGCTTCCCAGGCACAGAGAAGGTGCTAGCAGGGAATTCTCTGCTTGCTTTTCCCCAGTGCTCTGCAAGCTCTCCAGGACAACATAAAATCTGGGGCTCTGTGCTTTCTTTCGTTCTGAACAAGTGTTATTGTTTTCTGCACAAAAGCGATTCTGCGAAGCAATGTGAAGACTTCTGCTTCCCAGGCACAGAGAAGGTGCTAGCAGGGAATTCTCTGCCTGCCTTTCCCCAGTGCTCTGCAAGCTCTCCAGGACAACAGCAAATCTGCGGCTCTGTGCTTTCTTTCGTTCTGAACAAGTGTTACTGTTTTCTGCACAAAAGCGATTCTGCGAAGCAATGTGAACACTTCTGCTTCCCAGGCACAGAGAAGGTGCTAGCAGGGAATTCTCTGCCTGCCTTTCCCCAGTGCTCTGCAAGCTCTCCAGGACAACATAAAATCTGGGGCTCTGTGCTTTCTTTCGTCTGAACAAGTGTTACTGTTTTCTGCACAAAAGCGATTCTGCAAAGCAATGTGAACAGGCACAGAGAAGGTGCTAGCAGGGAATTCTCTGCCTGCCTTTCCCCAGTGCTCTGCAAGCTCTCCAGGACAACATAAAATCTGGGGCTCTGTGCTTTCTTTCGTTCTCAACAAGTGTTACTGTTTTCTGCACAAAAGCGATTCTGCCAAGCAATGTGAAGACTTCTGCTTCCCAGGCACATAGAAGGTGCTAGCAGGGAATTCTCTGCCTGCCTTTCCCCAGTGCTCTGCAAGCTCTCCAGGACAACATAAAATCTGGGGCTCTGTGCTTTCTTTCGTTCTGAACAAGTGTTATTGTTTTCTGCACAAAAGCGATTCTGCGAAGCAATGTGAACACTTCTGTTTCCCAGGCACAGAGAAGGTGCTAGCAGGGAATTCTCTGCCTGCTTTTCCCCAGTGCTCTGCAAGCTCTCCAGGACAACTTAAAATCTGGGGCTCTGTGCTTTCTTTCGTACTGAACAAGTGTTACTGTTTTCTGCACAAAAGCGATTCTGCGAAGCAATGTGAACACTTCTGCTTCCCAGGCACAGAGAAGGTGCTAGCAGGGAATTCTCTGCTTGCTTTTCCCCAGTGCTCTGCAAGCTCTCCAGGACAACATAAAATCTGGGGCTCTGTGCTTTCTTTCGTTCTGAACAAGTGTTATTGTTTTCTGCACAAAAGCGATTCTGCGAAGCAATGTGAACACTTCTGCTTCCCAGGCACAGAGAAGGTGCTAGCAGGGAATTCTCTGCCTGCCTTTCCCCAGTGCTCTGCAAGCTCTCCAGGACAACAGCAAATCTGCGGCTCTGTGCTTTCTTTCGTTCTGAACAAGTGTTACTGTTTTCTGCACAAAAGCGATTCTGCGAAGCAATGTGAACACTTCTGCTTCCCAGGCACAGGGAACGTGCTAGCAGGGAATTCTCTGCCTGCCTTTCCCCAGTGCTCTGCAAGCTCTCCAGGACAACATAAAATCTGGGGCTCTGTGCTTTCTTTCGTTCTGAACAAGTGTTACTGTTTTCTGCACAAAAGCGATTCTGCGAAGCAATGTGAACAGGCACAGAGAAGGTGCTAGCAGGGAATTCTCTGCCTGCCTTTCCCCAGTGCTCTGCAAGCTCTCCAGGACAACATAAAATCTGGGGCTCTGTGCTTTCTTTCGTTCTGAACAAGTGTTACTGTTTTCTGCACAAAAGCGATTCTGCGAAGCAATGTGAAGACTTCTGCTTCCCAGGCACAGAGAAGGTGCTAGCAGGGAATTCTCTGCCTGCTTTTCCCCAGTGCTCTGCAAGCTCTCCAGGACAACATAAAATCTGGGGCTCTGTGCTTTCTTTCGTTCTGAACAAGTGTTACTGTTTTCTGCACAAAAGCGATTCTGCGAAGCAATGTGGACACTTCTGCTTCCCAGGCACATAGAAGGTGCTAGCAGGGAATTCTCTGCCTGCTTTTCCCCAGTGCTCTGCAAGCTCTCCAGGACAACATAAAATCTGGGGCTCTGTGCTTTCTTTCGTTCTGAACAAGTGTTACTGTTTTCTGCACAAAAGCGATTCTGCGAAGCAATGGGAACAGGCACAGAGAAGGTGCTAGCAGGGAATTCTCTGCCTGCCTTTCCCCAGTGCTCTGCAAGCTCTCCAGGACAACATAAAATCTGGGGCTCTGTGCTTTCTTTCGTTCTGAACAAGTGTTACTGTTTTCTGCACAAAAGCGATTCTGCGAAGCAATGTGAACACTTCTGTTTCCCAGGCACAGAGAAGGTGCTAGCAGGGAATTCTCTGCCTGCTTTTCCCCAGTGCTCTGCAAGCTCTCCAGGACAACATAAAATCTGGGGCTCTGTGCTTTCTTTCGTTCTGAACAAGTGTTACTGTTTTCTGCAAAAAAGCGATTCTGCGAAGCAATGTGAACACTTCTGCTTCCCAGGCACAGAGAAGGTGCTAGCAGGGAATTCTCTGCTTGCTTTTCCCCAGTGCTCTGCAAGCTCTCCAGGACAACATAAAATCTGGGGCTCTGTGCTTTCTTTCGTTCTGAACAAGTGTTATTGTTTTCTGCACAAAAGCGATTCTGCGAAGCAATGTGAAGACTTCTGCTTCCCAGGCACAGAGAAGGTGCTAGCAGGGAATTCTCTGCCTGCCTTTCCCCAGTGCTCTGCAAGCTCTCCAGGACAACAGCAAATCTGCGGCTCTGTGCTTTCTTTCGTTCTGAACAAGTGTTACTGTTTTCTGCACAAAAGCGATTCTGCGAAGCAATGGGAACACTTCTGCTTCCCAGGCACAGAGAAGGTGCTAGCAGGGAATTCTCTGCCTGCCTTTCCCCAGTGCTCTGCAAGCTCTCCAGGACAACATAAAATCTGGGGCTCTGTGCTTTCTTTCGTCTGAACAAGTGTTACTGTTTTCTGCACAAAAGCGATTCTGCAAAGCAATGTGAACAGGCACAGAGAAGGTGCTAGCAGGGAATTCTCTGCCTGCCTTTCCCCAGTGCTCTGCAAGCTCTCCAGGACAACATAAAATCTGGGGCTCTGTGCTTTCTTTCGTTCTGAACAAGTGTTACTGTTTTCTGCACAAAAGCGATTCTGCCAAGCAATGTGAAGACTTCTGCTTCCCAGGCACATAGAAGGTGCTAGCAGGGAATTCTCTGCCTGCCTTTCCCCAGTGCTCTGCAAGCTCTCCAGGACAACATAAAATCTGGGGCTCTGTGCTTTCTTTCGTTCTGAACAAGTGTTATTGTTTTCTGCACAAAAGCGATTCTGCGAAGCAATGTGAACACTTCTGTTTCCCAGGCACAGAGAAGGTGCTAGCAGGGAATTCTCTGCCTGCTTTTCCCCAGTGCTCTGCAAGCTCTCCAGGACAACTTAAAATCTGGGGCTCTGTGCTTTCTTTCGTACTGAACAAGTGTTACTGTTTTCTGCACAAAAGCGATTCTGCGAAGCAATGTGAACACTTCTGCTTCCCAGGCACAGAGAAGGTGCTAGCAGGGAATTCTCTGCTTGCTTTTCCCCAGTGCTCTGCAAGCTCTCCAGGACAACATAAAATCTGGGGCTCTGTGCTTTCTTTCGTTCTGAACAAGTGTTATTGTTTTCTGCACAAAAGCGATTCTGCGAAGCAATGTGAACACTTCTGCTTCCCAGGCACAGAGAAGGTGCTAGCAGGGAATTCTCTGCCTGCCTTTCCCCAGTGCTCTGCAAGCTCTCCAGGACAACAGCAAATCTGCGGCTCTGTGCTTTCTTTCGTTCTGAACAAGTGTTACTGTTTTCTGCACAAAAGCGATTCTGCGAAGCAATGGGAACACTTCTCTTTCCCAGGCACAGGGAACGTGCTAGCAGGGAATTCTCTGCCTGCCTTTCCCCAGTGCTGTGCAAGCTCTCCAGGACAACATAAAATCTGGGGCTCTGTGCTTTCTTTTGTTCTGAACAAGTGTTACTGTTTTCTGCACAAAAGCGATTCTGCGAAGCAATGTGAACACTTCTGTTTCCCAGGCACAGAGAAGGTGCTAGCAGGGAATTCTCTGCCTGCCTTTCCCCAGTGCTCTGCAAGCTCTCCAGGACAACAGCAAATCTGGGGCTCTGTGCTTTCTTTCGTTCTGAACAAGTGTTACTGTTTTCTGCACAAAAGCGATTCTGCCAAGCAATGGGAACACTTCTGCTTCCCAGGCACCGAGAACGTGCTAGCAGGGAATTCTCTGCCTGCCTTTCCCCAGTGCTCTGCAAGCTCTCCAGGACAACATAAAATCTGGGGCTCTGTGCTTTCTTTCGTTCTGAACAAGTGTTATTGTTTTCTGCACAAAAGCGATTCTGCGAAGCAATGTGAACACTTCTGTTTCCCAGGCACAGAGAAGGTGCTAGCAGGGAATTCTCTGCCTGCTTTTCCCCAGTGCTCTGCAAGCTCTCCAGGACAACATAAAATCTGGGGCTCTGTGCTTTCTTTCGTACTGAACAAGTGTTACTGTTTTCTGCACAAAAGCGATTCTGCGAAGCAATGTGAACACTTCTGCTTCCCAGGCACAGAGAAGGTGCTAGCAGGGAATTCTCTGCTTGCTTTTCCCCAGTGCTCTGCAAGCTCTCCAGGACAACAAAAAATCTGGGGCTCTGTGCTTTCTCTCGTTCTGAACAAGTGTTATTGTTTTCTGCACAAAAGCGATTCTGCGAAGCAATGTGAAGACTTCTGCTTCCCAGGCACAGAGAAGGTGCTAGCAGGGAATTCTCTGCCTGCCTTTCCCCAGTGCTCTGCAAGCTCTCCAGGACAACAGCAAATCTGGGGCTCTGTGCTTTCTTTCGTTCTGAACAAGTGTTACTGTTTTCTGCACAAAAGCGATTCTGCGAAGCAATGGGAACACTTCTCTTTCCCAGGCACAGGGAACGTGCTAGCAGGGAATTCTCTGCCTGCCTTTCCCCAGTGCTGTGCAAGCTCTCCAGGACAACATAAAATCTGGGGCTCTGTGCTTTCTTTTGTTCTGAACAAGTGTTACTGTTTTCTGCACAAAAGCGATTCTGCGAAGCAATGTGAACAGGCACAGAGAAGGTGCTAGCAGGGAATTCTCTGCCTGCCTTTCCCCAGTGCTCTGCAAGCCCTCCAGGTCAACAGCAAATCTGCGGCTCTGTGCTTTCTTTCGTTCAGAACAAGTGTTACTGTTTTCTGCACAAAAGCGATTCTGCGAAGCAATGGGAACACTTCTCTTTCCCAGGCACAGAGAACGTGCTAGCAGGGAATTCTCTGCCTGCCTTTCCCCAGTGCTCTGCAAGCTCTCCAGGACAACATAAAATCTGGGGCTCTGTGCTTTCTTTCGTTCTGAACAAGTGTTACTGTTTTCTGCACAAAAGCGATTCTGCGAAGCAATGTGAACACTTCTGTTTCCCAGGCACAGAGAAGGTGCTAGCAGGGAATTCTCTGCCTGCCTTTCCCCAGTGCTCTGCAAGCTCTCCAGGACAACATAAAATCTGGGGCTCTGTGCTTTCTTTTGTTCTGAACAAGTGTTAGTGCTTTCTGCACAAAAGCGATTCTGCGAAGGAATGTGAACAGGCACAGAGAAGGTGCTAGCAGGGAATTCTCTGCCTGCCTTTCCCCAGTGCTCTGCAAGCTCTCCAGGACAACAGCAAATCTGGGGCTCTGTGCTTTCTTTCGTTCTGAACAAGTGTTACTGTTTTCTGCACAAAAGCGATTCTGCGAAGCAATGTGAACACTTCTGCTTCCCAGGTACATAGAAGGTGCTAGCAGGGAATTCTCTGCCTGCCTTTCCCCAGTGCTCTGCAAGCTCTCCAGGACAACATAGAATCTGGGGCTCTGTGCTTTCTTTTGTTCTGAACAAGTGTTAGTGTTTTCTGCACAAAAGCGATTCTGCGAAGCAATGGGAACACTTCTCTTTCCCAGGCACAGGGAAGGTGCTAGCAGGGAATTCTCTGCCTGCCTTTCCCCAGTGCTCTGCAAGCTCTCCAGGACAACATAAAATCTGGGGCTCTGTGCTTTCTTTCGTTCTGAACAAGTGTTACTGTTTTCTGCACAAAAGCGATTCTGCGAAGCAATGTGAACACTTCTGCTTCCCAGGCACAGAGAACGTGCTAGCAGGGAATTCTCTGCCTGCCTTTCCCCAGTGCTCTGCAAGCTCTCCAGGACAACATAGAATCTGGGGCTCTGTGCTTTCTTTTGTTCTGAACAAGTGTTAGTGTTTTCTGCACAAAAGCGATTCTGCGAAGCAATGTGAACACTTCTGTTTCCCAGGCACAGAGAAGGTGCTAGCAGGGAATTCTCTGCCTGCCTTTCCCCAGTGCTCTGCAAGCTCTCCAGGACAACATAAAATCTGGGGCTCTGTGCTTTCTTTCGTTCTGAACAAGTGTTACTGTTTTCTGCACAAAAGCGATTCTGCGAAGCAATGTGAACATTTCTCTTTCCCTGGCACAGGGAAGGTGCTAGCAGGGAATTCTCTGCCTGCCTTACCCCAATGCTCTGCAAGCTCTCCAGGACAACATAAAATCTGGGGCTCTGTGCTTTCTTTCGTTCTGAACAAGTGTTACTGTTTTCTGCACAAAAGCGATTCTGCGAAGCAATGTGAACACTTCTGCTTCCCAGGCACAGAGAACGTGCTAGCAGGGAATTCTCTGCCTGCCTTTCCCCAGTGCTCTGCAAGCTCTCCAGGACAACATAGAATCTGGGGCTCTGTGCTTTCTTTTGTTCTGAACAAGTGTTAGTGTTTTCTGCACAAAAGCGATTCTGCGAAGCAATGTGAACACTTCTGTTTCCCAGGCACAGAGAAGGTGCTAGCAGGGAATTCTCTGCCTGCCTTTCCCCAGTGCTCTGCAAGCTCTCCAGGACAACATAAAATCTGGGGCTCTGTGCTTTCTTTCGTTCTGAACAAGTGTTACTGTTTTCTGCACAAAAGCGATTCTGCGAAGCAATGTGAACACTTCTGTTTCCCAGGCACAGAGAAGGTGCTAGCAGGGAATTCTCTGCCTGCCTTTCCCCAGTGCTCTGCAAGCTCTCCAGGACAACATAAAATCTGGGGCTCTGTGCTTTCTTTCGTCTGAACAAGTGTTACTGTTTTCTGTACAAAAGCGATTCTGCGAAGTAATGTGAACAGGCACAGAGAAGGTGCTAGCAGGGAATTCTCTGCCTGCCTTTCCCCAGTGCTCTGCAAGCTCTCCAGGACAACATAAAATCTGCGGCTCTGTGCTTTCTTTCGTTCAGAACAAGTGTTACTGTTTTCTGCACAAAAGCGATTCTGCGAAGCAATGGGAACATTTCTCTTTCCCAGGCACAGGGAAGGTGCTAGCAGGGAATTCTCTGCCTGCCTTTCCCCAGTGCTCTGCAAGCTCTCCAGGACAACATAAAATCTGGGGCTCTGTGCTTTCTTTCGTTCTGAACAAGTGTTACTGTTTTCTGCACAAAAGCGATTCTGCGAAGCAATGTGAACACTTCTGCTTCCCAGGCACAGAGAACGTGCTAGCAGGGAATTCTCTGCCTGCCTTTCCCCAGTGCTCTGCAAGCTCTCCAGGACAACATAAAATCTGGGGCTCTGTGCTTTCTTTCGTTCTGAACAAGTGTTACTGTTTTCTGCACAAAAGCGATTCTGCGAAGCAATGTGAACACTTCTGTTTCCCAGGCACAGAGAAGGTGCTAGCAGGGAATTCTCTGCCTGCCTTTCCCCAGTGCTCTGCAAGCTCTCCAGGACAACATAAAATCTGGGGCTCTGTGCTTTCTTTCGTCTGAACAAGTGTTACTGTTTTCTGTACAAAAGCGATTCTGCGAAGTAATGTGAACAGGCACAGAGAAGGTGCTAGCAGGGAATTCTCTGCCTGCCTTTCCCCAGTGCTCTGCAAGCTCTCCAGGACAACATAAAATCTGCGGCTCTGTGCTTTCTTTCGTTCAGAACAAGTGTTAGTGTTTTCTGCACAAAAGCGATTCTGCGAAGCAATGGGAACATTTCTCTTTCCCAGGCACAGGGAAGGTGCTAGCAGGGAATTCTCTGCCTGCCTTTCCCCAGTGCTCTGCAAGCTCTCCAGGACAACATAAAATCTGGGGCTCTGTGCTTTCTTTCGTTCTGAACAAGTGTTACTGTTTTCTGCACAAAAGCGATTCTGCGAAGCAATGTGAACACTTCTGCTTCCCAGGCACAGAGAACGTGCTAGCAGGGAATTCTCTGCCTGCCTTTCCCCAGTGCTCTGCAAGCTCTCCAGGACAACATAAAATCTGGGGCTCTGTGCTTTCTTTCGTTCTGAACAAGTGTTACTGTTTTCTGCACAAAAGCGATTCTGCGAAGCAATGTGAACACTTCTGTTTCCCAGGCACAGAGAAGGTGCTAGCAGGGAATTCTCTGCCTGCCTTTCCCCAGTGCTCTGCAAGCTCTCCAGGACAACATAAAATCTGGGGCTCTGTGCTTTCTTTTGTTCTGAACAAGTGTTAGTGTTTTCTGCACAAAAGCGATTCTGCGAAGCAATGTGAAGACTTCTGCTTCCCAGGCACAGAGAAGGTGCTAGCAGGGAATTCTCTGCCTGCCTTTCCCCAGTGCTCTGCAAGCTCTCCAGGACAACATAAAATCTGGGGCTCTGTGCTTTCTTTCGTCTGAACAAGTGTTACTGTTTTCTGCACAAAAGCGATTCTGCGAAGGAATGTGAACAGGCACAGAGAATGTGCTAGCAGGGAATTCTCTGCCTGCCTTTCCCCAGTGCTCTGCAAGCTCTCCAGGACAACATAAAATCTGGGGCTCTGTGCTTTCTTTCGTTCTGAACAAGTGTTACTGTTTTCTGCACAAAAGCGATTCTGCGAAGCAATGTGAACACTTCTGCTTCCCAGGCACAGAGAAGGTGCTAGCAAGGAATTCTCTGCCTGCCTTTCCCCAGTGCTCTGCAAGCTCTCCAGGACAACAGCAAATCTGGGGCTCTGTGCTTTCTTTCGTCTGAACAAGTGTTACTGTTTTCTGCACAAAAGCGATTCTGCGAAGCAATGTGAACACTTCTGCTTCCCAGGCACATAGAAGGTGCTAGCAGGGAATTCTCTGCCTGCCTTTCCCCAGTGCTCTGCAAGCTCTCCAGGACAACATAGAATCTGGGGCTCTGTGCTTTCTTTTGTTCTGAACAAGTGTTAGTGTTTTCTGCACAAAAGCGATTCTGCGAAGCAATGTGAACACTTCTGTTTCCCAGGCACAGAGAAGGTGCTAGCAGGGAATTCTCTGCCTGCCTTTCCCCAGTGCTCTGCAAGCTCTCCAGGACAACATAAAATCTGGGGCTCTGTGCTTTCTTTCGTTCTGAACAAGTGTTACTGTTTTCTGCACAAAAGCGATTCTGCGAAGCAATGTGAACAGGCACAGAGAAGGTGCTAGCAGGGAATTCTCTGCCTGCCTTTCCCCAGTGCT
The DNA here is from genome assembly GCF_047716275.1 of Strix uralensis. Taxonomy (NCBI): domain Eukaryota; kingdom Metazoa; phylum Chordata; class Aves; order Strigiformes; family Strigidae; genus Strix; species Strix uralensis. The sequence goes on from NW_027436730.1 coordinate 137,835, forward strand.
CTGCAAGCTCTCCAGGACAACATAGAATCTGGGGCTCTGTGCTTTCTTTTGTTCTGAACAAGTGTTAGTGTTTTCTGCACAAAAGCGATTCTGCGAAGCAATGTGAACACTTCTGTTTCCCAGGCACAGAGAAGGTGCTAGCAGGGAATTCTCTGCCTGCCTTTCCCCAGTGCTCTGCAAGCTCTCCAGGACAACATAAAATCTGGGGCTCTGTGCTTTCTTTCGTTCTGAACAAGTGTTACTGTTTTCTGCACAAAAGCGATTCTGCGAAGCAATGTGAACACTTCTGCTTCCCAGGTACATAGAAGGTGCTAGCAGGGAATTCTCTGCCTGCCTTTCCCCAGTGCTCTGCAAGCTCTCCAGGACAACATAGAATCTGGGGCTCTGTGCTTTCTTTTGTTCTGAACAAGTGTTAGTGTTTTCTGCACAAAAGCGATTCTGCGAAGCAATGTGAACACTTCTGTTTCCCAGGCACAGAGAAGGTGCTAGCAGGGAATTCTCTGCCTGCCTTTCCCCAGTGCTCTGCAAGCTCTCCAGGACAACATAAAATCTGGGGCTCTGTGCTTTCTTTCGTTCTGAACAAGTGTTACTGTTTTCTGCACAAAAGCGATTCTGCGAAGCAATGGGAACACTTCTGTTTCCCAGGCACAGAGAAGGTGCTAGCAGGGAATTCTCTGCCTGCCTTTCCCCAGTGCTCTGCAAGCTCTCCAGGACAACATAAAATCTGGGGCTCTGTGCTTTCTTTCGTTCTGAACAAGTGTTACTGTTTTCTGCACAAAAGCGATTCTGCGAAGCAATGTGAACACTTCTGTTTCCCAGGCACAGAGAAGGTGCTAGCAGGGAATTCTCTGCCTGCCTTTCCCCAGTGCTCTGCAAGCTCTCCAGGACAACATAAAATCTGGGGCTCTGTGCTTTCTTTCGTCTGAACAAGTGTTACTGTTTTCTGTACAAAAGCGATTCTGCGAAGTAATGTGAACAGGCACAGAGAAGGTGCTAGCAGGGAATTCTGTGCCTGCCTTTCCCCAGTGCTCTGCAAGCTCTCCAGGACAACATAAAATCTGCGGCTCTGTGCTTTCTTTCGTTCAGAACAAGTGTTACTGTTTTCTGCACAAAAGCGATTCTGCGAAGCAATGGGAACATTTCTCTTTCCCTGGCACAGGGAAGGTGCTAGCAGGGAATTCTCTGCCTGCCTTTCCCCAGTGCTCTGCAAGCTCTCCAGGACAACATAAAATCTGGGGCTCTGTGCTTTCTTTCGTTCTGAACAAGTGTTACTGTTTTCTGCACAAAAGCGATTCTGCGAAGCAATGTGAACACTTCTGCTTCCCAGGCACAGAGAACGTGCTAGCAGGGAATTCTCTGCCTGCCTTTCCCCAGTGCTCTGCAAGCTCTCCAGGACAACATAAAATCTGGGGCTCTGTGCTTTCTTTCGTTCTGAACAAGTGTTACTGTTTTCTGCACAAAAGCGATTCTGCGAAGCAATGTGAACACTTGTGCTTCCCAGGCACAGAGAAGGTGCTAGCAGGGAATTCTCTGCCTGCCTTTCCCCAGTGCTCTGCAAGCTCTCCAGGACAACATAAAATCTGGGGCTCTGTGCTTTCTTTTGTTCTGAACAAGTGTTAGTGTTTTCTGCACAAAAGCGATTCTGCGAAGCAATGTGAAGACTTCTGCTTCCCAGGCACAGAGAAGGTGCTAGCAGGGAATTCTCTGCCTGCCTTTCCCCAGTGCTCTGCAAGCTCTCCAGGACAACAGCAAATCTGGGGCTCTGTGCTTTCTTTCGTCTGAACAAGTGTTACTGTTTTCTGCACAAAAGCGATTCTGCGAAGGAATGTGAACAGGCACAGAGAATGTGCTAGCAGGGAATTCTCTGCCTGCCTTTCCCCAGTGCTCTGCAAGCTCTCCAGGACAACATAAAATCTGGGGCTCTGTGCTTTCTTTCGTTCTGAACAAGTGTTACTGTTTTCTGCACAAAAGCGATTCTGCGAAGCAATGTGAACACTTCTGTTTCCCAGGCACCGAGAACGTGCTAGCAGGGAATTCTCTGCCTGCCTTTCCCCAGTGCTCTGCAAGCTCTCCAGGACAACATAAAATCTGGGGCTCTGTGCTTTCTTTCGTTCTGAACAAGTGTTATTGTTTTCTGCACAAAAGCGATTCTGCGAAGCAATGTGAACACTTCTGCTTCCCAGGCACAGAGAAGGTGCTAGCAAGGAATTCTCTGCCTGCCTTTCCCCAGTGCTCTGCAAGCTCTCCAGGACAACAGCAAATCTGGGGCTCTGTGCTTTCTTTCGTCTGAACAAGTGTTACTGTTTTCTGCACAAAAGCGATTCTGCGAAGCAATGTGAACACTTCTGCTTCCCAGGCACATAGAAGGTGCTAGCAGGGAATTCTCTGCCTGCCTTTCCCCAGTGCTCTGCAAGCTCTCCAGGACAACATAGAATCTGGGGCTCTGTGCTTTCTTTTGTTCTGAACAAGTGTTAGTGTTTTCTGCACAAAAGCGATTCTGCGAAGCAATGTGAACACTTCTGTTTCCCAGGCACAGAGAAGGTGCTAGCAGGGAATTCTCTGCCTGCCTTTCCCCAGTGCTCTGCAAGCTCTCCAGGACAACATAAAATCTGGGGCTCTGTGCTTTCTTTCGTTCTGAACAAGTGTTACTGTTTTCTGCACAAAAGCGATTCTGCGAAGCAATGTGAACAGGCACAGAGAAGGTGCTAGCAGGGAATTCTCTGCCTGCCTTTCCCCAGTGCTCTGCAAGCTCTCCAGGACAACAGCAAATCTGCGGCTCTGTGCTTTCTTTCGTTCTGAACAAGTGTTACTGTTTTCTGCACAAAAGCGATTCTGCGAAGCAATGGGAACACTTTTCTTTCCCAGGCACAGGGAAGGTGCTAGCAGGGAATTCTCTGCCTGCCTTTCCCCAGTGCTCTGCAAGCTCTCCAGGACAACATAAAATCTGGGGCTCTGTGCTTTCTTTCGTTCTGAACAAGTGTTACTGTTTTCTGCACAAAAGCGATTCTGCGAAGCAATGTGAACACTTCTGCTTCCCAGGCACAGAGAACGTGCTAGCAGGGAATTCTCTGCCTGCTTTTCCCCAGTGCTCTGCAAGCTCTCCAGGACAACATAAAATCTGGGGCTCTGTGCTTTCTTTCGTTCTGAACAAGTGTTACTGTTTTCTGCACAAAAGCGATTCTGCGAAGCAATGTGAACAGGCACAGAGAAGGTGCTAGCAGGGAATTCTCTGCCTGCCTTTCCCCAGTGCTCTGCAAGCTCTCCAGGACAACATAAAATCTGGGGCTCTGTGCTTTCTTTCGTTCTGAACAAGTGTTACTGTTTTCTGCACAAAAGCGATTCTGCGAAGCAATGTGAACACTTCTGCTTCCCAGGCACAGAGAAGGTGCTAGCAGGGAATTCTCTGCCTGCCTTTCCCCAGTGCTCTGCAAGCTCTCCAGGACAACATAAAATCTGGGGCTCTGTGCTTTCTTTCGTTCTGAACAAGTGTTACTGTTTTCTGCACAAAAGCGATTCTGCGAAGCAATGTGAACACTTCTGCTTCCCAGGCACATAGAAGGTGCTAGCAGGGAATTCTCTGCCTGCTTTTCCCCAGTGCTCTGCAAGCTCTCCAGGACAACATAAAATCTGGGGCTCTGTGCTTTCTTTCGTTCTGAACAAGTGTTACTGTTTTCTGCACAAAAGCGATTCTGCGAAGCAATGTGAACAGGCACAGAGAAGGTGCTAGCAGGGAATTCTCTGCCTGCCTTTCCCCAGTGCTCTGCAAGCTCTCCAGGACAACATAAAATCTGGGGCTCTGTGCTTTCTTTCGTTCTGAACAAGTGTTACTGTTTTCTGCACAAAAGCGATTCTGCGAAGCAATGGGAACACTTCTGCTTCCCAGGCACAGAGAAGGTGCTAGCAGGGAATTCTCTGCCTGCCTTTCCCCAGTGCTCTGCAAGCTCTCCAGGACAACATAAAATCTGGGGCTCTGTGCTTCCTTTCGTCTGAACAAGTGTTACTGTTTTCTGCACAAAAGCGATTCTGCGAAGGAATGTGAACAGGCACAGAGAAGGTGCTAGCAGGGAATTCTCTGCCTGCCTTTCCCCAGTGCTCTGCAAGCTCTCCAGGACAACAGCAAATCTGGGGCTCTGTGCTTTCTTTCGTTCTGAACAAGTGTTACTGTTTTCTGCACAAAAGCGATTCTGCGAAGCAATGTGAACACTTCTGCTTCCCAGGTACATAGAAGGTGCTAGCAGGGAATTCTCTGCCTGCCTTTCCCCAGTGCTCTGCAAGCTCTCCAGGACAACATAGAATCTGGGGCTCTGTGCTTTCTTTTGTTCTGAACAAGTGTTAGTGTTTTCTGCACAAAAGCGATTCTGCGAAGCAATGTGAACACTTCTGTTTCCCAGGCACAGAGAAGGTGCTAGCAGGGAATTCTCTGCCTGCCTTTCCCCAGTGCTCTGCAAGCTCTCCAGGACAACATAAAATCTGGGGCTCTGTGCTTTCTTTCGTTCTGAACAAGTGTTACTGTTTTCTGCACAAAAGCGATTCTGCGAAGCAATGTGAACACTTCTGCTTCCCAGGTACATAGAAGGTGCTAGCAGGGAATTCTCTGCCTGCCTTTCCCCAGTGCTCTGCAAGCTCTCCAGGACAACATAGAATCTGGGGCTCTGTGCTTTCTTTTGTTCTGAACAAGTGTTAGTGTTTTCTGCACAAAAGCGATTCTGCGAAGCAATGTGAACACTTCTGTTTCCCAGGCACAGAGAAGGTGCTAGCAGGGAATTCTCTGCCTGCCTTTCCCCAGTGCTCTGCAAGCTCTCCAGGACAACATAAAATCTGGGGCTCTGTGCTTTCTTTCGTTCTGAACAAGTGTTACTGTTTTCTGCACAAAAGCGATTCTGCGAAGCAATGTGAACACTTCTGTTTCCCAGGCACAGAGAAGGTGCTAGCAGGGAATTCTCTGCCTGCCTTTCCCCAGTGCTCTGCAAGCTCTCCAGCACAACATAAAATCTGGGGCTCTGTGCTTTCTTTCCTTCTGAACAAGTGTTACTGTTTTCTGCACAAAAGCGATTCTGCGAAGCAATGTGAACACTTCTGTTTCCCAGGCACAGAGAAGGTGCTAGCAGGGAATTCTCTGCCTGCCTTTCCCCAGTGCTCTGCAAGCTCTCCAGGACAACATAAAATCTGGGGCTCTGTGCTTTCTTTCGTCTGAACAAGTGTTACTGTTTTCTGTACAAAAGCGATTCTGCGAAGTAATGTGAACAGGCACAGAGAAGGTGCTAGCAGGGAATTCTGTGCCTGCCTTTCCCCAGTGCTCTGCAAGCTCTCCAGGACAACATAAAATCTGCGGCTCTGTGCTTTCTTTCGTTCAGAACAAGTGTTAGTGTTTTCTGCACAAAAGCGATTCTGCGAAGCAATGGGAACATTTCTCTTTCCCTGGCACAGGGAAGGTGCTAGCAGGGAATTCTCTGCCTGCCTTTCCCCAGTGCTCTGCAAGCTCTCCAGGACAACATAAAATCTGGGGCTCTGTGCTTTCTTTCGTTCTGAACAAGTGTTACTGTTTTCTGCACAAAAGCGATTCTGCGAAGCAATGTGAACACTTCTGCTTCCCAGGCACAGAGAACGTGCTAGCAGGGAATTCTCTGCCTGCCTTTCCCCAGTGCTCTGCAAGCTCTCCAGGACAACATAAAATCTGGGGCTCTGTGCTTTCTTTCGTTCTGAACAAGTGTTACTGTTTTCTGCACAAAAGCGATTCTGCGAAGCAATGTGAACACTTCTGTTTCCCAGGCACAGAGAAGGTGCTAGCAGGGAATTCTCTGCCTGCCTTTCCCCAGTGCTCTGCAAGCTCTCCAGGACAACATAAAATCTGGGGCTCTGTGCTTTCTTTTGTTCTGAACAAGTGTTAGTGTTTTCTGCACAAAAGCGATTCTGCGAAGCAATGTGAAGACTTCTGCTTCCCAGGCACAGAGAAGGTGCTAGCAGGGAATTCTCTGCCTGCCTTTCCCCAGTGCTCTGCAAGCTCTCCAGGACAACATAAAATCTGGGGCTCTGTGCTTTCTTTCGTCTGAACAAGTGTTACTGTTTTCTGCACAAAAGCGATTCTGCGAAGGAATGTGAACAGGCACAGAGAATGTGCTAGCAGGGAATTCTCTGCCTGCCTTTCCCCAGTGCTCTGCAAGCTCTCCAGGACAACATAAAATCTGGGGCTCTGTGCTTTCTTTCGTTCTGAACAAGTGTTACTGTTTTCTGCACAAAAGCGATTCTGCGAAGCAATGTGAACACTTCTGTTTCCCAGGCACCGAGAACGTGCTAGCAGGGAATTCTCTGCCTGCCTTTCCCCAGTGCTCTGCAAGCTCTCCAGGACAACATAAAATCTGGGGCTCTGTGCTTTCTTTCGTTCTGAACAAGTGTTATTGTTTTCTGCACAAAAGCGATTCTGCGAAGCAATGTGAACACTTCTGCTTCCCAGGCACAGAGAAGGTGCTAGCAAGGAATTCTCTGCCTGCCTTTCCCCAGTGCTCTGCAAGCTCTCCAGGACAACAGCAAATCTGGGGCTCTGTGCTTTCTTTCGTCTGAACAAGTGTTACTGTTTTCTGCACAAAAGCGATTCTGCGAAGCAATGTGAACACTTCTGCTTCCCAGGCACATAGAAGGTGCTAGCAGGGAATTCTCTGCCTGCCTTTCCCCAGTGCTCTGCAAGCTCTCCAGGACAACATAAAATCTGGGGCTCTGTGCTTTCTTTTGTTCTGAACAAGTGTTAGTGTTTTCTGCACAAAAGCGATTCTGCGAAGCAATGTGAACACTTCTGTTTCCCAGGCACAGAGAAGGTGCTAGCAGGGAATTCTCTGCCTGCCTTTCCCCAGTGCTCTGCAAGCTCTCCAGGACAACATAAAATCTGGGGCTCTGTGCTTTCTTTCGTTCTGAACAAGTGTTACTGTTTTCTGCACAAAAGCGATTCTGCGAAGCAATGTGAACAGGCACAGAGAAGGTGCTAGCAGGGAATTCTCTGCCTGCCTTTCCCCAGTGCTCTGCAAGCTCTCCAGGACAACATAAAATCTGGGGCTCTGTGCTTTCTTTTGTTCTGAACAAGTGTTAGTGTTTTCTGCACAAAAGCGATTCTGCGAAGCAATGTGAACACTTCTGCTTCCCAGGCACAGAGAAGGTGCTAGCAGGGAATTCTCTGCCTGCCTTTCCCCAGTGCTCTGCAAGCTCTCCAGGACAACATAAAATCTGGGGCTCTGTGCTTTCTTTCATTCTGAACAAGTGTTACTGTTTTCTGCACAAAAGCGATTCTGCGAAGCAATGTGAACACTTCTGCTTCCCAGGCACAGAGAACGTGCTAGCAGGGAATTCTCTGCCTGCTTTTCCCCAGTGCTCTGCAAGCTCTCCAGGACAACATAAAATCTGGGGCTCTGTGCTTTCTTTCGTTCTGAACAAGTGTTACTGTTTTCTGCACAAAAGCGATTCTGCGAAGCAATGTGAACAGGCACAGAGAAGGTGCTAGCAGGGAATTCTCTGCCTGCCTTTCCCCAGTGCTCTGCAAGCCCTCCAGGTCAACAGCAAATCTGCGGCTCTGTGCTTTCTTTCGTTCAGAACAAGTGTTACTGTTTTCTGCACAAAAGCGATTCTGCGAAGCAATGGGAACACTTCTCTTTCCCAGGCACAGAGAACGTGCTAGCAGGGAATTCTCTGCCTGCCTTTCCCCAGTGCTCTGCAAGCTCTCCAGGACAACATAAAATCTGGGGCTCTGTGCTTTCTTTCGTTCTGAACAAGTGTTACTGTTTTCTGCACAAAAGCGATTCTGCGAAGCAATGTGAACACTTCTGTTTCCCAGGCACAGAGAAGGTGCTAGCAGGGAATTCTCTGCCTGCCTTTCCCCAGTGCTCTGCAAGCTCTCCAGGACAACATAAAATCTGGGGCTCTGTGCTTTCTTTTGTTCTGAACAAGTGTTAGTGCTTTCTGCACAAAAGCGATTCTGCGAAGGAATGTGAACAGGCACAGAGAAGGTGCTAGCAGGGAATTCTCTGCCTGCCTTTCCCCAGTGCTCTGCAAGCTCTCCAGGACAACAGCAAATCTGGGGCTCTGTGCTTTCTTTCGTTCTGAACAAGTGTTACTGTTTTCTGCACAAAAGCGATTCTGCGAAGCAATGTGATGACTTCTGCTTCCCAGGCACAGAGAAGGTGCTAGCAGGGAATTCTCTGCCTGCCTTTCCCCAGTGCTCTGCAAGCTCTCCAGGACAACATAGAATCTGGGGCTCTGTGCTTTCTTTTGTTCTGAACAAGTGTTAGTGTTTTCTGCACAAAAGCGATTCTGCGAAGCAATGTGAACACTTCTGTTTCCCAGGCACAGAGAAGGTGCTAGCAGGGAATTCTCTGCCTGCCTTTCCCCAGTGCTCTGCAAGCTCTCCAGGACAACATAGAATCTGGGGCTCTGTGCTTTCTTTTGTTCTGAACAAGTGTTAGTGTTTTCTGCACAAAAGCGATTCTGCGAAGCAATGTGAACACTTCTGTTTCCCAGGCACAGAGAAGGTGCTAGCAGGGAATTCTCTGCCTGCCTTTCCCCAGTGCTCTGCAAGCTCTCCAGGACAACATAAAATCTGGGGCTCTGTGCTTTCTTTCGTTCTGAACAAGTGTTACTGTTTTCTGCACAAAAGCGATTCTGCGAAGCAATGTGAACATTTCTCTTTCCCTGGCACAGGGAAGGTGCTAGCAGGGAATTCTCTGCCTGCCTTACCCCAATGCTCTGCAAGCTCTCCAGGACAACATAAAATCTGGGGCTCTGTGCTTTCTTTCGTTCTGAACAAGTGTTACTGTTTTCTGCACAAAAGCGATTCTGCGAAGCAATGTGAACACTTCTGCTTCCCAGGCACAGAGAACGTGCTAGCAGGGAATTCTCTGCCTGCCTTTCCCCAGTGCTCTGCAAGCTCTCCAGGACAACATAAAATCTGGGGCTCTGTGCTTTCTTTCGTTCTGAACAAGTGTTACTGTTTTCTGCACAAAAGCGATTCTGCGAAGCAATGGGAACACTTCTGCTTCCCAGGCACAGAGAAGGTGCTAGCAGGGAATTCTCTGCCTGCCTTTCCCCAGTGCTCTGCAAGCTCTCCAGGACAACATAAAATCTGGGGCTCTGTGCTTTCTTTCGTCTGAACAAGTGTTACTGTTTTCTGCACAAAAGCGATTCTGCGAAGGAATGTGAACAGGCACAGAGAAGGTGCTAGCAGGGAATTCTCTGCCTGCCTTTCCCCAGTGCTCTGCAAGCTCTCCAGGACAACAGCAAATCTGGGGCTCTGTGCTTTCTTTCGTTCTGAACAAGTGTTACTGTTTTCTGCACAAAAGCGATTCTGCGAAGCAATGTGAACACTTCTGCTTCCCAGGTACATAGAAGGTGCTAGCAGGGAATTCTCTGCCTGCCTTTCCCCAGTGCTCTGCAAGCTCTCCAGGACAACATAGAATCTGGGGCTCTGTGCTTTCTTTTGTTCTGAACAAGTGTTAGTGTTTTCTGCACAAAAGCGATTCTGCGAAGCAATGTGAACACTTCTGTTTCCCAGGCACAGAGAAGGTGCTAGCAGGGAATTCTCTGCCTGCCTTTCCCCAGTGCTCTGCAAGCTCTCCAGGACAACATAAAATCTGGGGCTCTGTGCTTTCTTTCGTTCTGAACAAGTGTTACTGTTTTCTGCACAAAAGCGATTCTGCGAAGCAATGTGAACACTTCTGTTTCCCAGGCACAGAGAAGGTGCTAGCAGGGAATTCTCTGCCTGCCTTTCCCCAGTGCTCTGCAAGCTCTCCAGGACAACATAAAATCTGGGGCTCTGTGCTTTCTTTCGTCTGAACAAGTGTTACTGTTTTCTGTACAAAAGCGATTCTGCGAAGTAATGTGAACAGGCACAGAGAAGGTGCTAGCAGGGAATTCTCTGCCTGCCTTTCCCCAGTGCTCTGCAAGCTCTCCAGGACAACATAAAATCTGCGGCTCTGTGCTTTCTTTCGTTCAGAACAAGTGTTAGTGTTTTCTGCACAAAAGCGATTCTGCGAAGCAATGGGAACATTTCTCTTTCCCAGGCACAGGGAAGGTGCTAGCAGGGAATTCTCTGCCTGCCTTTCCCCAGTGCTCTGCAAGCTCTCCAGGACAACATAAAATCTGGGGCTCTGTGCTTTCTTTCGTTCTGAACAAGTGTTACTGTTTTCTGCACAAAAGCGATTCTGCGAAGCAATGTGAACACTTCTGCTTCCCAGGCACAGAGAACGTGCTAGCAGGGAATTCTCTGCCTGCCTTTCCCCAGTGCTCTGCAAGCTCTCCAGGACAACATAAAATCTGGGGCTCTGTGCTTTCTTTCGTTCTGAACAAGTGTTACTGTTTTCTGCACAAAAGCGATTCTGCGAAGCAATGTGAACACTTCTGTTTCCCAGGCACAGAGAAGGTGCTAGCAGGGAATTCTCTGCCTGCCTTTCCCCAGTGCTCTGCAAGCTCTCCAGGACAACATAAAATCTGGGGCTCTGTGCTTTCTTTTGTTCTGAACAAGTGTTAGTGTTTTCTGCACAAAAGCGATTCTGCGAAGCAATGTGAAGACTTCTGCTTCCCAGGCACAGAGAAGGTGCTAGCAGGGAATTCTCTGCCTGCCTTTCCCCAGTGCTCTGCAAGCTCTCCAGGACAACATAAAATCTGGGGCTCTGTGCTTTCTTTCGTCTGAACAAGTGTTACTGTTTTCTGCACAAAAGCGATTCTGCGAAGGAATGTGAACAGGCACAGAGAATGTGCTAGCAGGGAATTCTCTGCCTGCCTTTCCCCAGTGCTCTGCAAGCTCTCCAGGACAACATAAAATCTGGGGCTCTGTGCTTTCTTTCGTTCTGAACAAGTGTTACTGTTTTCTGCACAAAAGCGATTCTGCGAAGCAATGTGAACACTTCTGCTTCCCAGGCACAGAGAAGGTGCTAGCAAGGAATTCTCTGCCTGCCTTTCCCCAGTGCTCTGCAAGCTCTCCAGGACAACAGCAAATCTGGGGCTCTGTGCTTTCTTTCGTCTGAACAAGTGTTACTGTTTTCTGCACAAAAGCGATTCTGCGAAGCAATGTGAACACTTCTGCTTCCCAGGCACATAGAAGGTGCTAGCAGGGAATTCTCTGCCTGCCTTTCCCCAGTGCTCTGCAAGCTCTCCAGGACAACATAGAATCTGGGGCTCTGTGCTTTCTTTTGTTCTGAACAAGTGTTAGTGTTTTCTGCACAAAAGCGATTCTGCGAAGCAATGTGAACACTTCTGTTTCCCAGGCACAGAGAAGGTGCTAGCAGGGAATTCTCTGCCTGCCTTTCCCCAGTGCTCTGCAAGCTCTCCAGGACAACATAAAATCTGGGGCTCTGTGCTTTCTTTCGTTCTGAACAAGTGTTACTGTTTTCTGCACAAAAGCGATTCTGCGAAGCAATGTGAACAGGCACAGAGAAGGTGCTAGCAGGGAATTCTCTGCCTGCCTTTCCCCAGTGCTCTGCAAGCTCTCCAGGACAACATAGAATCTGGGGCTCTGTGCTTTCTTTTGTTCTGAACAAGTGTTAGTGTTTTCTGCACAAAAGCGATTCTGCGAAGCAATGTGAACACTTCTGTTTCCCAGGCACAGAGAAGGTGCTAGCAGGGAATTCTCTGCCTGCCTTTCCCCAGTGCTCTGCAAGCTCTCCAGGACAACATAAAATCTGGGGCTCTGTGCTTTCTTTCGTTCTGAACAAGTGTTACTGTTTTCTGCACAAAAGCGATTCTGCGAAGCAATGTGAACACTTCTGCTTCCCAGGTACATAGAAGGTGCTAGCAGGGAATTCTCTGCCTGCCTTTCCCCAGTGCTCTGCAAGCTCTCCAGGACAACATAGAATCTGGGGCTCTGTGCTTTCTTTTGTTCTGAACAAGTGTTAGTGTTTTCTGCACAAAAGCGATTCTGCGAAGCAATGTGAACACTTCTGTTTCCCAGGCACAGAGAAGGTGCTAGCAGGGAATTCTCTGCCTGCCTTTCCCCAGTGCTCTGCAAGCTCTCCAGGACAACATAAAATCTGGGGCTCTGTGCTTTCTTTCGTTCTGAACAAGTGTTACTGTTTTCTGCACAAAAGCGATTCTGCGAAGCAATGGGAACACTTCTGTTTCCCAGGCACAGAGAAGGTGCTAGCAGGGAATTCTCTGCCTGCCTTTCCCCAGTGCTCTGCAAGCTCTCCAGGACAACATAAAATCTGGGGCTCTGTGCTTTCTTTCGTTCTGAACAAGTGTTACTGTTTTCTGCACAAAAGCGATTCTGCGAAGCAATGTGAACACTTCTGTTTCCCAGGCACAGAGAAGGTGCTAGCAGGGAATTCTCTGCCTGCCTTTCCCCAGTGCTCTGCAAGCTCTCCAGGACAACATAAAATCTGGGGCTCTGTGCTTTCTTTCGTCTGAACAAGTGTTACTGTTTTCTGTACAAAAGCGATTCTGCGAAGTAATGTGAACAGGCACAGAGAAGGTGCTAGCAGGGAATTCTCTGCCTGCCTTTCCCCAGTGCTCTGCAAGCTCTCCAGGACAACATAAAATCTGCGGCTCTGTGCTTTCTTTCGTTCAGAACAAGTGTTACTGTTTTCTGCACAAAAGCGATTCTGCGAAGCAATGGGAACATTTCTCTTTCCCTGGCACAGGGAAGGTGCTAGCAGGGAATTCTCTGCCTGCCTTTCCCCAGTGCTCTGCAAGCTCTCCAGGACAACATAAAATCTGGGGCTCTGTGCTTTCTTTCGTTCTGAACAAGTGTTACTGTTTTCTGCACAAAAGCGATTCTGCGAAGCAATGTGAACACTTCTGCTTCCCAGGCACAGAGAACGTGCTAGCAGGGAATTCTCTGCCTGCCTTTCCCCAGTGCTCTGCAAGCTCTCCAGGACAACATAAAATCTGGGGCTCTGTGCTTTCTTTCGTTCTGAACAAGTGTTACTGTTTTCTGCACAAAAGCGATTCTGCGAAGCAATGTGAACACTTGTGCTTCCCAGGCACAGAGAAGGTGCTAGCAGGGAATTCTCTGCCTGCCTTTCCCCAGTGCTCTGCAAGCTCTCCAGGACAACATAAAATCTGGGGCTCTGTGCTTTCTTTTGTTCTGAACAAGTGTTAGTGTTTTCTGCACAAAAGCGATTCTGCGAAGCAATGTGAAGACTTCTGCTTCCCAGGCACAGAGAAGGTGCTAGCAGGGAATTCTCTGCCTGCCTTTCCCCAGTGCTCTGCAAGCTCTCCAGGACAACAGCAAATCTGGGGCTCTGTGCTTTCTTTCGTCTGAACAAGTGTTACTGTTTTCTGCACAAAAGCGATTCTGCGAAGGAATGTGAACAGGCACAGAGAATGTGCTAGCAGGGAATTCTCTGCCTGCCTTTCCCCAGTGCTCTGCAAGCTCTCCAGGACAACATAAAATCTGGGGCTCTGTGCTTTCTTTCGTTCTGAACAAGTGTTACTGTTTTCTGCACAAAAGCGATTCTGCGAAGCAATGTGAACACTTCTGTTTCCCAGGCACCGAGAACGTGCTAGCAGGGAATTCTCTGCCTGCCTTTCCCCAGTGCTCTGCAAGCTCTCCAGGACAACATAAAATCTGGGGCTCTGTGCTTTCTTTCGTTCTGAACAAGTGTTATTGTTTTCTGCACAAAAGCGATTCTGCGAAGCAATGTGAACACTTCTGCTTCCCAGGCACAGAGAAGGTGCTAGCAAGGAATTCTCTGCCTGCCTTTCCCCAGTGCTCTGCAAGCTCTCCAGGACAACAGCAAATCTGGGGCTCTGTGCTTTCTTTCGTCTGAACAAGTGTTACTGTTTTCTGCACAAAAGCGATTCTGCGAAGCAATGTGAACACTTCTGCTTCCCAGGCACATAGAAGGTGCTAGCAGGGAATTCTCTGCCTGCCTTTCCCCAGTGCTCTGCAAGCTCTCCAGGACAACATAGAATCTGGGGCTCTGTGCTTTCTTTTGTTCTGAACAAGTGTTAGTGTTTTCTGCACAAAAGCGATTCTGCGAAGCAATGTGAACACTTCTGTTTCCCAGGCACAGAGAAGGTGCTAGCAGGGAATTCTCTGCCTGCCTTTCCCCAGTGCTCTGCAAGCTCTCCAGGACAACATAAAATCTGGGGCTCTGTGCTTTCTTTCGTTCTGAACAAGTGTTACTGTTTTCTGCACAAAAGCGATTCTGCGAAGCAATGTGAACAGGCACAGAGAAGGTGCTAGCAGGGAATTCTCTGCCTGCCTTTCCCCAGTGCTCTGCAAGCTCTCCAGGACAACAGCAAATCTGCGGCTCTGTGCTTTCTTTCGTTCTGAACAAGTGTTACTGTTTTCTGCACAAAAGCGATTCTGCGAAGCAATGGGAACACTTCTCTTTCCCAGGCACAGGGAAGGTGCTAGCAGGGAATTCTCTGCCTGCCTTTCCCCAGTGCTCTGCAAGCTCTCCAGGACAACATAAAATCTGGGGCTCTGTGCTTTCTTTCGTTCTGAACAAGTGTTACTGTTTTCTGCACAAAAGCGATTCTGCGAAGCAATGTGAAGACTTCTGCTTCCCAGGCACAGAGAAGGTGCTAGCAGGGAATTCTCTGCCTGCTTTTCCCCAGTGCTCTGCAAGCTCTCCAGGACAACATAAAATCTGGGGCTCTGTGCTTTCTTTCGTTCTGAACAAGTGTTACTGTTTTCTGCACAAAAGCGATTCTGCGAAGCAATGTGAACAGGCACAGAGAAGGTGCTAGCAGGGAATTCTCTGCCTGCCTTTCCCCAGTGCTCTGCAAGCTCTCCAGGACAACATAAAATCTGGGGCTCTGTGCTTTCTTTCGTTCTGAACAAGTGTTACTGTTTTCTGCACAAAAGCGATTCTGCGAAGCAATGTGAACACTTCTGCTTCCCAGGCACAGAGAAGGTGCTAGCAGGGAATTCTCTGCCTGCCTTTCCCCAGTGCTCTGCAAGCTCTCCAGGACAACATAAAATCTGGGGCTCTGTGCTTTCTTTCGTTCTGAACAAGTGTTACTGTTTTCTGCACAAAAGCGATTCTGCGAAGCAATGTGAACACTTCTGCTTCCCAGGCACATAGAAGGTGCTAGCAGGGAATTCTCTGCCTGCTTTTCCCCAGTGCTCTGCAAGCTCTCCAGGACAACATAAAATCTGGGGCTCTGTGCTTTCTTTCGTTCTGAACAAGTGTTACTGTTTTCTGCACAAAAGCGATTCTGCGAAGCAATGTGAACAGGCACAGAGAAGGTGCTAGCAGGGAATTCTCTGCCTGCCTTTCCCCAGTGCTCTGCAAGCTCTCCAGGACAACATAAAATCTGGGGCTCTGTGCTTTCTTTCGTTCTGAACAAGTGTTACTGTTTTCTGCACAAAAGCGATTCTGCGAAGCAATGGGAACACTTCTGCTTCCCAGGCACAGAGAAGGTGCTAGCAGGGAATTCTCTGCCTGCCTTTCCCCAGTGCTCTGCAAGCTCTCCAGGACAACATAAAATCTGGGGCTCTGTGCTTTCTTTCGTCTGAACAAGTGTTACTGTTTTCTGCACAAAAGCGATTCTGCGAAGGAATGTGAACAGGCACAGAGAAGGTGCTAGCAGGGAATTCTCTGCCTGCCTTTCCCCAGTGCTCTGCAAGCTCTCCAGGACAACAGCAAATCTGGGGCTCTGTGCTTTCTTTCGTTCTGAACAAGTGTTACTGTTTTCTGCACAAAAGCGATTCTGCGAAGCAATGTGAACACTTCTGCTTCCCAGGTACATAGAAGGTGCTAGCAGGGAATTCTCTGCCTGCCTTTCCCCAGTGCTCTGCAAGCTCTCCAGGACAACATAGAATCTGGGGCTCTGTGCTTTCTTTTGTTCTGAACAAGTGTTAGTGTTTTCTGCACAAAAGCGATTCTGCGAAGCAATGTGAACACTTCTGTTTCCCAGGCACAGAGAAGGTGCTAGCAGGGAATTCTCTGCCTGCCTTTCCCCAGTGCTCTGCAAGCTCTCCAGGACAACATAAAATCTGGGGCTCTGTGCTTTCTTTCGTTCTGAACAAGTGTTACTGTTTTCTGCACAAAAGCGATTCTGCGAAGCAATGTGAACACTTCTGCTTCCCAGGTACATAGAAGGTGCTAGCAGGGAATTCTCTGCCTGCCTTTCCCCAGTGCTCTGCAAGCTCTCCAGGACAACATAGAATCTGGGGCTCTGTGCTTTCTTTTGTTCTGAACAAGTGTTAGTGTTTTCTGCACAAAAGCGATTCTGCGAAGCAATGTGAACACTTCTGTTTCCCAGGCACAGAGAAGGTGCTAGCAGGGAATTCTCTGCCTGCCTTTCCCCAGTGCTCTGCAAGCTCTCCAGGACAACATAAAATCTGGGGCTCTGTGCTTTCTTTCGTTCTGAACAAGTGTTACTGTTTTCTGCACAAAAGCGATTCTGCGAAGCAATGTGAACACTTCTGTTTCCCAGGCACAGAGAAGGTGCTAGCAGGGAATTCTCTGCCTGCCTTTCCCCAGTGCTCTGCAAGCTCTCCAGCACAACATAAAATCTGGGGCTCTGTGCTTTCTTTCCTTCTGAACAAGTGTTACTGTTTTCTGCACAAAAGCGATTCTGCGAAGCAATGTGAACACTTCTGTTTCCCAGGCACAGAGAAGGTGCTAGCAGGGAATTCTCTGCCTGCCTTTCCCCAGTGCTCTGCAAGCTCTCCAGGACAACATAAAATCTGGGGCTCTGTGCTTTCTTTCGTCTGAACAAGTGTTACTGTTTTCTGTACAAAAGCGATTCTGCGAAGTAATGTGAACAGGCACAGAGAAGGTGCTAGCAGGGAATTCTGTGCCTGCCTTTCCCCAGTGCTCTGCAAGCTCTCCAGGACAACATAAAATCTGCGGCTCTGTGCTTTCTTTCGTTCAGAACAAGTGTTAGTGTTTTCTGCACAAAAGCGATTCTGCGAAGCAATGGGAACATTTCTCTTTCCCTGGCACAGGGAAGGTGCTAGCAGGGAATTCTCTGCCTGCCTTTCCCCAGTGCTCTGCAAGCTCTCCAGGACAACATAAAATCTGGGGCTCTGTGCTTTCTTTCGTTCTGAACAAGTGTTACTGTTTTCTGCACAAAAGCGATTCTGCGAAGCAATGTGAACACTTCTGCTTCCCAGGCACAGAGAACGTGCTAGCAGGGAATTCTCTGCCTGCCTTTCCCCAGTGCTCTGCAAGCTCTCCAGGACAACATAAAATCTGGGGCTCTGTGCTTTCTTTCGTTCTGAACAAGTGTTACTGTTTTCTGCACAAAAGCGATTCTGCGAAGCAATGTGAACACTTCTGTTTCCCAGGCACAGAGAAGGTGCTAGCAGGGAATTCTCTGCCTGCCTTTCCCCAGTGCTCTGCAAGCTCTCCAGGACAACATAAAATCTGGGGCTCTGTGCTTTCTTTTGTTCTGAACAAGTGTTAGTGTTTTCTGCACAAAAGCGATTCTGCGAAGCAATGTGAAGACTTCTGCTTCCCAGGCACAGAGAAGGTGCTAGCAGGGAATTCTCTGCCTGCCTTTCCCCAGTGCTCTGCAAGCTCTCCAGGACAACATAAAATCTGGGGCTCTGTGCTTTCTTTCGTCTGAACAAGTGTTACTGTTTTCTGCACAAAAGCGATTCTGCGAAGGAATGTGAACAGGCACAGAGAATGTGCTAGCAGGGAATTCTCTGCCTGCCTTTCCCCAGTGCTCTGCAAGCTCTCCAGGACAACATAAAATCTGGGGCTCTGTGCTTTCTTTCGTTCTGAACAAGTGTTACTGTTTTCTGCACAAAAGCGATTCTGCGAAGCAATGTGAACACTTCTGTTTCCCAGGCACCGAGAACGTGCTAGCAGGGAATTCTCTGCCTGCCTTTCCCCAGTGCTCTGCAAGCTCTCCAGGACAACATAAAATCTGGGGCTCTGTGCTTTCTTTCGTTCTGAACAAGTGTTATTGTTTTCTGCACAAAAGCGATTCTGCGAAGCAATGTGAACACTTCTGCTTCCCAGGCACAGAGAAGGTGCTAGCAAGGAATTCTCTGCCTGCCTTTCCCCAGTGCTCTGCAAGCTCTCCAGGACAACAGCAAATCTGGGGCTCTGTGCTTTCTTTCGTCTGAACAAGTGTTACTGTTTTCTGCACAAAAGCGATTCTGCGAAGCAATGTGAACACTTCTGCTTCCCAGGCACATAGAAGGTGCTAGCAGGGAATTCTCTGCCTGCCTTTCCCCAGTGCTCTGCAAGCTCTCCAGGACAACATAGAATCTGGGGCTCTGTGCTTTCTTTTGTTCTGAACAAGTGTTAGTGTTTTCTGCACAAAAGCGATTCTGCGAAGCAATGTGAACACTTCTGTTTCCCAGGCACAGAGAAGGTGCTAGCAGGGAATTCTCTGCCTGCCTTTCCCCAGTGCTCTGCAAGCTCTCCAGGACAACATAAAATCTGGGGCTCTGTGCTTTCTTTCGTTCTGAACAAGTGTTACTGTTTTCTGCACAAAAGCGATTCTGCGAAGCAATGTGAACAGGCACAGAGAAGGTGCTAGCAGGGAATTCTCTGCCTGCCTTTCCCCAGTGCTCTGCAAGCTCTCCAGGACAACATAAAATCTGGGGCTCTGTGCTTTCTTTTGTTCTGAACAAGTGTTAGTGTTTTCTGCACAAAAGCGATTCTGCGAAGCAATGTGAACACTTCTGCTTCCCAGGCACAGAGAAGGTGCTAGCAGGGAATTCTCTGCCTGCCTTTCCCCAGTGCTCTGCAAGCTCTCCAGGACAACATAAAATCTGGGGCTCTGTGCTTTCTTTCATTCTGAACAAGTGTTACTGTTTTCTGCACAAAAGCGATTCTGCGAAGCAATGTGAACACTTCTGCTTCCCAGGCACAGAGAACGTGCTAGCAGGGAATTCTCTGCCTGCTTTTCCCCAGTGCTCTGCAAGCTCTCCAGGACAACATAAAATCTGGGGCTCTGTGCTTTCTTTCGTTCTGAACAAGTGTTACTGTTTTCTGCACAAAAGCGATTCTGCGAAGCAATGTGAACAGGCACAGAGAAGGTGCTAGCAGGGAATTCTCTGCCTGCCTTTCCCCAGTGCTCTGCAAGCTCTCCAGGACAACATAAAATCTGGGGCTCTGTGCTTTCTTTCGTTCTGAACAAGTGTTACTGTTTTCTGCACAAAAGCGATTCTGCGAAGCAATGTGAACACTTCTGCTTCCCAGGCACAGAGAACGTGCTAGCAGGGAATTCTCTGCCTGCCTTTCCCCAGTGCTCTGCAAGCTCTCCAGGACAACATAAAATCTGGGGCTCTGTGCTTTCTTTCGTTCTGAACAAGTGTTACTGTTTTCTGCACAAAAGCGATTCTGCGAAGCAATGTGAACACTTCTGCTTCCCAGGCACATAGAAGGTGCTAGCAGGGAATTCTCTGCCTGCTTTTCCCCAGTGCTCTGCAAGCTCTCCAGGACAACATAAAATCTGGGGCTCTGTGCTTTCTTTCGTTCTGAACAAGTGTTACTGTTTTCTGCACAAAAGCGATTCTGCGAAGCAATGTGAACAGGCACAGAGAAGGTGCTAGCAGGAAATTCTCTGTCTGCCTTTCCCCAGTGCTCTGCAAGCTCTCCAGGACAACATAAAATCTGGGGCTCTGTGCTTTCTTTCGTTCTGAACAAGTGTTACTGTTTTCTGCACAAAAGCGATTCTGCGAAGCAATGGGAACACTTCTGTTTCCCAGGCACAGAGAAGGTGCTAGCAGGGAATTCTCTGCCTGCTTTTCCCCAGTGCTCTGCAAGCTCTCCAGGACAACATAAAATCTGGGGCTCTGTGCTTTCTTTCGTTCTGAACAAGTGTTACTGTTTTCTGCACAAAAGCGATTCTGCGAAGCAATGTGAACACTTCTGCTTCCCAGGCACAGAGAAGGTGCTAGCAGGGAATTCTCTGCTTGCTTTTCCCCAGTGCTCTGCAAGCTCTCCAGGACAACATAAAATCTGGGGCTCTGTGCTTTCTTTCGTTCTGAACAAGTGTTATTGTTTTCTGCACAAAAGCGATTCTGCGAAGCAATGTGAAGACTTCTGCTTCCCAGGCACAGAGAAGGTGCTAGCAGGGAATTCTCTGCCTGCCTTTCCCCAGTGCTCTGCAAGCTCTCCAGGACAACATAAAATCTGGGGCTCTGTGCTTTCTTTCGTTCTGAACAAGTGTTACTGTTTTCTGCACAAAAGCGATTCTGCGAAGCAATGTGAACACTTCTGTTTCCCAGGCACAGAGAAGGTGCTAGCAGGGAATTCTCTGCCTGCCTTTCCCCAGTGCTCTGCAAGCTCTCCAGGACAACATAAAATCTGGGGCTCTGTGCTTTCTTTCGTCTGAACAAGTGTTACTGTTTTCTGCACAAAAGCGATTCTGCGAAGTAATGTGAACAGGCACAGAGAAGGTGCTAGCAGGGAATTCTGTGCCTGCCTTTCCCCAGTGCTCTGCAAGCTCTCCAGGACAACATAAAATCTGCGGCTCTGTGCTTTCTTTCGTTCTGAACAAGTGTTACTGTTTTCTGCACAAAAGCGATTCTGCGAAGCAATGGGAACACTTCTCTTTCCCAGGCACAGGGAAGGTGCTAGCAGGGAATTCTCTGCCTGCCTTTCCCCAGTGCTCTGCAAGCTCTCCAGGACAACATAAAATCTGGGGCTCTGTGCTTTCTTTCGTTCTGAACAAGTGTTACTGTTTTCTGCACAAAAGCGATTCTGCGAAGCAATGTGAACACTTCTGCTTCCCAGGCACAGAGAAGGTGCTAGCAGGGAATTCTCTGCCTGCCTTTCCCCAGTGCTCTGCAAGCTCTCCAGGACAACATAAAATCTGGGGCTCTGTGCTTTCTTTCGTTCTGAACAAGTGTTACTGTTTTCTGCACAAAAGCGATTCTGCGAAGCAATGTGAACACTTCTGTTTCCCAGGCACAGAGAAGGTGCTAGCAGGGAATTCTCTGCCTGCCTTTCCCCAGTGCTCTGCAAGCTCTCCAGGACAACATAAAATCTGGGGCTCTGTGCTTTCTTTTGTTCTGAACAAGTGTTAGTGTTTTCTGCACAAAAGCGATTCTGCGAAGCAATGTGAAGACTTCTGCTTCCCAGGCACAGAGAAGGTGCTAGCAGGGAATTCTCTGCCTGCTTTTCCCCAGTGCTCTGCAAGCTCTCCAGGACAACATAAAATCTGGGGCTCTGTGCTTTCTTTCGTCTGAACAAGTGTTACTGTTTTCTGCACAAAAGCGATTCTGCGAAGGAATGTGAACAGGCACAGAGAAGGTGCTAGCAGGGAATTCTCTGCCTGCTTTTCCCCAGTACTCTGCAAGCTCTCCAGCACAACATAAAATCTGGGGCTCTGTGCTTTGTTTCGTTCTGAACAAGTGTTACTGTTTTCTGCACAAAAGCGATTCTGCGAAGCAATGTGAACAGGCACAGAGAAGGTGCTAGCAGGGAATTCTCTGCCTGCCTTTCCCCAGTGCTCTGCAAGCTCTCCAGGACAACATAAAATCTGGGGCTCTGTGCTTTCTTTCGTTCTGAACAAGTGTTACTGTTTTCTGCACAAAAGCGATTCTGCGAAGCAATGTGAACACTTCTGCTTCCCAGGCACAGAGAACGTGCTAGCAGGGAATTCTCTGCCTGCCTTTCCCCAGTGCTCTGCAAGCTCTCCAGGACAACATAAAATCTGGGGCTCTGTGCTTTCTTTCGTTCTGAACAAGTGTTACTGTTTTCTGCACAAAAGCGATTCTGCGAAGCAATGTGAACACTTCTGCTTCCCAGGCACATAGAAGGTGCTAGCAGGGAATTCTCTGCCTGCTTTTCCCCAGTGCTCTGCAAGCTCTCCAGGACAACATAAAATCTGGGGCTCTGTGCTTTCTTTCGTTCTGAACAAGTGTTACTGTTTTCTGCACAAAAGCGATTCTGCGAAGCAATGTGAACAGGCACAGAGAAGGTGCTAGCAGGAAATTCTCTGTCTGCCTTTCCCCAGTGCTCTGCAAGCTCTCCAGGACAACATAAAATCTGGGGCTCTGTGCTTTCTTTCGTTCTGAACAAGTGTTACTGTTTTCTGCACAAAAGCGATTCTGCGAAGCAATGGGAACACTTCTGTTTCCCAGGCACAGAGAAGGTGCTAGCAGGGAATTCTCTGCCTGCTTTTCCCCAGTGCTCTGCAAGCTCTCCAGGACAACATAAAATCTGGGGCTCTGTGCTTTCTTTCGTTCTGAACAAGTGTTACTGTTTTCTGCACAAAAGCGATTCTGCGAAGCAATGTGAACACTTCTGCTTCCCAGGCACAGAGAAGGTGCTAGCAGGGAATTCTCTGCTTGCTTTTCCCCAGTGCTCTGCAAGCTCTCCAGGACAACATAAAATCTGGGGCTCTGTGCTTTCTTTCGTTCTGAACAAGTGTTATTGTTTTCTGCACAAAAGCGATTCTGCGAAGCAATGTGAAGACTTCTGCTTCCCAGGCACAGAGAAGGTGCTAGCAGGGAATTCTCTGCCTGCCTTTCCCCAGTGCTCTGCAAGCTCTCCAGGACAACATAAAATCTGGGGCTCTGTGCTTTCTTTCGTTCTGAACAAGTGTTACTGTTTTCTGCACAAAAGCGATTCTGCGAAGCAATGTGAACACTTCTGTTTCCCAGGCACAGAGAAGGTGCTAGCAGGGAATTCTCTGCCTGCCTTTCCCCAGTGCTCTGCAAGCTCTCCAGGACAACATAAAATCTGGGGCTCTGTGCTTTCTTTCGTCTGAACAAGTGTTACTGTTTTCTGCACAAAAGCGATTCTGCGAAGTAATGTGAACAGGCACAGAGAAGGTGCTAGCAGGGAATTCTGTGCCTGCCTTTCCCCAGTGCTCTGCAAGCTCTCCAGGACAACATAAAATCTGCGGCTCTGTGCTTTCTTTCGTTCTGAACAAGTGTTACTGTTTTCTGCACAAAAGCGATTCTGCGAAGCAATGGGAACACTTCTCTTTCCCAGGCACAGGGAAGGTGCTAGCAGGGAATTCTCTGCCTGCCTTTCCCCAGTGCTCTGCAAGCTCTCCAGGACAACATAAAATCTGGGGCTCTGTGCTTTCTTTCGTTCTGAACAAGTGTTACTGTTTTCTGCACAAAAGCGATTCTGCGAAGCAATGTGAACACTTCTGCTTCCCAGGCACAGAGAAGGTGCTAGCAGGGAATTCTCTGCCTGCCTTTCCCCAGTGCTCTGCAAGCTCTCCAGGACAACATAAAATCTGGGGCTCTGTGCTTTCTTTCGTTCTGAACAAGTGTTACTGTTTTCTGCACAAAAGCGATTCTGCGAAGCAATGTGAACACTTCTGTTTCCCAGGCACAGAGAAGGTGCTAGCAGGGAATTCTCTGCCTGCCTTTCCCCAGTGCTCTGCAAGCTCTCCAGGACAACATAAAATCTGGGGCTCTGTGCTTTCTTTTGTTCTGAACAAGTGTTAGTGTTTTCTGCACAAAAGCGATTCTGCGAAGCAATGTGAAGACTTCTGCTTCCCAGGCACAGAGAAGGTGCTAGCAGGGAATTCTCTGCCTGCTTTTCCCCAGTGCTCTGCAAGCTCTCCAGGACAACATAAAATCTGGGGCTCTGTGCTTTCTTTCGTCTGAACAAGTGTTACTGTTTTCTGCACAAAAGCGATTCTGCGAAGGAATGTGAACAGGCACAGAGAAGGTGCTAGCAGGGAATTCTCTGCCTGCTTTTCCCCAGTACTCTGCAAGCTCTCCAGCACAACATAAAATCTGGGGCTCTGTGCTTTGTTTCGTTCTGAACAAGTGTTACTGTTTTCTGCACAAAAGCGATTCTGCGAAGCAATGTGAACAGGCACAGAGAAGGTGCTAGCAGGGAATTCTCTGCCTGCCTTTCCCCAGTGCTCTGCAAGCTCTCCAGGACAACATAAAATCTGGGGCTCTGTGCTTTCTTTCGTTCTGAACAAGTGTTACTGTTTTCTGCACAAAAGCGATTCTGCGAAGCAATGTGAACACTTCTGCTTCCCAGGCACAGAGAAGGTGCTAGCAGGGAATTCTCTGCTTGCTTTTCCCCAGTGCTCTGCAAGCTCTCCAGGACAACATAAAATCTGGGGCTCTGTGCTTTCTTTCGTTCTG
This sequence comes from Strix uralensis, assembly GCF_047716275.1. Taxonomy (NCBI): domain Eukaryota; kingdom Metazoa; phylum Chordata; class Aves; order Strigiformes; family Strigidae; genus Strix; species Strix uralensis. The sequence continues at coordinate 161,800 of NW_027436730.1, forward strand.
AACAAGTGTTATTGTTTTCTGCACAAAAGCGATTCTGCGAAGCAATGTGAAGACTTCTGTTTCCCAGGCACAGAGAAGGTGCTAGCAGGGAATTCTCTGCCTGCCTTTCCCCAGTGCTCTGCAAGCTCTCCAGGACAACATAAAATCTGGGGCTCTGTGCTTTCTTTCGTTCTGAACAAGTGTTACTGTTTTCTGCACAAAAGCGATTCTGCGAAGCAATGTGAACACTTCTGCTTCCCAGGCACAGAGAAGGTGCTAGCAGGGAATTCTCTGCCTGCCTTTCCCCAGTGCTCTGCAAGCTCTCCAGGACAACATAAAATCTGGGGCTCTGTGCTTTCTTTCGTTCTGAACAAGTGTTACTGTTTTCTGCACAAAAGCGATTCTGCGAAGCAATGTGAACACTTCTGTTTCCCAGGCACAGAGAACGTGCTAGCAGGGAATTCTCTGCCTGCCTTTCCCCAGTGCTCTGCAAGCTCTCCAGGACAACATAAAATCTGGGGCTCTGTGCTTTCTTTCGTCTGAACAAGTGTTACTGTTTTCTGCACAAAAGCGATTCTGCGAAGTAATGTGAACAGGCACAGAGAAGGTGCTAGCAGGGAATTCTGTGCCTGCCTTTCCCCAGTGCTCTGCAAGCTCTCCAGGACAACATAAAATCTGCGGCTCTGTGCTTTCTTTCGTTCAGAACAAGTGTTACTGTTTTCTGCACAAAAGCGATTCTGCGAAGCAATGGGAACACTTCTCTTTCCCTGGCACAGGGAAGGTGCTAGCAGGGAATTCTCTGCCTGCCTTTCCCCAGTGCTCTGCAAGCTCTCCAGGACAACATAAAATCTGGGGCTCTGTGCTTTCTTTCGTTCTGAACAAGTGTTACTGTTTTCTGCACAAAAGCGATTCTGCGAAGCAATGTGAACACTTCTGCTTCCCAGGCACAGAGAACGTGCTAGCAGGGAATTCTCTGCCTGCCTTTCCCCAGTGCTCTGCAAGCTCTCCAGGACAACATAAAATCTGGGGCTCTGTGCTTTCTTTCGTTCTGAACAAGTGTTACTGTTTTCTGCACAAAAGCGATTCTGCGAAGCAATGTGAACACTTCTGTTTCCCAGGCACAGAGAAGGTGCTAGCAGGGAATTCTCTGCCTGCCTTTCCCCAGTGCTCTGCAAGCTCTCCAGGACAACATAAAATCTGGGGCTCTGTGCTTTCTTTCGTCTGAACAAGTGTTACTGTTTTCTGCACAAAAGCGATTCTGCGAAGCAATGTGAACAGGCACAGAGAAGGTGCTAGCAGGGAATTCTCTGCCTGCCTTTCCCCAGTGCTCTGCAAGCTCTCCAGGACAACATAAAATCTGGGGCTCTGTGCTTTCTTTCGTTCTGAACAAGTGTTAGTGTTTTCTGCACAAAAGCTATTCTGCGAAGCAATGTGAACACTTCTGTTTCCCAGGCACCGAGAACGTGCTAGCAGGGAATTCTCTGCCTGCTTTTCCCCAGTACTCTGCAAGCTCTCCAGCACAACATAAAATATGGGGCTCTGTGCTTTCTTTCCTTCTGAACAAGTGTTACTGTTTTCTGCACAAGAGCGATTCTGCGAAGCAATGTGAACACTTCTGTTTCCCAGGCACAGAGAAGGTGCTAGCAGGGAATTCTCTGCCTGATTTTCCCCAGTGCTCTGCAAGCTCTCCAGGACAACATAAAATCTGGGGCTCTGTGCTTTCTTTTGTTCTGAAAAAGTGTTACTGTTGTCTGCACAAAAGCGATTCTGCGAAGCAATGTGAACACTTCTGCTTCCCAGGCACAGAGAAGGTGCTAGCAGGGAATTCTCTGCCTGCCTTTCCCCAGTGCTCTGCAAGCTCTCCAGGACAACATAGAATCTGGGGCTCTGTGCTTTCTTTTGTTCTGAACAAGTGTTAGTGTTTTCTGCACAAAAGCGATTCTGCAAAGCAACGTGAACAGGCACAGAGAAGGTGCTAGCAGGGAATTCTCTGCCTGCCTTTCCCCAGTGCTCTGCAAGCTCTCCAGGACAACATAAAATCTGGGGCTCTGTGCTTTCTTTCGTTCTGAACAAGTGTTACTGTTTTCTGCACAAAAGCGATTCTGCGAAGCAATGTGAACACTTCTGTTTCCCAGGCACAGAGAAGTTGCTAGCAGGGAATTCTCTGCCTGCCTTTCCCCAGTGCTCTGCAAGCTCTCCAGGACAACATAAAATCTGGGGCTCTGTGCTTTCTTTCGTTCTGAACAAGTGTTACTGTTTTCTGCACAAAAGCAATTCTGCGAAGCAATGTGAACAGGCACAGAGAAGGTGCTAGCAGGGAATTCTCTGCCTGCCTTTCCCCAGTGCTCTGCAAGCTCTCCAGGACAACATAAAATCTGGGGCTCTGTGCTTTCTTTCGTTCTGAACAAGTGTTACTGTTTTCTGCACAAAAGCGATTCTGCGAAGCAATGTGAACACTTCTGTTTTCCAGGCACCGAGAACGTGCTAGCAGGGAATTCTCTGCCTGCTTTTCCCCAGTGCTCTGCAAGCTCTCCAGGACAACATAAAATCTGGGGCTCTGTGCTTTCTTTCGTTCTGAACAAGTGTTATTGTTTTCTGCACAAAAGCGATTCTGCGAAGCAATGTGAACACTTCTGCTTCCCAGGCACAGAGAAGGTGCTAGCAGGGAATTCTCTGCCTGCCTTTCCCCAGTGCTCTGCAAGCTCTCCAGGACAACATAAAATCTGGGGCTCTGTGCTTTCTTTCGTTCTGAACAAGTGTTACTGTTTTCTGCACAAAAGCGATTCTGCGAAGCAATGTGAACACTTCTGTTTCCCAGGCACAGAGAAGGTGCTAGCAGGGAATTCTCTGCCTGCCTTTCCCCAGTGCTCTGCAAGCTCTCCAGGACAACATAAAATCTGGGGCTCTGTGCTTTCTTTCGTTCTGAACAAGTGTTACTGTTTTCTGCAGAAAAGCGATTCTGCGAAGCAATGTGAACACTTCTGTTTCCCAGGCACAGAGAAGGTGCTAGCAGGGAATTCTCTGCCTGCCTTTCCCCAGTGCTCTGCAAGCTCTCCAGGACAACAGCAAATCTGGGGCTCTGTGCTTTCTTTCGTTCTGAACAAGTGTTACTGTTTTCTGCACAAAAGCGATTCTGCGAAGCAATGTGAAGACTTCTGCTTCCCAGGCACAGAGAAGGTGCTAGCAGAGAATTCTCTGCCTGCTTTTCCCCAGTACTCTGCAAGCTCTCCAGCACAACATAAAATCTGGGGCTCTGTGCTTTCTTTTGTTCTGAACAAGTGTTACTGTTTTATGCACAAAAGCGATTCTGCGAAGCAATGTGAACACTTCTGTTTCCCAGGCACAGAGAAGGTGCTAGCAGGGAATTCTCTGCCTGCTTTTCCCCAGTGCTCTGCAAGCTCTCCAGGACAACATAAAATATGGGGCTCTGTGCTTTCTTTCGTTCTGAACAAGTGTTACTGTTGTCTGCACAAAAGCGATTCTGCGAAGCAATGTGAACACTTCTGCTTCCCAGGCACAGAGAAGGTGCTAGCAGGGAATTCTCTGCCTGCCTTTCCCCAGTGCTCTGCAAGCTCTCCAGGACAACATAAAATCTGGGGCTCTGTGCTTTCTTTCGTTCAGAACAAGTGTTACTGTTGTCTGCACAAAAGCGATTCTGCGAAGCAATGTGAACAGGCACAGAGAAGGTGCTAGCAGGGAATTCTCTGCCTGCCTTTCCCCAGTGCTCTGCAAGCTCTCCAGGACAACATAAAATCTGGGGCTCTGTGCTTTCTTTCGTCTGAACAAGTGTTACTGTTTTCTGCACAAAAGCGATTCTGCGAAGCAATGTGAAGACTTCTGCTTCCCAGGCACAGAGAAGGTGCTAGCAGATAATTCTCTGCCTGCTTTTCCCCAGTGCTCTGCAAGCTCTCCAGGACAACATAAAATCTGGGGCTCTGTGCTTTCTTTTGTTCTGAACAAGTGTTACTGTTTTCTGCACAAAAGCGATTCTGCGAAGCAATGTGAACACTTCTGTTTCCCAGGCACAGAGAAGGTGCTAGCAGGGAATTCTCTGCCTGCTTTTCCCCAGTGCTCTGCAAGCTCTCCAGGACAACATAAAATCTGGGGCTCTGTGCTTTCTTTCGTTCTGAACAAGTGTTACTGTTTTCTGCACAAAAGCGATTCTGCGAAGCAATGTGAACACTTCTGCTTCCCAGGCACAGAGAAGGTGCTAGCAGGAAATTCTCTGCCTGCCTTTCCCCAGTGCTCTGCAAGCTCTCCAGGACAACATAGAATCTGGGGCTCTGTGCTTTCTTTTGTTCTGAACAAGTGTTAGTGTTTTCTGCACAAAAGCGATTCTGCAAAGCAACGTGAACAGGCACAGAGAAGGTGCTAGCAGGGAATTCTCTGCCTGCCTTTCCCCAGTGCTCTGCAAGCTCTCCAGGACAACATAAAATCTGGGGCTCTGTGCTTTCTTTCGTTCTGAACAAGTGTTACTGTTTTCTGCACAAAAGCGATTCTGCGAAGCAATGTGAACACTTCTGCTTCCCAGGCACAGAGAAGGTGCTAGCAGGGAATTCTCTGCCTGCCTTTCCCCAGTGCTCTGCAAGCTCTCCAGGACAACATAGAATCTGGGGCTCTGTGCTTTCTTTCGTTCTGAACAAGTGTTACTGTTTTCTGCAGAAAAGTCATTCTGCGAAGCAATGTGAACACTTCTGCTTCCCAGGCACAGAGAAGGTGCTGGCAGGGAATTCTCTGCCTGCCTTTCCCCAGTGCTCTGCAAGCTCTCCAGGACAACATAAAATCTGGGGCTCTGTGCTTTCTTTTGTTCTGAACAAGTGTTAGTGTTTTCTGCACAAAAGCGATTCTGCGAAGCAATGGGAACACTTCTGCTTCCCAGGCACAGAGAACGTGCTAGCAGGGAATTCTCTGCCTGCCTTTCCCCAGTGCTCTGCAAGCTCTCCAGGACAACATAAAATCTGGGGCTCTGTGCTTTCTTTCGTTCTGAACAAGTGTTACTGTTTTCTGCACAAAAGCGATTCTGCGAAGCAATGTGAACACTTCTGTTTCCCAGGCACAGAGAAGGTGCTAGCAGGGAATTCTCTGCCTGCCTTTCCCCAGTGCTCTGCAAGCTCTCCAGGACAACATAAAATCTGGGGCTCTGTGCTTTCTTTTGTTCTGAACAAGTGTTAGTGTTTTCTGCACAAAAGCGATTCTGCGAAGCAATGTGAAGACTTCTGCTTCCCAGGCACAGAGAAGGTGCTAGCAGGGAATTCTCTGCCTGCCTTTCCCCAGTGCTCTGCAAGCTCTCCAGGACAACATAAAATCTGGGGCTCTGTGCTTTCTTTCGTCTGAACAAGTGTTACTGTTTTCTGCACAAAAGCGATTCTGCGAAGGAATGTGAACAGGCACAGAGAAGGTGCTAGCAGGGAATTCTCTGCCTGCCTTTCCCCAGTGCTCTGCAAGCTCTCCAGGACAACAGCAAATCTGGGGCTCTGTGCTTTCTTTCGTTCTGAACAAGTGTTACTGTTTTCTGCACAAAAGCGATTCTGCGAAGCAATGTGAACACTTCTGCTTCCCAGGCACAGAGAAGGTGCTAGCAGGGAATTCTCTGCCTGCCTTTCCCCAGTGCTCTGCAAGCTCTCCAGGACAACATAAAATATGGGGCTCTGTGCTTTCTTTCGTTCTGAACAAGTGTTACTGTTTTCTGCACAAAAGCGATTCTGCGAAGCAATGTGAACAGGCACAGAGAAGGTGCTAGCAGGGAATTCTCTGCCTGCCTTTCCCCAGTGCTCTGCAAGCTCTCCAGGACAACAGGAAATCTGCGGCTCTGTGCTTTCTTTCGTTCAGAACAAGTGTTACTGTTTTCTGCACAAAAGCGATTCTGCGAAGCAATGGGAACACTTCTCTTTCCCAGGCACAGGGAAGGTGCTAGCAGGGAATTCTCTGCCTGCCTTTCCCCAGTGCTCTGCAAGCTCTCCAGGACAACATAAAATCTGGGGCTCTGTGCTTTCTTTCGTTCTGAACAAGTGTTATTGTTTTCTGCACAAAAGCGATTCTGCGAAGCAATGTGAACACTTCTGTTTCCCAGGCACAGAGAAGGTGCTAGCAGGGAATTCTCTGCCTGCTTTTCCCCAGTGCTCTGCAAGCTCTCCAGGACAACTTAAAATCTGGGGCTCTGTGCTTTCTTTCGTACTGAACAAGTGTTACTGTTTTCTGCACAAAAGCGATTCTGCGAAGCAATGTGAACACTTCTGCTTCCCAGGCACAGAGAAGGTGCTAGCAGGGAATTCTCTGCTTGCTTTTCCCCAGTGCTCTGCAAGCTCTCCAGGACAACATAAAATCTGGGGCTCTGTGCTTTCTTTCGTTCTGAACAAGTGTTATTGTTTTCTGCACAAAAGCGATTCTGCGAAGCAATGTGAACACTTCTGCTTCCCAGGCACAGAGAAGGTGCTAGCAGGGAATTCTCTGCCTGCCTTTCCCCAGTGCTCTGCAAGCTCTCCAGGACAACAGCAAATCTGCGGCTCTGTGCTTTCTTTCGTTCTGAACAAGTGTTACTGTTTTCTGCACAAAAGCGATTCTGCGAAGCAATGTGAACACTTCTGCTTCCCAGGCACAGGGAACGTGCTAGCAGGGAATTCTCTGCCTGCCTTTCCCCAGTGCTCTGCAAGCTCTCCAGGACAACATAAAATCTGGGGCTCTGTGCTTTCTTTCGTTCTGAACAAGTGTTACTGTTTTCTGCACAAAAGCGATTCTGCGAAGCAATGTGAACAGGCACAGAGAAGGTGCTAGCAGGGAATTCTCTGCCTGCCTTTCCCCAGTGCTCTGCAAGCTCTCCATGACAACATAAAATCTGGGGCTCTGTGCTTTCTTTCGTTCTGAACAAGTGTTACTGTTTTCTGCACAAAAGCGATTCTGCGAAGCAATGTGAAGACTTCTGCTTCCCAGGCACAGAGAAGGTGCTAGCAGGGAATTCTCTGCCTGCTTTTCCCCAGTGCTCTGCAAGCTCTCCAGGACAACATAAAATCTGGGGCTCTGTGCTTTCTTTCGTTCTGAACAAGTGTTACTGTTTTCTGCACAAAAGCGATTCTGCGAAGCAATGTGGACACTTCTGCTTCCCAGGCACATAGAAGGTGCTAGCAGGGAATTCTCTGCCTGCTTTTCCCCAGTGCTCTGCAAGCTCTCCAGGACAACATAAAATCTGGGGCTCTGTGCTTTCTTTCGTTCTGAACAAGTGTTACTGTTTTCTGCACAAAAGCGATTCTGCGAAGCAATGGGAACAGGCACAGAGAAGGTGCTAGCAGGGAATTCTCTGCCTGCCTTTCCCCAGTGCTCTGCAAGCTCTCCAGGACAACATAAAATCTGGGGCTCTGTGCTTTCTTTCGTTCTGAACAAGTGTTACTGTTTTCTGCACAAAAGCGATTCTGCGAAGCAATGTGAACACTTCTGTTTCCCAGGCACAGAGAAGGTGCTAGCAGGGAATTCTCTGCCTGCTTTTCCCCAGTGCTCTGCAAGCTCTCCAGGACAACATAAAATCTGGGGCTCTGTGCTTTCTTTCGTTCTGAACAAGTGTTACTGTTTTCTGCAAAAAAGCGATTCTGCGAAGCAATGTGAACACTTCTGCTTCCCAGGCACAGAGAAGGTGCTAGCAGGGAATTCTCTGCTTGCTTTTCCCCAGTGCTCTGCAAGCTCTCCAGGACAACATAAAATCTGGGGCTCTGTGCTTTCTTTCGTTCTGAACAAGTGTTATTGTTTTCTGCACAAAAGCGATTCTGCGAAGCAATGTGAAGACTTCTGCTTCCCAGGCACAGAGAAGGTGCTAGCAGGGAATTCTCTGCCTGCCTTTCCCCAGTGCTCTGCAAGCTCTCCAGGACAACAGCAAATCTGCGGCTCTGTGCTTTCTTTTGTTCTGAACAAGTGTTACTGTTTTCTGCACAAAAGCGATTCTGCGAAGCAATGTGAACACTTCTGCTTCCCAGGCACAGAGAAGGTGCTAGCAGGGAATTCTCTGCCTGCCTTTCCCCAGTGCTCTGCAAGCTCTCCAGGACAACATAAAATCTGGGGCTCTGTGCTTTCTTTCGTTCTGAACAAGTGTTACTGTTTTCTGCACAAAAGCGATTCTGCCAAGCAATGTGAAGACTTCTGCTTCCCAGGCACATAGAAGGTGCTAGCAGGGAATTCTCTGCCTGCCTTTCCCCAGTGCTCTGCAAGCTCTCCAGGACAACATAAAATCTGGGGCTCTGTGCTTTCTTTCGTTCTGAACAAGTGTTATTGTTTTCTGCACAAAAGCGATTCTGCGAAGCAATGTGAACACTTCTGTTTCCCAGGCACAGAGAAGGTGCTAGCAGGGAATTCTCTGCCTGCTTTTCCCCAGTGCTCTGCAAGCTCTCCAGGACAACTTAAAATCTGGGGCTCTGTGCTTTCTTTCGTACTGAACAAGTGTTACTGTTTTCTGCACAAAAGCGATTCTGCGAAGCAATGGGAACACTTCTGCTTCCCAGGCACAGAGAAGGTGCTAGCAGGGAATTCTCTGCTTGCTTTTCCCCAGTGCTCTGCAAGCTCTCCAGGACAACATAAAATCTGGGGCTCTGTGCTTTCTTTCGTTCTGAACAAGTGTTATTGTTTTCTGCACAAAAGCGATTCTGCGAAGCAATGTGAACACTTCTGCTTCCCAGGCACAGAGAAGGTGCTAGCAGGGAATTCTCTGCCTGCCTTTCCCCAGTGCTCTGCAAGCTCTCCAGGACAACAGCAAATCTGCGGCTCTGTGCTTTCTTTCGTTCTGAACAAGTGTTACTGTTTTCTGCACAAAAGCGATTCTGCGAAGCAATGGGAACACTTCTCTTTCCCAGGCACAGGGAACGTGCTAGCAGGGAATTCTCTGCCTGCCTTTCCCCAGTGCTGTGCAAGCTCTCCAGGACAACATAAAATCTGGGGCTCTGTGCTTTCTTTTGTTCTGAACAAGTGTTACTGTTTTCTGCACAAAAGCGATTCTGCGAAGCAATGTGAACACTTCTGTTTCCCAGGCACAGAGAAGGTGCTAGCAGGGAATTCTCTGCCTGCCTTTCCCCAGTGCTCTGCAAGCTCTCCAGGACAACAGCAAATCTGGGGCTCTGTGCTTTCTTTCGTTCTGAACAAGTGTTACTGTTTTCTGCACAGAAGCGATTCTGCCAAGCAATGGGAACACTTCTGCTTCCCAGGCACCGAGAACGTGCTAGCAGGGAATTCTCTGCCTGCCTTTCCCCAGTGCTCTGCAAGCTCTCCAGGACAACATAAAATCTGGGGCTCTGTGCTTTCTTTCGTTCTGAACAAGTGTTATTGTTTTCTGCACAAAAGCGATTCTGCGAAGCAATGTGAACACTTCTGTTTCCCAGGCACAGAGAAGGTGCTAGCAGGGAATTCTCTGCCTGCTTTTCCCCAGTGCTCTGCAAGCTCTCCAGGACAACTTAAAATCTGGGGCTCTGTGCTTTCTTTCGTACTGAACAAGTGTTACTGTTTTCTGCACAAAAGCGATTCTGCGAAGCAATGTGAACACTTCTGCTTCCCAGGCACAGAGAAGGTGCTAGCAGGGAATTCTCTGCTTGCTTTTCCCCAGTGCTCTGCAAGCTCTCCAGGACAACAAAAAATCTGGGGCTCTGTGCTTTCTCTCGTTCTGAACAAGTGTTATTGTTTTCTGCACAAAAGCGATTCTGCGAAGCAATGTGAAGACTTCTGCTTCCCAGGCACAGAGAAGGTGCTAGCAGGGAATTCTCTGCCTGCCTTTCCCCAGTGCTCTGCAAGCTCTCCAGGACAACAGCAAATCTGGGGCTCTGTGCTTTCTTTCGTTCTGAACAAGTGTTACTGTTTTCTGCACAAAAGCGATTCTGCGAAGCAATGGGAACACTTCTCTTTCCCAGGCACAGGGAACGTGCTAGCAGGGAATTCTCTGCCTGCCTTTCCCCAGTGCTGTGCAAGCTCTCCAGGACAACATAAAATCTGGGGCTCTGTGCTTTCTTTTGTTCTGAACAAGTGTTACTGTTTTCTGCACAAAAGCGATTCTGCGAAGCAATGTGAAGACTTCTGCTTCCCAGGCACAGAGAAGGTGCTAGCAGGGAATTCTCTGCCTGCCTTTCCCCAGTGCTCTGCAAGCTCTCCAGGACAACAGCAAATCTGGGGCTCTGTGCTTTCTTTCGTTCTGAACAAGTGTTACTGTTTTCTGCACAAAAGCGATTCTGCGAAGCAATGGGAACACTTCTGCTTCCCAGGCACAGAGAAGGTGCTAGCAGGGAATTCTCTGCCTGCCTTTCCCCAGTGCTCTGCAAGCCCTCCAGGACAACATAAAATCTGGGGCTCTGTGCTTTCTTTCGTTCTGAACAAGTGTTATTGTTTTCTGCACAAAAGCGATTCTGCGAAGCAATGTGGACACTTCTGCTTCCCAGGCACAGAGAAGGTGCTAGCAGGGAATTCTCTGCCTGCCTTTCCCCAGTGCTCTGCAAGCTCTCCAGGACAACATAAAATCTGGGGCTCTGTGCTTTCTTTCGTTCTGAACAAGTGTTACTGTTTTCTGCACAAAAGCGATTCTGCAAAGCAATGGGAACACTTCTGTTTCCCAGGCACAGAGAAGGTGCTAGCAGGGAATTCTCTGCCTGCTTTTCCCCAGTGCTCTGCAAGCTCTCCAGGAGAACATAAAATCTGGGGCTCTGTGCTTTCTTTCGTTCTGAACAAGTGTTACTGTTTTCTGCACAAAAGCGATTCTGCGAAGCAATGTGAACACTTCTGTTTCCCAGGCACAGAGAAGGTGCTAGCAGGGAATTCTCTGCCTGCCTTTCCCCAGTGCTCTGCAAGCTCTCCAGGACAACATAAAATCTGGGGCTCTGTGCTTTCTTTTGTTCTGAACAAGTGTTAGTGTTTTCTGCACAAAAGCGATTCTGCGAAGCAATGTGAAGACTTCTGCTTCCCAGGCACAGAGAAGGTGCTAGCAGGGAATTCTCTGCCTGCCTTTCCCCAGTGCTCTGCAAGCTCTCCAGGACAACATAAAATCTGGGGCTCTGTGCTTTCTTTCGTCTGAACAAGTGTTACTGTTTTCTGCACAAAAGCGATTCTGCGAAGGAATGTGAACAGGCACAGAGAAGGTGCTAGCAGGGAATTCTCTGCCTGCCTTTCCCCAGTGCTCTGCAAGCTCTCCAGGACAACATAAAATCTGGGGCTCTGTGCTTTCTTTCGTTCTGAACAAGTGTTACTGTTTTCTGCACAAAAGCGATTCTGCGAAGCAATGTGAACACTTCTGCTTCCCAGGCACATAGAAGGTGCTAGCAGGGAATTCTCTGCCTGCTTTTCCCCAGTGCTCTGCAAGCTCTCCAGGACAACATAAAATCTGGGGCTCTGTGCTTTCTTTCGTTCTGAACAAGTGTTACTGTTTTCTGCACAAAAGCGATTCTGCGAAGCAATGTGAACAGGCACAGAGAAGGTGCTAGCAGGGAATTCTCTGCCTGCCTTTCCCCAGTGCTCTGCAAGCTCTCCAGGACAACATAAAATCTGGGGCTCTGTGCTTTCTTTCGTTCTGAACAAGTGTTACTGTTTTCTGCACAAAAGCGATTCTGCGAAGCAATGTGAAGACTTCTGCTTCCCAGGCACAGAGAAGGTGCTAGCAGGGAATTCTCTGCCTGCCTTTCCCCAGTGCTCTGCAAGCTCTCCAGGACAACATAAAATCTGGGGCTCTGTGCTTTCTTTCGTTCTGAACAAGTGTTACTGTTTTCTGCACAAAAGCGATTCTGCGAAGCAATGTGGACACTTCTGCTTCCCAGGCACATAGAAGGTGCTAGCAGGGAATTCTCTGCCTGCCTTTCCCCAGTGCTCTGCAAGCTCTCCAGGACAACATAAAATCTGGGGCTCTGTGCTTTCTTTCGTTCTGAACAAGTGTTATTGTTTTCTGCACAAAAGCGATTCTGCGAAGCAATGGGAACAGGCACAGAGAAGGTGCTAGCAGGGAATTCTCTGCCTGCCTTTCCCCAGTGCTCTGCAAGCTCTCCAGGACAACATAAAATCTGGGGCTCTGTGCTTTCTTTCGTTCTGAACAAGTGTTACTGTTTTCTGCACAAAAGCGATTCTGCGAAGCAATGTGAACACTTCTGTTTCCCAGGCACAGAGAAGGTGCTAGCAGGGAATTCTCTGCCTGCTTTTCCCCAGTGCTCTGCAAGCTCTCCAGGACAACATAAAATCTGGGGCTCTGTGCTTTCTTTCGTTCTGAACAAGTGTTACTGTTTTCTGCACAAAAGCGATTCTGCGAAGCAATGTGAACACTTCTGCTTCCCAGGCACAGAGAAGGTGCTAGCAGGGAATTCTCTGCTTGCTTTTCCCCAGTGCTCTGCAAGCTCTCCAGGACAACATAAAATCTGGGGCTCTGTGCTTTCTTTCGTTCTGAACAAGTGTTATTGTTTTCTGCACAAAAGCGATTCTGCGAAGCAATGTGAAGACTTCTGCTTCCCAGGCACAGAGAAGGTGCTAGCAGGGAATTCTCTGCCTGCCTTTCCCCAGTGCTCTGCAAGCTCTCCAGGACAACAGCAAATCTGCGGCTCTGTGCTTTCTTTTGTTCTGAACAAGTGTTAGTGTTTTCTGCACAAAAGCGATTCTGCGAAGCAATGTGAACACTTCTGCTTCCCAGGCACAGAGAAGGTGCTAGCAGGGAATTCTCTGCCTGCCTTTCCCCAGTGCTCTGCAAGCTCTCCAGGACAACATAAAATCTGGGGCTCTGTGCTTTCTTTCGTTCTGAACAAGTGTTACTGTTTTCTGCACAAAAGCGATTCTGCAAAGCAATGTGAACAGGCACAGAGAAGGTGCTAGCAGGGAATTCTCTGCCTGCCTTTCCCCAGTGCTCTGCAAGCTCTCCAGGACAACATAAAATCTGGGGCTCTGTGCTTTCTTTCGTTCTGAACAAGTGTTATTGTTTTCTGCACAAAAGCGATTCTGCGAAGCAATGTGAACACTTCTGTTTCCCAGGCACAGAGAAGGTGCTAGCAGGGAATTCTCTGCCTGCTTTTCCCCAGTGCTCTGCAAGCTCTCCAGGACAACTTAAAATCTGGGGCTCTGTGCTTTCTTTCGTACTGAACAAGTGTTACTGTTTTCTGCACAAAAGCGATTCTGCGAAGCAATGTGAACACTTCTGTTTCCCAGGCACAGAGAAGGTGCTAGCAGGGAATTCTCTGCCTGCCTTTCCCCAGTGCTCTGCAAGCTCTCCAGGACAACATAAAATCTGGGGCTCTGTGCTTTCTTTCGTTCTGAACAAGTGTTACTGTTTTCTGCACAAAAGCGATTCTGCGAAGCAATGTGAACACTTCTGCTTCCCAGGCACATAGAAGGTGCTAGCAGGGAATTCTCTGCCTGCCTTTCCCCAGTGCTCTGCAAGCTCTCCAGGACAACATAAAATCTGGGGCTCTGTGCTTTCTTTCGTTCTGAACAAGTGTTACTGTTTTCTGCACAAAAGCGATTCTGCGAAGCAATGTGAACAGGCACAGAGAAGGTGCTAGCAGGGAATTCTCTGCCTGCCTTTCCCCAGTGCTCTGCAAGCTCTCCAGGACAACATAAAATCTGGGGCTCTGTGCTTTCTTTCGTTCTGAACAAGTGTTACTGTTTTCTGCACAAAAGCGATTCTGCGAAGCAATGTGAACACTTCTGCTTCCCAGGCACAGAGAAGGTGCTAGCAGGGAATTCTCTGCCTGCCTTTCCCCAGTGCTCTGCAAGCTCTCCAGGACAACATAAAATCTGGGGCTCTGTGCTTTCTTTCGTTCTGAACAAGTGTTACTGTTTTCTGCACAAAAGCGATTGTGCGAAGCAATGTGGACACTTCTGCTTCCCAGGCACATAGAAGGTGCTAGCAGGGAATTCTCTGCCTGCCTTTCCCCAGTGCTCTGCAAGCTCTCCAGGACAACATAAAATCTGGGGCTCTGTGCTTTCTTTCGTTCTGAACAAGTGTTACTGTTTTCTGCACAAAAGCGATTCTGCGAAGCAATGGGAACAGGCACAGAGAAGGTGCTAGCAGGGAATTCTCTGCCTGCCTTTCCCCAGTGCTCTGCAAGCTCTCCAGGACAACATAAAATCTGGGGCTCTGTGCTTTCTTTCGTTCTGAACAAGTGTTACTGTTTTCTGCACAAAAGCGATTCTGCGAAGCAATGTGAACACTTCTGTTTCCCAGGCACAGAGAAGGTGCTAGCAGGGAATTCTCTGCCTGCTTTTCCCCAGTGCTCTGCAAGCTCTCCAGGACAACATAAAATCTGGGGCTCTGTGCTTTCTTTCGTTCTGAACAAGTGTTACTGTTTTCTGCAAAAAAGCGATTCTGCGAAGCAATGTGAACACTTCTGCTTCCCAGGCACAGAGAAGGTGCTAGCAGGGAATTCTCTGCTTGCTTTTCCCCAGTGCTCTGCAAGCTCTCCAGGACAACATAAAATCTGGGGCTCTGTGCTTTCTTTCGTTCTGAACAAGTGTTATTGTTTTCTGCACAAAAGCGATTCTGCGAAGCAATGTGAAGACTTCTGCTTCCCAGGCACAGAGAAGGTGCTAGCAGGGAATTCTCTGCCTGCCTTTCCCCAGTGCTCTGCAAGCTCTCCAGGACAACAGCAAATCTGCGGCTCTGTGCTTTCTTTCGTTCTGAACAAGTGTTACTGTTTTCTGCACAAAAGCGATTCTGCGAAGCAATGTGAACACTTCTGCTTCCCAGGCACAGAGAAGGTGCTAGCAGGGAATTCTCTGCCTGCCTTTCCCCAGTGCTCTGCAAGCTCTCCAGGACAACATAAAATCTGGGGCTCTGTGCTTTCTTTCGTCTGAACAAGTGTTACTGTTTTCTGCACAAAAGCGATTCTGCAAAGCAATGTGAACAGGCACAGAGAAGGTGCTAGCAGGGAATTCTCTGCCTGCCTTTCCCCAGTGCTCTGCAAGCTCTCCAGGACAACATAAAATCTGGGGCTCTGTGCTTTCTTTCGTTCTGAACAAGTGTTACTGTTTTCTGCACAAAAGCGATTCTGCCAAGCAATGTGAAGACTTCTGCTTCCCAGGCACATAGAAGGTGCTAGCAGGGAATTCTCTGCCTGCCTTTCCCCAGTGCTCTGCAAGCTCTCCAGGACAACATAAAATCTGGGGCTCTGTGCTTTCTTTCGTTCTGAACAAGTGTTATTGTTTTCTGCACAAAAGCGATTCTGCGAAGCAATGTGAACACTTCTGTTTCCCAGGCACAGAGAAGGTGCTAGCAGGGAATTCTCTGCCTGCTTTTCCCCAGTGCTCTGCAAGCTCTCCAGGACAACTTAAAATCTGGGGCTCTGTGCTTTCTTTCGTACTGAACAAGTGTTACTGTTTTCTGCACAAAAGCGATTCTGCGAAGCAATGTGAACACTTCTGCTTCCCAGGCACAGAGAAGGTGCTAGCAGGGAATTCTCTGCTTGCTTTTCCCCAGTGATCTGCAAGCTCTCCAGGACAACATAAAATCTGGGGCTCTGTGCTTTCTTTCGTTCTGAACAAGTGTTATTGTTTTCTGCACAAAAGCGATTCTGCGAAGCAATGTGAACACTTCTGCTTCCCAGGCACAGAGAAGGTGCTAGCAGGGAATTCTCTGCCTGCCTTTCCCCAGTGCTCTGCAAGCTCTCCAGGACAACAGCAAATCTGCGGCTCTGTGCTTTCTTTCGTTCTGAACAAGTGTTACTGTTTTCTGCACAAAAGCGATTCTGCGAAGCAATGTGAACACTTCTGCTTCCCAGGCACAGGGAACGTGCTAGCAGGGAATTCTCTGCCTGCCTTTCCCCAGTGCTCTGCAAGCTCTCCAGGACAACATAAAATCTGGGGCTCTGTGCTTTCTTTCGTTCTGAACAAGTGTTACTGTTTTCTGCACAAAAGCGATTCTGCGAAGCAATGTGAACAGGCACAGAGAAGGTGCTAGCAGGGAATTCTCTGCCTGCCTTTCCCCAGTGCTCTGCAAGCTCTCCAGGACAACATAAAATCTGGGGCTCTGTGCTTTCTTTCGTTCTGAACAAGTGTTACTGTTTTCTGCACAAAAGCGATTCTGCGAAGCAATGTGAAGACTTCTGCTTCCCAGGCACAGAGAAGGTGCTAGCAGGGAATTCTCTGCCTGCTTTTCCCCAGTGCTCTGCAAGCTCTCCAGGACAACATAAAATCTGGGGCTCTGTGCTTTCTTTCGTTCTGAACAAGTGTTACTGTTTTCTGCACAAAAGCGATTCTGCGAAGCAATGTGGACACTTCTGCTTCCCAGGCACATAGAAGGTGCTAGCAGGGAATTCTCTGCCTGCTTTTCCCCAGTGCTCTGCAAGCTCTCCAGGACAACATAAAATCTGGGGCTCTGTGCTTTCTTTCGTTCTGAACAAGTGTTACTGTTTTCTGCACAAAAGCGATTCTGCGAAGCAATGGGAACAGGCACAGAGAAGGTGCTAGCAGGGAATTCTCTGCCTGCCTTTCCCCAGTGCTCTGCAAGCTCTCCAGGACAACATAAAATCTGGGGCTCTGTGCTTTCTTTCGTTCTGAACAAGTGTTACTGTTTTCTGCACAAAAGCGATTCTGCGAAGCAATGTGAACACTTCTGTTTCCCAGGCACAGAGAAGGTGCTAGCAGGGAATTCTCTGCCTGCTTTTCCCCAGTGCTCTGCAAGCTCTCCAGGACAACATAAAATCTGGGGCTCTGTGCTTTCTTTCGTTCTGAACAAGTGTTACTGTTTTCTGCAAAAAAGCGATTCTGCGAAGCAATGTGAACACTTCTGCTTCCCAGGCACAGAGAAGGTGCTAGCAGGGAATTCTCTGCTTGCTTTTCCCCAGTGCTCTGCAAGCTCTCCAGGACAACATAAAATCTGGGGCTCTGTGCTTTCTTTCGTTCTGAACAAGTGTTATTGTTTTCTGCACAAAAGCGATTCTGCGAAGCAATGTGAAGACTTCTGCTTCCCAGGCACAGAGAAGGTGCTAGCAGGGAATTCTCTGCCTGCCTTTCCCCAGTGCTCTGCAAGCTCTCCAGGACAACAGCAAATCTGCGGCTCTGTGCTTTCTTTCGTTCTGAACAAGTGTTACTGTTTTCTGCACAAAAGCGATTCTGCGAAGCAATGGGAACACTTCTGCTTCCCAGGCACAGAGAAGGTGCTAGCAGGGAATTCTCTGCCTGCCTTTCCCCAGTGCTCTGCAAGCTCTCCAGGACAACATAAAATCTGGGGCTCTGTGCTTTCTTTCGTCTGAACAAGTGTTACTGTTTTCTGCACAAAAGCGATTCTGCAAAGCAATGTGAACAGGCACAGAGAAGGTGCTAGCAGGGAATTCTCTGCCTGCCTTTCCCCAGTGCTCTGCAAGCTCTCCAGGACAACATAAAATCTGGGGCTCTGTGCTTTCTTTCGTTCTGAACAAGTGTTACTGTTTTCTGCACAAAAGCGATTCTGCCAAGCAATGTGAAGACTTCTGCTTCCCAGGCACATAGAAGGTGCTAGCAGGGAATTCTCTGCCTGCCTTTCCCCAGTGCTCTGCAAGCTCTCCAGGACAACATAAAATCTGGGGCTCTGTGCTTTCTTTCGTTCTGAACAAGTGTTATTGTTTTCTGCACAAAAGCGATTCTGCGAAGCAATGTGAACACTTCTGTTTCCCAGGCACAGAGAAGGTGCTAGCAGGGAATTCTCTGCCTGCTTTTCCCCAGTGCTCTGCAAGCTCTCCAGGACAACTTAAAATCTGGGGCTCTGTGCTTTCTTTCGTACTGAACAAGTGTTACTGTTTTCTGCACAAAAGCGATTCTGCGAAGCAATGTGAACACTTCTGCTTCCCAGGCACAGAGAAGGTGCTAGCAGGGAATTCTCTGCTTGCTTTTCCCCAGTGCTCTGCAAGCTCTCCAGGACAACATAAAATCTGGGGCTCTGTGCTTTCTTTCGTTCTGAACAAGTGTTATTGTTTTCTGCACAAAAGCGATTCTGCGAAGCAATGTGAACACTTCTGCTTCCCAGGCACAGAGAAGGTGCTAGCAGGGAATTCTCTGCCTGCCTTTCCCCAGTGCTCTGCAAGCTCTCCAGGACAACAGCAAATCTGCGGCTCTGTGCTTTCTTTCGTTCTGAACAAGTGTTACTGTTTTCTGCACAAAAGCGATTCTGCGAAGCAATGGGAACACTTCTCTTTCCCAGGCACAGGGAACGTGCTAGCAAGGAATTCTCTGCCTGCCTTTCCCCAGTGCTGTGCAAGCTCTCCAGGACAACATAAAATCTGGGGCTCTGTGCTTTCTTTTGTTCTGAACAAGTGTTACTGTTTTCTGCACAAAAGCGATTCTGCGAAGCAATGTGAACACTTCTGTTTCCCAGGCACAGAGAAGGTGCTAGCAGGGAATTCTCTGCCTGCCTTTCCCCAGTGCTCTGCAAGCTCTCCAGGACAACAGCAAATCTGGGGCTCTGTGCTTTCTTTCGTTCTGAACAAGTGTTACTGTTTTCTGCACAAAAGCGATTCTGCCAAGCAATGGGAACACTTCTGTTTCCCAGGCACCGAGAACGTGCTAGCAGGGAATTCTCTGCCTGCCTTTCCCCAGTGCTCTGCAAGCTCTCCAGGACAACATAAAATCTGGGGCTCTGTGCTTTCTTTCGTTCTGAACAAGTGTTATTGTTTTCTGCACAAAAGCGATTCTGCGAAGCAATGTGAACACTTCTGTTTCCCAGGCACAGAGAAGGTGCTAGCAGGGAATTCTCTGCCTGCTTTTCCCCAGTGCTCTGCAAGCTCTCCAGGACAACATAAAATCTGGGGCTCTGTGCTTTCTTTCGTACTGAACAAGTGTTACTGTTTTCTGCACAAAAGCGATTCTGCGAAGCAATGTGAACACTTCTGCTTCCCAGGCACAGAGAAGGTGCTAGCAGGGAATTCTCTGCTTGCTTTTCCCCAGTGCTCTGCAAGCTCTCCAGGACAACAAAAAATCTGGGGCTCTGTGCTTTCTCTCGTTCTGAACAAGTGTTATTGTTTTCTGCACAAAAGCGATTCTGCGAAGCAATGTGAAGACTTCTGCTTCCCAGGCACAGAGAAGGTGCTAGCAGGGAATTCTCTGCCTGCCTTTCCCCAGTGCTCTGCAAGCTCTCCAGGACAACAGCAAATCTGGGGCTCTGTGCTTTCTTTCGTTCTGAACAAGTGTTACTGTTTTCTGCACAAAAGCGATTCTGCGAAGCAATGGGAACACTTTTCTTTCCCAGGCACAGGGAACGTGCTAGCAGGGAATTCTCTGCCTGCCTTTCCCCAGTGCTGTGCAAGCTCTCCAGGACAACATAAAATCTGGGGCTCTGTGCTTTCTTTTGTTCTGAACAAGTGTTACTGTTTTCTGCACAAAAGCGATTCTGCGAAGCAATGTGAACAGGCACAGAGAAGGTGCTAGCAGGGAATTCTCTGCCTGCCTTTCCCCAGTGCTCTGCAAGCCCTCCAGGTCAACAGCAAATCTGCGGCTCTGTGCTTTCTTTCGTTCAGAACAAGTGTTACTGTTTTCTGCACAAAAGCGATTCTGCGAAGCAATGGGAACACTTCTCTTTCCCAGGCACAGAGAACGTGCTAGCAGGGAATTCTCTGCCTGCCTTTCCCCAGTGCTCTGCAAGCTCTCCAGGACAACATAAAATCTGGGGCTCTGTGCTTTCTTTCGTTCTGAACAAGTGTTACTGTTTTCTGCACAAAAGCGATTCTGCGAAGCAATGTGAACACTTCTGTTTCCCAGGCACAGAGAAGGTGCTAGCAGGGAATTCTCTGCCTGCCTTTCCCCAGTGCTCTGCAAGCTCTCCAGGACAACATAAAATCTGGGGCTCTGTGCTTTCTTTTGTTCTGAACAAGTGTTAGTGCTTTCTGCACAAAAGCGATTCTGCGAAGGAATGTGAACAGGCACAGAGAAGGTGCTAGCAGGGAATTCTCTGCCTGCCTTTCCCCAGTGCTCTGCAAGCTCTCCAGGACAACAGCAAATCTGGGGCTCTGTGCTTTCTTTCGTTCTGAACAAGTGTTACTGTTTTCTGCACAAAAGCGATTCTGCGAAGCAATGTGAACACTTCTGCTTCCCAGGTACATAGAAGGTGCTAGCAGGGAATTCTCTGCCTGCCTTTCCCCAGTGCTCTGCAAGCTCTCCAGGACAACATAGAATCTGGGGCTCTGTGCTTTCTTTTGTTCTGAACAAGTGTTAGTGTTTTCTGCACAAAAGCGATTCTGCGAAGCAATGTGAACACTTCTGTTTCCCAGGCACAGAGAAGGTGCTAGCAGGGAATTCTCTGCCTGCCTTTCCCCAGTGCTCTGCAAGCTCTCCAGGACAACATAAAATCTGGGGCTCTGTGCTTTCTTTCGTTCTGAACAAGTGTTACTGTTTTCTGCACAAAAGCGATTCTGCGAAGCAATGTGAACACTTCTGCTTCCCAGGCACAGAGAACGTGCTAGCAGGGAATTCTCTGCCTGCCTTTCCCCAGTGCTCTGCAAGCTCTCCAGGACAACATAGAATCTGGGGCTCTGTGCTTTCTTTTGTTCTGAACAAGTGTTAGTGTTTTCTGCACAAAAGCGATTCTGCGAAGCAATGTGAACACTTCTGTTTCCCAGGCACAGAGAAGGTGCTAGCAGGGAATTCTCTGCCTGCCTTTCCCCAGTGCTCTGCAAGCTCTCCAGGACAACATAAAATCTGGGGCTCTGTGCTTTCTTTCGTTCTGAACAAGTGTTACTGTTTTCTGCACAAAAGCGATTCTGCGAAGCAATGTGAACACTTCTGCTTCCCAGGCACAGAGAACGTGCTAGCAGGGAATTCTCTGCCTGCCTTTCCCCAGTGCTCTGCAAGCTCTCCAGGACAACATAAAATCTGGGGCTCTGTGCTTTCTTTCGTTCTGAACAAGTGTTACTGTTTTCTGCACAAAAGCGATTCTGCGAAGCAATGGGAACACTTCTGCTTCCCAGGCACAGAGAAGGTGCTAGCAGGGAATTCTCTGCCTGCCTTTCCCCAGTGCTCTGCAAGCTCTCCAGGACAACATAAAATCTGGGGCTCTGTGCTTTCTTTCGTTCTGAACAAGTGTTACTGTTTTCTGCACAAAAGCGATTCTGCGAAGGAATGTGAACAGGCACAGAGAAGGTGCTAGCAGGGAATTCTCTGCCTGCCTTTCCCCAGTGCTCTGCAAGCTCTCCAGGACAACAGCAAATCTGGGGCTCTGTGCTTTCTTTCGTTCTGAACAAGTGTTACTGTTTTCTGCACAAAAGCGATTCTGCGAAGCAATGTGAACACTTCTGCTTCCCAGGTACATAGAAGGTGCTAGCAGGGAATTCTCTGCCTGCCTTTCCCCAGTGCTCTGCAAGCTCTCCAGGACAACATAGAATCTGGGGCTCTGTGCTTTCTTTTGTTCTGAACAAGTGTTAGTGTTTTCTGCACAAAAGCGATTCTGCGAAGCAATGTGAACACTTCTGTTTCCCAGGCACAGAGAAGGTGCTAGCAGGGAATTCTCTGCCTGCCTTTCCCCAGTGCTCTGCAAGCTCTCCAGGACAACATAAAATCTGGGGCTCTGTGCTTTCTTTCGTTCTGAACAAGTGTTACTGTTTTCTGCACAAAAGCGATTCTGCGAAGCAATGTGAACACTTCTGTTTCCCAGGCACAGAGAAGGTGCTAGCAGGGAATTCTCTGCCTGCCTTTCCCCAGTGCTCTGCAAGCTCTCCAGGACAACATAAAATCTGGGGCTCTGTGCTTTCTTTCGTCTGAACAAGTGTTACTGTTTTCTGTACAAAAGCGATTCTGCGAAGTAATGTGAACAGGCACAGAGAAGGTGCTAGCAGGGAATTCTCTGCCTGCCTTTCCCCAGTGCTCTGCAAGCTCTCCAGGACAACATAAAATCTGCGGCTCTGTGCTTTCTTTCGTTCAGAACAAGTGTTACTGTTTTCTGCACAAAAGCGATTCTGCGAAGCAATGGGAACATTTCTCTTTCCCAGGCACAGGGAAGGTGCTAGCAGGGAATTCTCTGCCTGCCTTTCCCCAGTGCTCTGCAAGCTCTCCAGGACAACATAAAATCTGGGGCTCTGTGCTTTCTTTCGTTCTGAACAAGTGTTACTGTTTTCTGCACAAAAGCGATTCTGCGAAGCAATGTGAACACTTCTGCTTCCCAGGCACAGAGAACGTGCTAGCAGGGAATTCTCTGCCTGCCTTTCCCCAGTGCTCTGCAAGCTCTCCAGGACAACATAAAATCTGGGGCTCTGTGCTTTCTTTCGTTCTGAACAAGTGTTACTGTTTTCTGCACAAAAGCGATTCTGCGAAGCAATGTGAACACTTCTGTTTCCCAGGCACAGAGAAGGTGCTAGCAGGGAATTCTCTGCCTGCCTTTCCCCAGTGCTCTGCAAGCTCTCCAGGACAACATAAAATCTGGGGCTCTGTGCTTTCTTTCGTCTGAACAAGTGTTACTGTTTTCTGTACAAAAGCGATTCTGCGAAGTAATGTGAACAGGCACAGAGAAGGTGCTAGCAGGGAATTCTCTGCCTGCCTTTCCCCAGTGCTCTGCAAGCTCTCCAGGACAACATAAAATCTGCGGCTCTGTGCTTTCTTTCGTTCAGAACAAGTGTTAGTGTTTTCTGCACAAAAGCGATTCTGCGAAGCAATGGGAACATTTCTCTTTCCCAGGCACAGGGAAGGTGCTAGCAGGGAATTCTCTGCCTGCCTTTCCCCAGTGCTCTGCAAGCTCTCCAGGACAACATAAAATCTGGGGCTCTGTGCTTTCTTTCGTTCTGAACAAGTGTTACTGTTTTCTGCACAAAAGCGATTCTGCGAAGCAATGTGAACACTTCTGCTTCCCAGGCACAGAGAACGTGCTAGCAGGGAATTCTCTGCCTGCCTTTCCCCAGTGCTCTGCAAGCTCTCCAGGACAACATAAAATCTGGGGCTCTGTGCTTTCTTTCGTTCTGAACAAGTGTTACTGTTTTCTGCACAAAAGCGATTCTGCGAAGCAATGTGAACACTTCTGTTTCCCAGGCACAGAGAAGGTGCTAGCAGGGAATTCTCTGCCTGCCTTTCCCCAGTGCTCTGCAAGCTCTCCAGGACAACATAAAATCTGGGGCTCTGTGCTTTCTTTTGTTCTGAACAAGTGTTAGTGTTTTCTGCACAAAAGCGATTCTGCGAAGCAATGTGAAGACTTCTGCTTCCCAGGCACAGAGAAGGTGCTAGCAGGGAATTCTCTGCCTGCCTTTCCCCAGTGCTCTGCAAGCTCTCCAGGACAACATAAAATCTGGGGCTCTGTGCTTTCTTTCGTTCTGAACAAGTGTTACTGTTTTCTGCACAAAAGCGATTCTGCGAAGCAATGTGAACGCTTCTGTTTCCCAGGCACCGAGAACGTGCTAGCAGGGAATTCTCTGCCTGCCTTTCCCCAGTGCTCTGCAAGCTCTCCAGGACAACATAAAATCTGGGGCTCTGTGCTTTCTTTCGTTCTGAACAAGTGTTATTGTTTTCTGCACAAAAGCGATTCTGCGAAGCAATGTGAACACTTCTGCTTCCCAGGCACAGAGAAGGTGCTAGCAAGGAATTCTCTGCCTGCCTTTCCCCAGTGCTCTGCAAGCTCTCCAGGACAACAGCAAATCTGGGGCTCTGTGCTTTCTTTCGTCTGAACAAGTGTTACTGTTTTCTGCACAAAAGCGATTCTGCGAAGCAATGTGAACACTTCTGCTTCCCAGGCACATAGAAGGTGCTAGCAGGGAATTCTCTGCCTGCCTTTCCCCAGTGCTCTGCAAGCTCTCCAGGACAACATAGAATCTGGGGCTCTGTGCTTTCTTTTGTTCTGAACAAGTGTTAGTGTTTTCTGCACAAAAGCGATTCTGCGAAGCAATGTGAACACTTCTGTTTCCCAGGCACAGAGAAGGTGCTAGCAGGGAATTCTCTGCCTGCCTTTCCCCAGTGCTCTGCAAGCTCTCCAGGACAACATAAAATCTGGGGCTCTGTGCTTTCTTTCGTTCTGAACAAGTGTTACTGTTTTCTGCACAAAAGCGATTCTGCGAAGCAATGTGAACAGGCACAGAGAAGGTGCTAGCAGGGAATTCTCTGCCTGCCTTTCCCCAGTGCTCTGCAAGCTCTCCAGGACAACATAGAATCTGGGGCTCTGTGCTTTCTTTTGTTCTGAACAAGTGTTAGTGTTTTCTGCACAAAAGCGATTCTGCGAAGCAATGTGAACACTTCTGTTTCCCAGGCACAGAGAAGGTGCTAGCAGGGAATTCTCTGCCTGCCTTTCCCCAGTGCTCTGCAAGCTCTCCAGGACAACATAAAATCTGGGGCTCTGTGCTTTCTTTCGTTCTGAACAAGTGTTACTGTTTTCTGCACAAAAGCGATTCTGCGAAGCAATGTGAACACTTCTGCTTCCCAGGTACATAGAAGGTGCTAGCAGGGAATTCTCTGCCTGCCTTTCCCCAGTGCTCTGCAAGCTCTCCAGGACAACATAGAATCTGGGGCTCTGTGCTTTCTTTTGTTCTGAACAAGTGTTAGTGTTTTCTGCACAAAAGCGATTCTGCGAAGCAATGTGAACACTTCTGTTTCCCAGGCACAGAGAAGGTGCTAGCAGGGAATTCTCTGCCTGCCTTTCCCCAGTGCTCTGCAAGCTCTCCAGGACAACATAAAATCTGGGGCTCTGTGCTTTCTTTCGTTCTGAACAAGTGTTACTGTTTTCTGCACAAAAGCGATTCTGCGAAGCAATGGGAACACTTCTGTTTCCCAGGCACAGAGAAGGTGCTAGCAGGGAATTCTCTGCCTGCCTTTCCCCAGTGCTCTGCAAGCTCTCCAGGACAACATAAAATCTGGGGCTCTGTGCTTTCTTTCGTTCTGAACAAGTGTTACTGTTTTCTGCACAAAAGCGATTCTGCGAAGCAATGTGAACACTTCTGTTTCCCAGGCACAGAGAAGGTGCTAGCAGGGAATTCTCTGCCTGCCTTTCCCCAGTGCTCTGCAAGCTCTCCAGGACAACATAAAATCTGGGGCTCTGTGCTTTCTTTCGTCTGAACAAGTGTTACTGTTTTCTGTACAAAAGCGATTCTGCGAAGTAATGTGAACAGGCACAGAGAAGGTGCTAGCAGGGAATTCTGTGCCTGCCTTTCCCCAGTGCTCTGCAAGCTCTCCAGGACAACATAAAATCTGCGGCTCTGTGCTTTCTTTCGTTCAGAACAAGTGTTACTGTTTTCTGCACAAAAGCGATTCTGCGAAGCAATGGGAACATTTCTCTTTCCCTGGCACAGGGAAGGTGCTAGCAGGGAATTCTCTGCCTGCCTTTCCCCAGTGCTCTGCAAGCTCTCCAGGACAACATAAAATCTGGGGCTCTGTGCTTTCTTTCGTTCTGAACAAGTGTTACTGTTTTCTGCACAAAAGCGATTCTGCGAAGCAATGTGAACACTTCTGCTTCCCAGGCACAGAGAACGTGCTAGCAGGGAATTCTCTGCCTGCCTTTCCCCAGTGCTCTGCAAGCTCTCCAGGACAACATAAAATCTGGGGCTCTGTGCTTTCTTTCGTTCTGAACAAGTGTTACTGTTTTCTGCACAAAAGCGATTCTGCGAAGCAATGTGAACACTTCTGTTTCCCAGGCACAGAGAAGGTGCTAGCAGGGAATTCTCTGCCTGCCTTTCCCCAGTGCTCTGCAAGCTCTCCAGGACAACATAAAATCTGGGGCTCTGTGCTTTCTTTTGTTCTGAACAAGTGTTAGTGTTTTCTGCACAAAAGCGATTCTGCGAAGCAATGTGAAGACTTCTGCTTCCCAGGCACAGAGAAGGTGCTAGCAGGGAATTCTCTGCCTGCCTTTCCCCAGTGCTCTGCAAGCTCTCCAGGACAACATAAAATCTGGGGCTCTGTGCTTTCTTTCGTCTGAACAAGTGTTACTGTTTTCTGCACAAAAGCGATTCTGCGAAGGAATGTGAACAGGCACAGAGAATGTGCTAGCAGGGAATTCTCTGCCTGCCTTTCCCCAGTGCTCTGCAAGCTCTCCAGGACAACATAAAATCTGGGGCTCTGTGCTTTCTTTCGTTCTGAACAAGTGTTACTGTTTTCTGCACAAAAGCGATTCTGCGAAGCAATGTGAACACTTCTGTTTCCCAGGCACCGAGAACGTGCTAGCAGGGAATTCTCTGCCTGCCTTTCCCCAGTGCTCTGCAAGCTCTCCAGGACAACATAAAATCTGGGGCTCTGTGCTTTCTTTCGTTCTGAACAAGTGTTATTGTTTTCTGCACAAAAGCGATTCTGCGAAGCAATGTGAACACTTCTGCTTCCCAGGCACAGAGAAGGTGCTAGCAAGGAATTCTCTGCCTGCCTTTCCCCAGTGCTCTGCAAGCTCTCCAGGACAACAGCAAATCTGGGGCTCTGTGCTTTCTTTCGTCTGAACAAGTGTTACTGTTTTCTGCACAAAAGCGATTCTGCGAAGCAATGTGAACACTTCTGCTTCCCAGGCACAGAGAAGGTGCTAGCAGGGAATTCTCTGCCTGCCTTTCCCCAGTGCTCTGCAAGCTCTCCAGGACAACATAGAATCTGGGGCTCTGTGCTTTCTTTTGTTCTGAACAAGTGTTAGTGTTTTCTGCACAAAAGCGATTCTGCGAAGCAATGTGAACACTTCTGTTTCCCAGGCACAGAGAAGGTGCTAGCAGGGAATTCTCTGCCTGCCTTTCCCCAGTGCTCTGCAAGCTCTCCAGGACAACATAAAATCTGGGGCTCTGTGCTTTCTTTCGTTCTGAACAAGTGTTACTGTTTTCTGCACAAAAGCGATTCTGCGAAGCAATGTGAACAGGCACAGAGAAGGTGCTAGCAGGGAATTCTCTGCCTGCCTTTCCCCAGTGCTCTGCAAGCTCTCCAGGACAACAGCAAATCTGCGGCTCTGTGCTTTCTTTCGTTCTGAACAAGTGTTACTGTTTTCTGCACAAAAGCGATTCTGCGAAGCAATGGGAACACTTCTCTTTCCCAGGCACAGGGAAGGTGCTAGCAGGGAATTCTCTGCCTGCCTTTCCCCAGTGCTCTGCAAGCTCTCCAGGACAACATAAAATCTGGGGCTCTGTGCTTTCTTTCGTTCTGAACAAGTGTTACTGTTTTCTGCACAAAAGCGATTCTGCGAAGCAATGTGAACACTTCTGCTTCCCAGGCACAGAGAACGTGCTAGCAGGGAATTCTCTGCCTGCTTTTCCCCAGTGCTCTGCAAGCTCTCCAGGACAACATAAAATCTGGGGCTCTGTGCTTTCTTTCGTTCTGAACAAGTGTTACTGTTTTCTGCACAAAAGCGATTCTGCGAAGCAATGTGAACAGGCACAGAGAAGGTGCTAGCAGGGAATTCTCTGCCTGCCTTTCCCCAGTGCTCTGCAAGCTCTCCAGGACAACATAAAATCTGGGGCTCTGTGCTTTCTTTCGTTCTGAACAAGTGTTACTGTTTTCTGCACAAAAGCGATTCTGCGAAGCAATGTGAACACTTCTGCTTCCCAGGCACAGAGAAGGTGCTAGCAGGGAATTCTCTGCCTGCCTTTCCCCAGTGCTCTGCAAGCTCTCCAGGACAACATAAAATCTGGGGCTCTGTGCTTTCTTTCGTTCTGAACAAGTGTTACTGTTTTCTGCACAAAAGCGATTCTGCGAAGGAATGTGAACAGGCACAGAGAATGTGCTAGCAGGGAATTCTCTGCCTGCCTTTCCCCAGTGCTCTGCAAGCTCTCCAGGACAACATAAAATCTGGGGCTCTGTGCTTTCTTTCGTTCTGAACAAGTGTTACTGTTTTCTGCACAAAAGCGATTCTGCGAAGCAATGTGAACACTTCTGTTTCCCAGGCACCGAGAACGTGCTAGCAGGGAATTCTCTGCCTGCCTTTCCCCAGTGCTCTGCAAGCTCTCCAGGACAACATAAAATCTGGGGCTCTGTGCTTTCTTTCGTTCTGAACAAGTGTTATTGTTTTCTGCACAAAAGCGATTCTGCGAAGCAATGTGAACACTTCTGCTTCCCAGGCACAGAGAAGGTGCTAGCAAGGAATTCTCTGCCTGCCTTTCCCCAGTGCTCTGCAAGCTCTCCAGGACAACAGCAAATCTGGGGCTCTGTGCTTTCTTTCGTCTGAACAAGTGTTACTGTTTTCTGCACAAAAGCGATTCTGCGAAGCAATGTGAACACTTCTGCTTCCCAGGCACATAGAAGGTGCTAGCAGGGAATTCTCTGCCTGCCTTTCCCCAGTGCTCTGCAAGCTCTCCAGGACAACATAGAATCTGGGGCTCTGTGCTTTCTTTTGTTCTGAACAAGTGTTAGTGTTTTCTGCACAAAAGCGATTCTGCGAAGCAATGTGAACACTTCTGTTTCCCAGGCACAGAGAAGGTGCTAGCAGGGAATTCTCTGCCTGCCTTTCCCCAGTGCTCTGCAAGCTCTCCAGGACAACATAAAATCTGGGGCTCTGTGCTTTCTTTCGTTCTGAACAAGTGTTACTGTTTTCTGCACAAAAGCGATTCTGCGAAGCAATGTGAACAGGCACAGAGAAGGTGCTAGCAGGGAATTCTCTGCCTGCCTTTCCCCAGTGCTCTGCAAGCTCTCCAGGACAACAGCAAATCTGCGGCTCTGTGCTTTCTTTCGTTCTGAACAAGTGTTACTGTTTTCTGCACAAAAGCGATTCTGCGAAGCAATGGGAACACTTCTCTTTCCCAGGCACAGGGAAGGTGCTAGCAGGGAATTCTCTGCCTGCCTTTCCCCAGTGCTCTGCAAGCTCTCCAGGACAACATAAAATCTGGGGCTCTGTGCTTTCTTTCGTTCTGAACAAGTGTTACTGTTTTCTGCACAAAAGCGATTCTGCGAAGCAATGTGAACACTTCTGCTTCCCAGGCACAGAGAACGTGCTAGCAGGGAATTCTCTGCCTGCTTTTCCCCAGTGCTCTGCAAGCTCTCCAGGACAACATAAAATCTGGGGCTCTGTGCTTTCTTTCGTTCTGAACAAGTGTTACTGTTTTCTGCACAAAAGCGATTCTGCGAAGCAATGTGAACAGGCACAGAGAAGGTGCTAGCAGGGAATTCTCTGCCTGCCTTTCCCCAGTGCTCTGCAAGCTCTCCAGGACAACATAAAATCTGGGGCTCTGTGCTTTCTTTCGTTCTGAACAAGTGTTACTGTTTTCTGCACAAAAGCGATTCTGCGAAGCAATGTGAAGACTTCTGCTTCCCAGGCACAGAGAAGGTGCTAGCAGGGAATTCTCTGCCTGCCTTTCCCCAGTGCTCTGCAAGCTCTCCAGGACAACATAAAATCTGGGGCTCTGTGCTTTCTTTCGTTCTGAACAAGTGTTACTGTTTTCTGCACAAAAGCGATTCTGCGAAGGAATGTGAACAGGCACAGAGAATGTGCTAGCAGGGAATTCTCTGCCTGCCTTTCCCCAGTGCTCTGCAAGCTCTCCAGGACAACATAAAATCTGGGGCTCTGTGCTTTCTTTCGTTCTGAACAAGTGTTACTGTTTTCTGCACAAAAGCGATTCTGCGAAGCAATGTGAACACTTCTGTTTCCCAGGCACCGAGAACGTGCTAGCAGGGAATTCTCTGCCTGCCTTTCCCCAGTGCTCTGCAAGCTCTCCAGGACAACATAAAATCTGGGGCTCTGTGCTTTCTTTCGTTCTGAACAAGTGTTATTGTTTTCTGCACAAAAGCGATTCTGCGAAGCAATGTGAACACTTCTGCTTCCCAGGCACAGAGAAGGTGCTAGCAAGGAATTCTCTGCCTGCCTTTCCCCAGTGCTCTGCAAGCTCTCCAGGACAACAGCAAATCTGGGGCTCTGTGCTTTCTTTCGTCTGAACAAGTGTTACTGTTTTCTGCACAAAAGCGATTCTGCGAAGCAATGTGAACACTTCTGCTTCCCAGGCACATAGAAGGTGCTAGCAGGGAATTCTCTGCCTGCCTTTCCCCAGTGCTCTGCAAGCTCTCCAGGACAACATAGAATCTGGGGCTCTGTGCTTTCTTTTGTTCTGAACAAGTGTTAGTGTTTTCTGCACAAAAGCGATTCTGCGAAGCAATGTGAACACTTCTGTTTCCCAGGCACAGAGAAGGTGCTAGCAGGGAATTCTCTGCCTGCCTTTCCCCAGTGCTCTGCAAGCTCTCCAGGACAACATAAAATCTGGGGCTCTGTGCTTTCTTTCGTTCTGAACAAGTGTTACTGTTTTCTGCACAAAAGCGATTCTGCGAAGCAATGTGAACAGGCACAGAGAAGGTGCTAGCAGGGAATTCTCTGCCTGCCTTTCCCCAGTGCTCTGCAAGCTCTCCAGGACAACAGCAAATCTGCGGCTCTGTGCTTTCTTTCGTTCTGAACAAGTGTTACTGTTTTCTGCACAAAAGCGATTCTGCGAAGCAATGGGAACACTTCTCTTTCCCAGGCACAGGGAAGGTGCTAGCAGGGAATTCTCTGCCTGCCTTTCCCCAGTGCTCTGCAAGCTCTCCAGGACAACATAAAATCTGGGGCTCTGTGCTTTCTTTCGTTCTGAACAAGTGTTACTGTTTTCTGCACAAAAGCGATTCTGCGAAGCAATGTGAACACTTCTGCTTCCCAGGCACAGAGAACGTGCTAGCAGGGAATTCTCTGCCTGCTTTTCCCCAGTGCTCTGCAAGCTCTCCAGGACAACATAAAATCTGGGGCTCTGTGCTTTCTTTCGTTCTGAACAAGTGTTACTGTTTTCTGCACAAAAGCGATTCTGCGAAGCAATGTGAACAGGCACAGAGAAGGTGCTAGCAGGGAATTCTCTGCCTGCCTTTCCCCAGTGCTCTGCAAGCTCTCCAGGACAACATAAAATCTGGGGCTCTGTGCTTTCTTTCGTTCTGAACAAGTGTTACTGTTTTCTGCACAAAAGCGATTCTGCGAAGCAATGTGAACACTTCTGCTTCCCAGGCACAGAGAAGGTGCTAGCAGGGAATTCTCTGCCTGCCTTTCCCCAGTGCTCTGCAAGCTCTCCAGGACAACATAAAATCTGGGGCTCTGTGCTTTCTTTCGTTCTGAACAAGTGTTACTGTTTTCTGCACAAAAGCGATTCTGCGAAGCAATGTGAACACTTCTGCTTCCCAGGCACATAGAAGGTGCTAGCAGGGAATTCTCTGCCTGCTTTTCCCCAGTGCTCTGCAAGCTCTCCAGGACAACATAAAATCTGGGGCTCTGTGCTTTCTTTCGTTCTGAACAAGTGTTACTGTTTTCTGCACAAAAGCGATTCTGCGAAGCAATGTGAACAGGCACAGAGAAGGTGCTAGCAGGGAATTCTCTGCCTGCCTTTCCCCAGTGCTCTGCAAGCTCTCCAGGACAACATAAAATCTGGGGCTCTGTGCTTTCTTTCGTTCTGAACAAGTGTTACTGTTTTCTGCACAAAAGCGATTCTGCGAAGCAATGGGAACACTTCTGCTTCCCAGGCACAGAGAAGGTGCTAGCAGGGAATTCTCTGCCTGCCTTTCCCCAGTGCTCTGCAAGCTCTCCAGGACAACATAAAATCTGGGGCTCTGTGCTTTCTTTCGTCTGAACAAGTGTTACTGTTTTCTGCACAAAAGCGATTCTGCGAAGGAATGTGAACAGGCACAGAGAAGGTGCTAGCAGGGAATTCTCTGCCTGCCTTTCCCCAGTGCTCTGCAAGCTCTCCAGGACAACAGCAAATCTGGGGCTCTGTGCTTTCTTTCGTTCTGAACAAGTGTTACTGTTTTCTGCACAAAAGCGATTCTGCGAAGCAATGTGAACAGGCACAGAGAAGGTGCTAGCAGGGAATTCTCTGCCTGCCTTTCCCCAGTGCTCTGCAAGCTCTCCAGGACAACATAAAATCTGGGGCTCTGTGCTTTCTTTCGTTCTGAACAAGTGTTACTGTTTTCTGCACAAAAGCGATTCTGCGAAGCAATGTGAAGACTTCTGCTTCCCAGGCACAGAGAAGGTGCTAGCAGGGAATTCTCTGCCTGCCTTTCCCCAGTGCTCTGCAAGCTCTCCAGGACAACATAAAATCTGGGGCTCTGTGCTTTCTTTCGTTCTGAACAAGTGTTACTGTTTTCTGCACAAAAGCGATTCTGCGAAGGAATGTGAACAGGCACAGAGAATGTGCTAGCAGGGAATTCTCTGCCTGCCTTTCCCCAGTGCTCTGCAAGCTCTCCAGGACAACATAAAATCTGGGGCTCTGTGCTTTCTTTCGTTCTGAACAAGTGTTACTGTTTTCTGCACAAAAGCGATTCTGCGAAGCAATGTGAACACTTCTGTTTCCCAGGCACCGAGAACGTGCTAGCAGGGAATTCTCTGCCTGCCTTTCCCCAGTGCTCTGCAAGCTCTCCAGGACAACATAAAATCTGGGGCTCTGTGCTTTCTTTCGTTCTGAACAAGTGTTATTGTTTTCTGCACAAAAGCGATTCTGCGAAGCAATGTGAACACTTCTGCTTCCCAGGCACAGAGAAGGTGCTAGCAAGGAATTCTCTGCCTGCCTTTCCCCAGTGCTCTGCAAGCTCTCCAGGACAACAGCAAATCTGGGGCTCTGTGCTTTCTTTCGTCTGAACAAGTGTTACTGTTTTCTGCACAAAAGCGATTCTGCGAAGCAATGTGAACACTTCTGCTTCCCAGGCACATAGAAGGTGCTAGCAGGGAATTCTCTGCCTGCCTTTCCCCAGTGCTCTGCAAGCTCTCCAGGACAACATAGAATCTGGGGCTCTGTGCTTTCTTTTGTTCTGAACAAGTGTTAGTGTTTTCTGCACAAAAGCGATTCTGCGAAGCAATGTGAACACTTCTGTTTCCCAGGCACAGAGAAGGTGCTAGCAGGGAATTCTCTGCCTGCCTTTCCCCAGTGCTCTGCAAGCTCTCCAGGACAACATAAAATCTGGGGCTCTGTGCTTTCTTTCGTTCTGAACAAGTGTTACTGTTTTCTGCACAAAAGCGATTCTGCGAAGCAATGTGAACAGGCACAGAGAAGGTGCTAGCAGGGAATTCTCTGCCTGCCTTTCCCCAGTGCTCTGCAAGCTCTCCAGGACAACAGCAAATCTGCGGCTCTGTGCTTTCTTTCGTTCTGAACAAGTGTTACTGTTTTCTGCACAAAAGCGATTCTGCGAAGCAATGGGAACACTTCTCTTTCCCAGGCACAGGGAAGGTGCTAGCAGGGAATTCTCTGCCTGCCTTTCCCCAGTGCTCTGCAAGCTCTCCAGGACAACATAAAATCTGGGGCTCTGTGCTTTCTTTCGTTCTGAACAAGTGTTACTGTTTTCTGCACAAAAGCGATTCTGCGAAGCAATGTGAACACTTCTGCTTCCCAGGCACAGAGAACGTGCTAGCAGGGAATTCTCTGCCTGCTTTTCCCCAGTGCTCTGCAAGCTCTCCAGGACAACATAAAATCTGGGGCTCTGTGCTTTCTTTCGTTCTGAACAAGTGTTACTGTTTTCTGCACAAAAGCGATTCTGCGAAGCAATGTGAACAGGCACAGAGAAGGTGCTAGCAGGGAATTCTCTGCCTGCCTTTCCCCAGTGCTCTGCAAGCTCTCCAGGACAACATAAAATCTGGGGCTCTGTGCTTTCTTTCGTTCTGAACAAGTGTTACTGTTTTCTGCACAAAAGCGATTCTGCGAAGCAATGTGAACACTTCTGCTTCCCAGGCACAGAGAAGGTGCTAGCAGGGAATTCTCTGCCTGCCTTTCCCCAGTGCTCTGCAAGCTCTCCAGGACAACATAAAATCTGGGGCTCTGTGCTTTCTTTCGTTCTGAACAAGTGTTACTGTTTTCTGCACAAAAGCGATTCTGCGAAGCAATGTGAACACTTCTGCTTCCCAGGCACATAGAAGGTGCTAGCAGGGAATTCTCTGCCTGCTTTTCCCCAGTGCTCTGCAAGCTCTCCAGGACAACATAAAATCTGGGGCTCTGTGCTTTCTTTCGTTCTGAACAAGTGTTACTGTTTTCTGCACAAAAGCGATTCTGCGAAGCAATGTGAACAGGCACAGAGAAGGTGCTAGCAGGGAATTCTCTGCCTGCCTTTCCCCAGTGCTCTGCAAGCTCTCCAGGACAACATAAAATCTGGGGCTCTGTGCTTTCTTTCGTTCTGAACAAGTGTTACTGTTTTCTGCACAAAAGCGATTCTGCGAAGCAATGGGAACACTTCTGCTTCCCAGGCACAGAGAAGGTGCTAGCAGGGAATTCTCTGCCTGCCTTTCCCCAGTGCTCTGCAAGCTCTCCAGGACAACATAAAATCTGGGGCTCTGTGCTTTCTTTCGTCTGAACAAGTGTTACTGTTTTCTGCACAAAAGCGATTCTGCGAAGGAATGTGAACAGGCACAGAGAAGGTGCTAGCAGGGAATTCTCTGCCTGCCTTTCCCCAGTGCTCTGCAAGCTCTCCAGGACAACAGCAAATCTGGGGCTCTGTGCTTTCTTTCGTTCTGAACAAGTGTTACTGTTTTCTGCACAAAAGCGATTCTGCGAAGCAATGTGAACACTTCTGCTTCCCAGGTACATAGAAGGTGCTAGCAGGGAATTCTCTGCCTGCCTTTCCCCAGTGCTCTGCAAGCTCTCCAGGACAACATAGAATCTGGGGCTCTGTGCTTTCTTTTGTTCTGAACAAGTGTTAGTGTTTTCTGCACAAAAGCGATTCTGCGAAGCAATGTGAACACTTCTGTTTCCCAGGCACAGAGAAGGTGCTAGCAGGGAATTCTCTGCCT
This sequence comes from Strix uralensis, assembly GCF_047716275.1. Lineage (NCBI taxonomy): Eukaryota > Metazoa > Chordata > Aves > Strigiformes > Strigidae > Strix > Strix uralensis. The sequence goes on from NW_027436730.1 coordinate 196,286, forward strand.
GCCTTTCCCCAGTGCTCTGCAAGCTCTCCAGGACAACATAAAATCTGGGGCTCTGTGCTTTCTTTCGTTCTGAACAAGTGTTACTGTTTTCTGCACAAAAGCGATTCTGCGAAGCAATGTGAACACTTCTGCTTCCCAGGTACATAGAAGGTGCTAGCAGGGAATTCTCTGCCTGCCTTTCCCCAGTGCTCTGCAAGCTCTCCAGGACAACATAGAATCTGGGGCTCTGTGCTTTCTTTTGTTCTGAACAAGTGTTAGTGTTTTCTGCACAAAAGCGATTCTGCGAAGCAATGTGAACACTTCTGTTTCCCAGGCACAGAGAAGGTGCTAGCAGGGAATTCTCTGCCTGCCTTTCCCCAGTGCTCTGCAAGCTCTCCAGGACAACATAAAATCTGGGGCTCTGTGCTTTCTTTCGTTCTGAACAAGTGTTACTGTTTTCTGCACAAAAGCGATTCTGCGAAGCAATGTGAACACTTCTGTTTCCCAGGCACAGAGAAGGTGCTAGCAGGGAATTCTCTGCCTGCCTTTCCCCAGTGCTCTGCAAGCTCTCCAGCACAACATAAAATCTGGGGCTCTGTGCTTTCTTTCCTTCTGAACAAGTGTTACTGTTTTCTGCACAAAAGCGATTCTGCGAAGCAATGTGAACACTTCTGTTTCCCAGGCACAGAGAAGGTGCTAGCAGGGAATTCTCTGCCTGCCTTTCCCCAGTGCTCTGCAAGCTCTCCAGGACAACATAAAATCTGGGGCTCTGTGCTTTCTTTCGTCTGAACAAGTGTTACTGTTTTCTGTACAAAAGCGATTCTGCGAAGTAATGTGAACAGGCACAGAGAAGGTGCTAGCAGGGAATTCTGTGCCTGCCTTTCCCCAGTGCTCTGCAAGCTCTCCAGGACAACATAAAATCTGCGGCTCTGTGCTTTCTTTCGTTCAGAACAAGTGTTAGTGTTTTCTGCACAAAAGCGATTCTGCGAAGCAATGGGAACATTTCTCTTTCCCTGGCACAGGGAAGGTGCTAGCAGGGAATTCTCTGCCTGCCTTTCCCCAGTGCTCTGCAAGCTCTCCAGGACAACATAAAATCTGGGGCTCTGTGCTTTCTTTCGTTCTGAACAAGTGTTACTGTTTTCTGCACAAAAGCGATTCTGCGAAGCAATGTGAACACTTCTGCTTCCCAGGCACAGAGAACGTGCTAGCAGGGAATTCTCTGCCTGCCTTTCCCCAGTGCTCTGCAAGCTCTCCAGGACAACATAAAATCTGGGGCTCTGTGCTTTCTTTCGTTCTGAACAAGTGTTACTGTTTTCTGCACAAAAGCGATTCTGCGAAGCAATGTGAACACTTCTGTTTCCCAGGCACAGAGAAGGTGCTAGCAGGGAATTCTCTGCCTGCCTTTCCCCAGTGCTCTGCAAGCTCTCCAGGACAACATAAAATCTGGGGCTCTGTGCTTTCTTTTGTTCTGAACAAGTGTTAGTGTTTTCTGCACAAAAGCGATTCTGCGAAGCAATGTGAAGACTTCTGCTTCCCAGGCACAGAGAAGGTGCTAGCAGGGAATTCTCTGCCTGCCTTTCCCCAGTGCTCTGCAAGCTCTCCAGGACAACATAAAATCTGGGGCTCTGTGCTTTCTTTCGTCTGAACAAGTGTTACTGTTTTCTGCACAAAAGCGATTCTGCGAAGGAATGTGAACAGGCACAGAGAATGTGCTAGCAGGGAATTCTCTGCCTGCCTTTCCCCAGTGCTCTGCAAGCTCTCCAGGACAACATAAAATCTGGGGCTCTGTGCTTTCTTTCGTTCTGAACAAGTGTTACTGTTTTCTGCACAAAAGCGATTCTGCGAAGCAATGTGAACACTTCTGTTTCCCAGGCACCGAGAACGTGCTAGCAGGGAATTCTCTGCCTGCCTTTCCCCAGTGCTCTGCAAGCTCTCCAGGACAACATAAAATCTGGGGCTCTGTGCTTTCTTTCGTTCTGAACAAGTGTTATTGTTTTCTGCACAAAAGCGATTCTGCGAAGCAATGTGAACACTTCTGCTTCCCAGGCACAGAGAAGGTGCTAGCAAGGAATTCTCTGCCTGCCTTTCCCCAGTGCTCTGCAAGCTCTCCAGGACAACAGCAAATCTGGGGCTCTGTGCTTTCTTTCGTCTGAACAAGTGTTACTGTTTTCTGCACAAAAGCGATTCTGCGAAGCAATGTGAACACTTCTGCTTCCCAGGCACATAGAAGGTGCTAGCAGGGAATTCTCTGCCTGCCTTTCCCCAGTGCTCTGCAAGCTCTCCAGGACAACATAGAATCTGGGGCTCTGTGCTTTCTTTTGTTCTGAACAAGTGTTAGTGTTTTCTGCACAAAAGCGATTCTGCGAAGCAATGTGAACACTTCTGTTTCCCAGGCACAGAGAAGGTGCTAGCAGGGAATTCTCTGCCTGCCTTTCCCCAGTGCTCTGCAAGCTCTCCAGGACAACATAAAATCTGGGGCTCTGTGCTTTCTTTCGTTCTGAACAAGTGTTACTGTTTTCTGCACAAAAGCGATTCTGCGAAGCAATGTGAACAGGCACAGAGAAGGTGCTAGCAGGGAATTCTCTGCCTGCCTTTCCCCAGTGCTCTGCAAGCTCTCCAGGACAACATAAAATCTGGGGCTCTGTGCTTTCTTTTGTTCTGAACAAGTGTTAGTGTTTTCTGCACAAAAGCGATTCTGCGAAGCAATGTGAACACTTCTGCTTCCCAGGCACAGAGAAGGTGCTAGCAGGGAATTCTCTGCCTGCCTTTCCCCAGTGCTCTGCAAGCTCTCCAGGACAACATAAAATCTGGGGCTCTGTGCTTTCTTTCATTCTGAACAAGTGTTACTGTTTTCTGCACAAAAGCGATTCTGCGAAGCAATGTGAACACTTCTGCTTCCCAGGCACAGAGAACGTGCTAGCAGGGAATTCTCTGCCTGCTTTTCCCCAGTGCTCTGCAAGCTCTCCAGGACAACATAAAATCTGGGGCTCTGTGCTTTCTTTCGTTCTGAACAAGTGTTACTGTTTTCTGCACAAAAGCGATTCTGCGAAGCAATGTGAACAGGCACAGAGAAGGTGCTAGCAGGGAATTCTCTGCCTGCCTTTCCCCAGTGCTCTGCAAGCTCTCCAGGACAACATAAAATCTGGGGCTCTGTGCTTTCTTTCGTTCTGAACAAGTGTTACTGTTTTCTGCACAAAAGCGATTCTGCGAAGCAATGTGAAGACTTCTGCTTCCCAGGCACAGAGAAGGTGCTAGCAGGGAATTCTCTGCCTGCCTTTCCCCAGTGCTCTGCAAGCTCTCCAGGACAACATAAAATCTGGGGCTCTGTGCTTTCTTTCGTTCTGAACAAGTGTTACTGTTTTCTGCACAAAAGCGATTCTGCGAAGCAATGTGAACACTTCTGCTTCCCAGGCACATAGAAGGTGCTAGCAGGGAATTCTCTGCCTGCTTTTCCCCAGTGCTCTGCAAGCTCTCCAGGACAACATAAAATCTGGGGCTCTGTGCTTTCTTTCGTTCTGAACAAGTGTTACTGTTTTCTGCACAAAAGCGATTCTGCGAAGCAATGTGAACAGGCACAGAGAAGGTGCTAGCAGGGAATTCTCTGTCTGCCTTTCCCCAGTGCTCTGCAAGCTCTCCAGGACAACATAAAATCTGGGGCTCTGTGCTTTCTTTCGTTCTGAACAAGTGTTACTGTTTTCTGCACAAAAGCGATTCTGCGAAGCAATGGGAACACTTCTGTTTCCCAGGCACAGAGAAGGTGCTAGCAGGGAATTCTCTGCCTGCTTTTCCCCAGTGCTCTGCAAGCTCTCCAGGACAACATAAAATCTGGGGCTCTGTGCTTTCTTTCGTTCTGAACAAGTGTTACTGTTTTCTGCACAAAAGCGATTCTGCGAAGCAATGTGAACACTTCTGCTTCCCAGGCACAGAGAAGGTGCTAGCAGGGAATTCTCTGCTTGCTTTTCCCCAGTGCTCTGCAAGCTCTCCAGGACAACATAAAATCTGGGGCTCTGTGCTTTCTTTCGTTCTGAACAAGTGTTATTGTTTTCTGCACAAAAGCGATTCTGCGAAGCAATGTGAAGACTTCTGCTTCCCAGGCACAGAGAAGGTGCTAGCAGGGAATTCTCTGCCTGCCTTTCCCCAGTGCTCTGCAAGCTCTCCAGGACAACATAAAATCTGGGGCTCTGTGCTTTCTTTCGTTCTGAACAAGTGTTACTGTTTTCTGCACAAAAGCGATTCTGCGAAGCAATGTGAACACTTCTGTTTCCCAGGCACAGAGAAGGTGCTAGCAGGGAATTCTCTGCCTGCCTTTCCCCAGTGCTCTGCAAGCTCTCCAGGACAACATAAAATCTGGGGCTCTGTGCTTTCTTTCGTCTGAACAAGTGTTACTGTTTTCTGCACAAAAGCGATTCTGCGAAGTAATGTGAACAGGCACAGAGAAGGTGCTAGCAGGGAATTCTGTGCCTGCCTTTCCCCAGTGCTCTGCAAGCTCTCCAGGACAACATAAAATCTGCGGCTCTGTGCTTTCTTTCGTTCTGAACAAGTGTTACTGTTTTCTGCACAAAAGCGATTCTGCGAAGCAATGGGAACACTTCTCTTTCCCAGGCACAGGGAAGGTGCTAGCAGGGAATTCTCTGCCTGCCTTTCCCCAGTGCTCTGCAAGCTCTCCAGGACAACATAAAATCTGGGGCTCTGTGCTTTCTTTCGTTCTGAACAAGTGTTACTGTTTTCTGCACAAAAGCGATTCTGCGAAGCAATGTGAACACTTCTGCTTCCCAGGCACAGAGAAGGTGCTAGCAGGGAATTCTCTGCCTGCCTTTCCCCAGTGCTCTGCAAGCTCTCCAGGACAACATAAAATCTGGGGCTCTGTGCTTTCTTTCGTTCTGAACAAGTGTTACTGTTTTCTGCACAAAAGCGATTCTGCGAAGCAATGTGAACACTTCTGTTTCCCAGGCACAGAGAAGGTGCTAGCAGGGAATTCTCTGCCTGCCTTTCCCCAGTGCTCTGCAAGCTCTCCAGGACAACATAAAATCTGGGGCTCTGTGCTTTCTTTTGTTCTGAACAAGTGTTAGTGTTTTCTGCACAAAAGCGATTCTGCGAAGCAATGTGAAGACTTCTGCTTCCCAGGCACAGAGAAGGTGCTAGCAGGGAATTCTCTGCCTGCTTTTCCCCAGTGCTCTGCAAGCTCTCCAGGACAACATAAAATCTGGGGCTCTGTGCTTTCTTTCGTCTGAACAAGTGTTACTGTTTTCTGCACAAAAGCGATTCTGCGAAGGAATGTGAACAGGCACAGAGAAGGTGCTAGCAGGGAATTCTCTGCCTGCTTTTCCCCAGTACTCTGCAAGCTCTCCAGCACAACATAAAATCTGGGGCTCTGTGCTTTCTTTCGTTCTGAACAAGTGTTACTGTTTTCTGCACAAAAGCGATTCTGCGAAGCAATGGGAACAGGCACAGAGAAGGTGCTAGCAGGGAATTCTCTGCCTGCCTTTCCCCAGTGCTCTGCAAGCTCTCCAGGACAACATAAAATCTGGGGCTCTGTGCTTTCTTTCGTTCTGAACAAGTGTTACTGTTTTCTGCACAAAAGCGATTCTGCGAAGCAATGTGAACACTTCTGCTTCCCAGGCACAGAGAAGGTGCTAGCAGGGAATTCTCTGCTTGCTTTTCCCCAGTGCTCTGCAAGCTCTCCAGGACAACATAAAATCTGGGGCTCTGTGCTTTCTTTCGTTCTGAACAAGTGTTATTGTTTTCTGCACAAAAGCGATTCTGCGAAGCAATGTGAAGACTTCTGTTTCCCAGGCACAGAGAAGGTGCTAGCAGGGAATTCTCTGCCTGCCTTTCCCCAGTGCTCTGCAAGCTCTCCAGGACAACATAAAATCTGGGGCTCTGTGCTTTCTTTCGTTCTGAACAAGTGTTACTGTTTTCTGCACAAAAGCGATTCTGCGAAGCAATGTGAAGACTTCTGCTTCCCAGGCACAGAGAAGGTGCTAGCAGGGAATTCTCTGCCTGCCTTTCCCCAGTGCTCTGCAAGCTCTCCAGGACAACATAAAATCTGGGGCTCTGTGCTTTCTTTCGTTCTGAACAAGTGTTACTGTTTTCTGCACAAAAGCGATTCTGCGAAGCAATGTGAACACTTCTGTTTCCCAGGCACAGAGAACGTGCTAGCAGGGAATTCTCTGCCTGCCTTTCCCCAGTGCTCTGCAAGCTCTCCAGGACAACATAAAATCTGGGGCTCTGTGCTTTCTTTCGTCTGAACAAGTGTTACTGTTTTCTGCACAAAAGCGATTCTGCGAAGTAATGTGAACAGGCACAGAGAAGGTGCTAGCAGGGAATTCTGTGCCTGCCTTTCCCCAGTGCTCTGCAAGCTCTCCAGGACAACATAAAATCTGCGGCTCTGTGCTTTCTTTCGTTCAGAACAAGTGTTACTGTTTTCTGCACAAAAGCGATTCTGCGAAGCAATGGGAACACTTCTCTTTCCCTGGCACAGGGAAGGTGCTAGCAGGGAATTCTCTGCCTGCCTTTCCCCAGTGCTCTGCAAGCTCTCCAGGACAACATAAAATCTGGGGCTCTGTGCTTTCTTTCGTTCTGAACAAGTGTTACTGTTTTCTGCACAAAAGCGATTCTGCGAAGCAATGTGAACACTTCTGCTTCCCAGGCACAGAGAACGTGCTAGCAGGGAATTCTCTGCCTGCCTTTCCCCAGTGCTCTGCAAGCTCTCCAGGACAACATAAAATCTGGGGCTCTGTGCTTTCTTTCGTTCTGAACAAGTGTTACTGTTTTCTGCACAAAAGCGATTCTGCGAAGCAATGTGAACACTTCTGTTTCCCAGGCACAGAGAAGGTGCTAGCAGGGAATTCTCTGCCTGCCTTTCCCCAGTGCTCTGCAAGCTCTCCAGGACAACATAAAATCTGGGGCTCTGTGCTTTCTTTCGTCTGAACAAGTGTTACTGTTTTCTGCACAAAAGCGATTCTGCGAAGCAATGTGAACAGGCACAGAGAAGGTGCTAGCAGGGAATTCTCTGCCTGCCTTTCCCCAGTGCTCTGCAAGCTCTCCAGGACAACATAAAATCTGGGGCTCTGTGCTTTCTTTCGTTCTGAACAAGTGTTAGTGTTTTCTGCACAAAAGCTATTCTGCGAAGCAATGTGAACACTTCTGTTTCCCAGGCACCGAGAACGTGCTAGCAGGGAATTCTCTGCCTGCTTTTCCCCAGTACTCTGCAAGCTCTCCAGCACAACATAAAATATGGGGCTCTGTGCTTTCTTTCCTTCTGAACAAGTGTTACTGTTTTCTGCACAAGAGCGATTCTGCGAAGCAATGTGAACACTTCTGTTTCCCAGGCACAGAGAAGGTGCTAGCAGGGAATTCTCTGCCTGATTTTCCCCAGTGCTCTGCAAGCTCTCCAGGACAACATAAAATCTGGGGCTCTGTGCTTTCTTTTGTTCTGAAAAAGTGTTACTGTTGTCTGCACAAAAGCGATTCTGCGAAGCAATGTGAACACTTCTGCTTCCCAGGCACAGAGAAGGTGCTAGCAGGGAATTCTCTGCCTGCCTTTCCCCAGTGCTCTGCAAGCTCTCCAGGACAACATAGAATCTGGGGCTCTGTGCTTTCTTTTGTTCTGAACAAGTGTTAGTGTTTTCTGCACAAAAGCGATTCTGCAAAGCAACGTGAACAGGCACAGAGAAGGTGCTAGCAGGGAATTCTCTGCCTGCCTTTCCCCAGTGCTCTGCAAGCTCTCCAGGACAACATAAAATCTGGGGCTCTGTGCTTTCTTTCGTTCTGAACAAGTGTTACTGTTTTCTGCACAAAAGCGATTCTGCGAAGCAATGTGAACACTTCTGTTTCCCAGGCACAGAGAAGTTGCAAGCAGGGAATTCTCTGCCTGCCTTTCCCCAGTGCTCTGCAAGCTCTCCAGGACAACATAAAATCTGGGGCTCTGTGCTTTCTTTCGTTCTGAACAAGTGTTACTGTTTTCTGCACAAAAGCAATTCTGCGAAGCAATGTGAACAGGCACAGAGAAGGTGCTAGCAGGGAATTCTCTGCCTGCCTTTCCCCAGTGCTCTGCAAGCTCTCCAGGACAACATAAAATCTGGGGCTCTGTGCTTTCTTTCGTTCTGAACAAGTGTTACTGTTTTCTGCACAAAAGCGATTCTGCGAAGCAATGTGAACACTTCTGTTTTCCAGGCACCGAGAACGTGCTAGCAGGGAATTCTCTGCCTGCTTTTCCCCAGTGCTCTGCAAGCTCTCCAGGACAACATAAAATCTGGGGCTCTGTGCTTTCTTTCGTTCTGAACAAGTGTTATTGTTTTCTGCACAAAAGCGATTCTGCGAAGCAATGTGAACACTTCTGCTTCCCAGGCACAGAGAAGGTGCTAGCAGGGAATTCTCTGCCTGCCTTTCCCCAGTGCTCTGCAAGCTCTCCAGGACAACATAAAATCTGGGGCTCTGTGCTTTCTTTCGTTCTGAACAAGTGTTACTGTTTTCTGCACAAAAGCGATTCTGCGAAGCAATGTGAACACTTCTGCTTCCCAGGCACATAGAAGGTGCTAGCAGGGAATTCTCTGCCTGCCTTTCCCCAGTGCTCTGCAAGCTCTCCAGGACAACATAAAATCTGGGGCTCTGTGCTTTCTTTCGTTCTGAACAAGTGTTACTGTTTTCTGCAGAAAAGCGATTCTGCGAAGCAATGTGAACACTTCTGTTTCCCAGGCACAGAGAAGGTGCTAGCAGGGAATTCTCTGCCTGCCTTTCCCCAGTGCTCTGCAAGCTCTCCAGGACAACAGCAAATCTGGGGCTCTGTGCTTTCTTTCGTTCTGAACAAGTGTTACTGTTTTCTGCACAAAAGCGATTCTGCGAAGCAATGTGAAGACTTCTGCTTCCCAGGCACAGAGAAGGTGCTAGCAGAGAATTCTCTGCCTGCTTTTCCCCAGTACTCTGCAAGCTCTCCAGCACAACATAAAATCTGGGGCTCTGTGCTTTCTTTTGTTCTGAACAAGTGTTACTGTTTTATGCACAAAAGCGATTCTGCGAAGCAATGTGAACACTTCTGTTTCCCAGGCACAGAGAAGGTGCTAGCAGGGAATTCTCTGCCTGCTTTTCCCCAGTGCTCTGCAAGCTCTCCAGGACAACATAAAATATGGGGCTCTGTGCTTTCTTTCGTTCTGAACAAGTGTTACTGTTGTCTGCACAAAAGCGATTCTGCGAAGCAATGTGAACACTTCTGCTTCCCAGGCACAGAGAAGGTGCTAGCAGGGAATTCTCTGCCTGCCTTTCCCCAGTGCTCTGCAAGCTCTCCAGGACAACATAAAATCTGGGGCTCTGTGCTTTCTTTCGTTCAGAACAAGTGTTACTGTTGTCTGCACAAAAGCGATTCTGCGAAGCAATGTGAACAGGCACAGAGAAGGTGCTAGCAGGGAATTCTCTGCCTGCCTTTCCCCAGTGCTCTGCAAGCTCTCCAGGACAACATAAAATCTGGGGCTCTGTGCTTTCTTTCGTCTGAACAAGTGTTACTGTTTTCTGCACAAAAGCGATTCTGCGAAGCAATGTGAAGACTTCTGCTTCCCAGGCACAGAGAAGGTGCTAGCAGATAATTCTCTGCCTGCTTTTCCCCAGTGCTCTGCAAGCTCTCCAGGACAACATAAAATCTGGGGCTCTGTGCTTTCTTTCGTTCTGAACAAGTGTTACTGTTTTCTGCACAAAAGCGATTCTGCGAAGCAATGTGAACACTTCTGTTTCCCAGGCACAGAGAAGGTGCTAGCAGGGAATTCTCTGCCTGCTTTTCCCCAGTGCTCTGCAAGCTCTCCAGGACAACATAAAATCTGGGGCTCTGTGCTTTCTTTCGTTCTGAACAAGTGTTACTGTTTTCTGCACAAAAGCGATTCTGCGAAGCAATGTGAACACTTCTGCTTCCCAGGCACAGAGAAGGTGCTAGCAGGAAATTCTCTGCCTGCCTTTCCCCAGTGCTCTGCAAGCTCTCCAGGACAACATAGAATCTGGGGCTCTGTGCTTTCTTTTGTTCTGAACAAGTGTTAGTGTTTTCTGCACAAAAGCGATTCTGCAAAGCAACGTGAACAGGCACAGAGAAGGTGCTAGCAGGGAATTCTCTGCCTGCCTTTCCCCAGTGCTCTGCAAGCTCTCCAGGACAACATAAAATCTGGGGCTCTGTGCTTTCTTTCGTTCTGAACAAGTGTTACTGTTTTCTGCACAAAAGCGATTCTGCGAAGCAATGTGAACACTTCTGCTTCCCAGGCACAGAGAAGGTGCTAGCAGGGAATTCTCTGCCTGCCTTTCCCCAGTGCTCTGCAAGCTCTCCAGGACAACATAGAATCTGGGGCTCTGTGCTTTCTTTCGTTCTGAACAAGTGTTACTGTTTTCTGCAGAAAAGTCATTCTGCGAAGCAATGTGAACACTTCTGCTTCCCAGGCACAGAGAAGGTGCTGGCAGGGAATTCTCTGCCTGCCTTTCCCCAGTGCTCTGCAAGCTCTCCAGGACAACATAAAATCTGGGGCTCTGTGCTTTCTTTTGTTCTGAACAAGTGTTAGTGTTTTCTGCACAAAAGCGATTCTGCGAAGCAATGGGAACACTTCTGCTTCCCAGGCACAGAGAACGTGCTAGCAGGGAATTCTCTGCCTGCCTTTCCCCAGTGCTCTGCAAGCTCTCCAGGACAACATAAAATCTGGGGCTCTGTGCTTTCTTTCGTTCTGAACAAGTGTTACTGTTTTCTGCACAAAAGCGATTCTGCGAAGCAATGTGAACACTTCTGTTTCCCAGGCACAGAGAAGGTGCTAGCAGGGAATTCTCTGCCTGCCTTTCCCCAGTGCTCTGCAAGCTCTCCAGGACAACATAAAATCTGGGGCTCTGTGCTTTCTTTTGTTCTGAACAAGTGTTAGTGTTTTCTGCACAAAAGCGATTCTGCGAAGCAATGTGAACACTTCTGCTTCCCAGGCACAGAGAAGGTGCTAGCAGGGAATTCTCTGCCTGCCTTTCCCCAGTGCTCTGCAAGCTCTCCAGGACAACATAAAATCTGGGGCTCTGTGCTTTCTTTCGTCTGAACAAGTGTTACTGTTTTCTGCACAAAAGCGATTCTGCGAAGGAATGTGAACAGGCACAGAGAAGGTGCTAGCAGGGAATTCTCTGCCTGCCTTTCCCCAGTGCTCTGCAAGCTCTCCAGCACAACAGCAAATCTGGGGCTCTGTGCTTTCTTTCGTTCTGAACAAGTGTTACTGTTTTCTGCACAAAAGCGATTCTGCGAAGCAATGTGAACACTTCTGCTTCCCAGGCACAGAGAAGGTGCTAGCAGGGAATTCTCTGCCTGCCTTTCCCCAGTGCTCTGCAAGCTCTCCAGGACAACATAAAATATGGGGCTCTGTGCTTTCTTTCGTTCTGAACAAGTGTTACTGTTTTCTGCACAAAAGCGATTCTGCGAAGCAATGTGAACAGGCACAGAGAAGGTGCTAGCAGGGAATTCTCTGCCTGCCTTTCCCCAGTGCTCTGCAAGCTCTCCAGGACAACAGGAAATCTGCGGCTCTGTGCTTTCTTTCGTTCAGAACAAGTGTTACTGTTTTCTGCACAAAAGCGATTCTGCGAAGCAATGGGAACACTTCTCTTTCCCAGGCACAGGGAAGGTGCTAGCAGGGAATTCTCTGCCTGCCTTTCCCCAGTGCTCTGCAAGCTCTCCAGGACAACATAAAATCTGGGGCTCTGTGCTTTCTTTCGTTCTGAACAAGTGTTACTGTTTTCTGCACAAAAGCGATTCTGCGAAGCAATGTGAACACTTCTGTTTCCCAGGCACAGAGAAGGTGCTAGCAGGGAATTCTCTGCCTGCCTTTCCCCAGTGCTCTGCAAGCTCTCCAGGACAACATAAAATCTGGGGCTCTGTGCTTTCTTTCGTTCTGAACAAGTGTTACTGTTTTCTGCACAAAAGCGATTCTGCGAAGCAATGTGAACACTTCTGTTTCCCAGGCACAGAGAAGGTGCTAGCAGGGAATTCTCTGCCTGCCTTTCCCCAGTGCTCTGCAAGCTCTCCAGGACAACATAAAATCTGGGGCTCTGTGCTTTCTTTCGTCTGAACAAGTGTTACTGTTTTCTGCACAAAAGCGATTCTGCGAAGTAATGTGAACAGGCACAGAGAAGGTGCTAGCAGGGAATTCTGTGCCTGCCTTTCCCCAGTGCTCTGCAAGCTCTCCAGGACAACATAAAATCTGCGGCTCTGTGCTTTCTTTCGTTCAGAACAAGTGTTACTGTTTTCTGCACAAAAGCGATTCTGCGAAGCAATGGGAACATTTCTCTTTCCCAGGCACAGGGAAGGTGCTAGCAGGGAATTCTCTGCCTGCCTTTCCCCAGTGCTCTGCAAGCTCTCCAGGACAACATAAAATCTGGGGCTCTGTGCTTTCTTTCGTCTGAACAAGTGTTACTGTTTTCTGCACAAAAGCGATTCTGCGAAGGAATGTGAACAGGCACAGAGAAGGTGCTAGCAGGGAATTCTCTGCCTGCCTTTCCCCAGTGCTCTGCAAGCTCTCCAGGACAACATAAAATCTGGGGCTCTGTGCTTTCTTTCGTTCTGAACAAGTGTTACTGTTTTCTGCACAAAAGCGATTCTGCGAAGCAATGTGAACACTTCTGTTTCCCAGGCACCGAGAACGTGCTAGCAGGGAATTCTCTGCCTGCTTTTCCCCAGTGCTCTGCAAGCTCTCCAGGACAACATAAAATCTGGGGCTCTGTGCTTTCTTTCGTTCTGAACAAGTGTTATTGTTTTCTGCACAAAAGCGATTCTGCGAAGCAATGTGAACACTTCTGCTTCCCAGGCACAGAGAAGGTGCTAGCAAGGAATTCTCTGCCTGCCTTTCCCCAGTGCTCTGCAAGCTCTCCAGGACAACAGCAAATCTGGGGCTCTGTGGTTTCTTTCGTTCTGAACAAGTGTTACTGTTTTCTGCACAAAAGCGATTCTGCGAAGCAATGTGAACACTTCTGCTTCCCAGGCACATAGAAGGTGCTAGCAGGGAATTCTCTGCCTGCCTTTCCCCAGTGCTCTGCAAGCTCTCCAGGACAACATAGAATCTGGGGCTCTGTGCTTTCTTTTGTTCTGAACAAGTGTTAGTGTTTTCTGCACAAAAGCGATTCTGCGAAGCAATGTGAACACTTCTGTTTCCCAGGCACAGAGAAGGTGCTAGCAGGGAATTCTCTGCCTGCCTTTCCCCAGTGCTCTGCAAGCTCTCCAGGACAACATAAAATCTGGGGCTCTGTGCTTTCTTTCCTTCTGAACAAGTGTTACTGTTTTCTGCACAAAAGCGATTCTGCGAAGCAATGTGAACAGGCACAGAGAAGGTGCTAGCAGGGAATTCTCTGCCTGCCTTTCCCCAGTGCTCTGCAAGCTCTCCAGGACAACAGCAAATCTGCGGCTCTGTGCTTTCTTTCGTTCAGAACAAGTGTTACTGTTTTCTGCACAAAAGCGATTCTGCGAAGCAATGGGAACACTTTTCTTTCCCAGGCACAGGGAAGGTGCTAGCAGGGAATTCTCTGCCTGCCTTTCCCCAGTGCTCTGCAAGCTCTCCAGGACAACATAAAATCTGGGGCTCTGTGCTTTCTTTCCTTCTGAACAAGTGTTACTGTTTTCTGCACAAAAGCGATTCTGCGAAGCAATGTGAAGACTTCTGCTTCCCAGGCACATAGAAGGTGCTAGCAGGGAATTCTCTGCCTGCTTTTCCCCAGTGCTCTGCAAGCTCTCCAGGACAACATAAAATCTGGGGCTCTGTGCTTTCTTTCGTTCTGAACAAGTGTTACTGTTTTCTGCACAAAAGCGATTCTGCGAAGCAATGTGAACAGGCACAGAGAAGGTGCTAGCAGGGAATTCTCTGCCTGCCTTTCCCCAGTGCTCTGCAAGCTCTCCAGGACAACATAAAATCTGGGGCTCTGTGCTTTCTTTCGTTCTGAACAAGTGTTACTGTTTTCTGCACAAAAGCGATTCTGCGAAGCAATGTGAAGACTTCTGCTTCCCAGGCACAGAGAAGGTGCTAGCAGGGAATTCTCTGCCTGCCTTTCCCCAGTGCTCTGCAAGCTCTCCAGGACAACATAAAATCTGGGGCTCTGTGCTTTCTTTCGTTCTGAACAAGTGTTACTGTTTTCTGCACAAAAGCGATTCTGCGAAGCAATGTGAAGACTTCTGCTTCCCAGGCACAGAGAAGGTGCTAGCAGGGAATTCTCTGCCTGCTTTTCCCCAGTGCTCTGCAAGCTCTCCAGGACAACATAAAATCTGGGGCTCTGTGCTTTCTTTCGTTCTGAACAAGTGTTACTGTTTTCTGCACAAAAGCGATTCTGCGAAGCAATGGGAACAGGCACAGAGAAGGTGCTAGCAGGGAATTCTCTGCCTGCCTTTCCCCAGTGCTCTGCAAGCTCTCCAGGACAACATAAAATCTGGGGCTCTGTGCTTTCTTTCGTTCTGAACAAGTGTTACTGTTTTCTGCACAAAAGCGATTCTGCGAAGCAATGGGAACACTTCTGTTTCCCAGGCACAGAGAAGGTGCTAGCAGGGAATTCTCTGCCTGCTTTTCCCCAGTGCTCTGCAAGCTCTCCAGGACAACATAAAATCTGGGGCTCTGTGCTTTCTTTCGTTCTGAACAAGTGTTACTGTTTTCTGCACAAAAGCGATTCTGCGAAGCAATGTGAACACTTCTGCTTCCCAGGCACAGAGAAGGTGCTAGCAGGGAATTCTCTGCCTGCCTTTCCCCAGTGCTCTGCAAGCTCTCCAGGACAACAGCAAATCTGGGGCTCTGTGCTTTCTTTCGTTCTGAACAAGTGTTATTGTTTTCTGCACAAAAGCGATTCTGCGAAGCAATGTGAACACTTCTGTTTCCCAGGCACAGAGAAGGTGCTAGCAGGGAATTCTCTGCCTGCTTTTCCCCAGTACTCTGCAAGCTCTCCAGCACAACATAAAATATGGGGCTCTGTGCTTTCTTTCGTTCTGAACAAGTGTTACTGTTTTCTGCACAAAAGCGATTCTGCGAAGCAATGTGAAGACTTCTGCTTCCCAGGCACAGAGAAGGTGCTAGCAGGGAATTCTCTGCCTGCCTTTCCCCAGTGCTCTGCAAGCTCTCCAGGACAACATAAAATCTGGGGCTCTGTGCTTTCTTTCGTTCTGAGCAAGTGTTACTGTTTTCTGCACAAAAGCGATTCTGCGAAGCAATGTGAACACTTCTGCTTCCCAGGCACAGAGAAGGTGCTAGCAGGGAATTCTCTGCCTGCCTTTCCCCAGTGCTCTGCAAGCTCTCCAGGACAACATAAAATCTGGGGCTCTGTGCTTTCTTTCGTCTGAACAAGTGTTACTGTTTTCTGCACAAAAGCGATTCTGCGAAGTAATGTGAACAGGCACAGAGAAGGTGCTAGCAGGGAATTCTGTGCCTGCCTTTCCCCAGTGCTCTGCAAGCTCTCCAGGACAACATAAAATCTGCGGCTCTGTGCTTTCTTTCGTTCAGAACAAGTGTTACTGTTTTCTGCACAAAAGCGATTCTGCGAAGCAATGGGAACACTTCTCTTTCCCAGGCACAGAGAAGGTGCTAGCAGGGAATTCTCTGCCTGCCTTTCCCCAGTGCTCTGCAAGCTCTCCAGGACAACATAAAATCTGGGGCTCTGTGCTTTCTTTCGTTCTGAACAAGTGTTACTGTTTTCTGCACAAAAGCGATTCTGCGAAGCAATGGGAACACTTCTGCTTCCCAGGCACAGAGAAGGTGCTAGCAGGGAATTCTCTGCCTGCCTTTCCCCAGTGCTCTGCAAGCTCTCCAGGACAACAGCAAATCTGGGGCTCTGTGCTTTCTTTCGTTCTGAACAAGTGTTACTGTTTTCTGCACAAAAGCGATTCTGCGAAGCAATGTGAACACTTCTGTTTCCCAGGCACAGAGAAGGTGCTAGCAGGGAATTCTCTGCCTGCCTTTCCCCAGTGCTCTGCAAGCTCTCCAGGACAACATAAAATCTGGGGCTCTGTGCTTTCTTTTGTTCTGAACAAGTGTTAGTGTTTTCTGCAGAAAAGCGATTCTGCGAAGCAATGTGAAGACTTCTGCTTCCCAGGCACAGAGAAGGTGCTAGCAGGGAATTCTCTGCCTGCCTTTCCCCAGTGCTCTGCAAGCTCTCCAGGACAACATAAAATCTGGGGCTCTGTGCTTTCTTTCGTCTGAACAAGTGTTACTGTTTTCTGCACAAAAGCGATTCTGCGAAGGAATGTGAACAGGCACAGAGAAGGTGCTAGCAGGGAATTCTCTGCCTGCTTTTCCCCAGTACTCTGCAAGCTCTCCAGGACAACATAAAATCTGGGGCTCTGTGCTTTGTTTCGTTCTGAACAAGTGTTACTGTTTTCTGCACAAAAGCGATTCTGCGAAGCAATGTGAACAGGCACAGAGAAGGTGCTAGCAGGGAATTCTCTGCCTGCCTTTCCCCAGTGCTCTGCAAGATCTCCAGGACAACATAAAATCTGGGGCTCTGTGCTTTCTTTCGTTCTGAACAAGTGTTACTGTTTTCTGCACAAAAGCGATTCTGCGAAGCAATGTGAAGACTTCTGCTTCCCAGGCACAGAGAAGGTGCTAGCAGAGAATTCTCTGCCTGCTTTTCCCCAGTACTCTGCAAGCTCTCCAGCACAACATAAAATCTGGGGCTCTGTGCTTTCTTTCCTTCTGAACAAGTGTTACTGTTTTCTGCACAAAAGCGATTCTGCGAAGCAATGTGAACACTTCTGTTTCCCAGGCACAGAGAAGGTGCTAGCAGGGAATTCTCTGCCTGCTTTTCCCCAGTGCTCTGCAAGCTCTCCAGGACAACATAAAATCTGGGGCTCTGTGCTTTCTTTCGTTCTGAACAAGTGTTAGTGTTTTCTGCACAAAAGCTATTCTGCGAAGCAATGTGAACACTTCTGTTTCCCAGGCACCGAGAACGTGCTAGCAGGGAATTCTCTGCCTGCTTTTCCCCAGTACTCTGCAAGCTCTCCAGCACAACATAAAATCTGGGGCTCTGTGCTTTCTTTCGTTCTGAACAAGTGTTACTGTTTTCTGCACAAGAGCGATTCTGCGAAGCAATGTGAACACTTCTGTTTCCCAGGCACAGAGAAGGTGCTAGCAGGGAATTCTCTGCCTGCTTTTCCCCAGTGCTCTGCAAGCTCTCCAGGACAACATAAAATCTGGGGCTCTGTGCTTTCTTTCGTTCTGAACAAGTGTTACTGTTGTCTGCACAAAAGCGATTCTGCGAAGCAATGTGAACACTTCTGCTTCCCAGGCACAGAGAAGGTGCTAGCAGGAAATTCTCTGCCTGCCTTTCCCCAGTGCTCTGCAAGCTCTCCAGGACAACATAGAATCTGGGGATCTGTGCTTTCTTTTGTTCTGAACAAGTGTTAGTGTTTTCTGCACAAAAGCGATTCTGCGAAGCAATGGGAACACTTCTGTTTCCCAGGCACAGAGAAGGTGCTAGCAGGGAATTCTCTGCCTGCTTTTCCCCAGTGCTCTGCAAGCTGTCCAGCACAACATAAAATCTGGGGCTCTCTGCTTTCTTTTGTTCTGAACAAGTGTTAGTGTTTTCTGCACAAAAGCGATTCTGCAAAGCAATGTGAACAGGCACAGAGAAGGTGCTAGCAGGGAATTCTCTGCCTGCCTTTCCCCAGTGCTCTGCAAGCTCTCCAGGACAACATAAAATCTGGGGCTCTGTGCTTTCTTTCGTTCTGAACAAGTGTTACTGTTTTCTGCACAAAAGCGATTCTGCGAAGCAATGGGAACAGGCACAGAGAAGGTGCAGGCAGGGAATTCTCTGCCTGCCTTTCCCCAGTGCTCTGCAAGCTCTCCAGGACAACATAAAATCTGGGGCTCTGTGCTTTCTTTCGTTCTGAACAAGTGTTACTGTTTTCTGCACAAAAGCGATTCTGCGAAGCAATGGGAACACTTCTGTTTCCCAGGCACAGAGAAGGTGCTAGCAGGGAATTCTCTGCCTGCTTTTCCCCAGTGCTCTGCAAGCTCTCCAGGACAACATAAAATCTGGGGCTCTGTGCTTTCTTTCGTTCTGAACAAGTGTTACTGTTTTCTGCACAAAAGCGATTCTGCGAAGCAATGTGAACACTTCTGCTTCCCAGGCACAGAGAAGGTGCTAGCAGGGAATTCTCTGCCTGCCTTTCCCCAGTGCTCTGCAAGCTCTCCAGGACAACAGCAAATCTGGGGCTCTGTGCTTTCTTTCGTTCTGAACAAGTGTTATTGTTTTCTGCACAAAAGCGATTCTGCGAAGCAATGTGAACACTTCTGTTTCCCAGGCACAGAGAAGGTGCTAGCAGGGAATTCTCTGCCTGCTTTTCCCCAGTACTCTGCAAGCTCTCCAGCACAACATAAAATATGGGGCTCTGTGCTTTCTTTCGTTCTGAACAAGTGTTACTGTTTTCTGCACAAAAGCGATTCTGCGAAGCAATGTGAAGACTTCTGCTTCCCAGGCACAGAGAAGGTGCTAGCAGGGAATTCTCTGCCTGCCTTTCCCCAGTGCTCTGCAAGCTCTCCAGGACAACATAAAATCTGGGGCTCTGTGCTTTCTTTCGTTCTGAGCAAGTGTTACTGTTTTCTGCACAAAAGCGTTTCTGCGAAGCAATGTGAACACTTCTGCTTCCCAGGCACAGAGAAGGTGCTAGCAGGGAATTCTCTGCCTGCCTTTCCCCAGTGCTCTGCAAGCTCTCCAGGACAACATAAAATCTGGGGCTCTGTGCTTTCTTTCGTCTGAACAAGTGTTACTGTTTTCTGCACAAAAGCGATTCTGCGAAGTAATGTGAACAGGCACAGAGAAGGTGCTAGCAGGGAATTCTGTGCCTGCCTTTCCCCAGTGCTCTGCAAGCTCTCCAGGACAACATAAAATCTGCGGCTCTGTGCTTTCTTTCGTTCAGAACAAGTGTTACTGTTTTCTGCACAAAAGCGATTCTGCGAAGCAATGGGAACACTTCTCTTTCCCAGGCACAGAGAAGGTGCTAGCAGGGAATTCTCTGCCTGCCTTTCCCCAGTGCTCTGCAAGCTCTCCAGGACAACATAAAATCTGGGGCTCTGTGCTTTCTTTCGTTCTGAACAAGTGTTACTGTTTTCTGCACAAAAGCGATTCTGCGAAGCAATGTGAACACTTCTGTTTCCCAGGCACAGAGAAGGTGCTAGCAGGGAATTCTCTGCCTGCCTTTCCCCAGTGCTCTGCAAGCTCTCCAGGACAACATAAAATCTGGGGCTCTGTGCTTTCTTTTGTTCTGAACAAGTGTTAGTGTTTTCTGCACAAAAGCGATTCTGCGAAGCAATGTGAAGACTTCTGCTTCCCAGGCACAGAGAAGGTGCTAGCAGGGAATTCTCTGCCTGCCTTTCCCCAGTGCTCTGCAAGCTCTCCAGGACAACATAAAATCTGGGGCTCTGTGCTTTCTTTCGTCTGAACAAGTGTTACTGTTTTCTGCACAAAAGCGATTCTGCGAAGGAATGTGAACAGGCACAGAGAAGGTGCTAGCAGGGAATTCTCTGCCTGCTTTTCCCCAGTACTCTGCAAGCTCTCCAGCACAACATAAAATCTGGGGCTCTGTGCTTTGTTTCGTTCTGAACAAGTGTTACTGTTTTCTGCACAAAAGCGATTCTGCGAAGCAATGTGAACAGGCACAGAGAAGGTGCTAGCAGGGAATTCTCTGCCTGCCTTTCCCCAGTGCTCTGCAAGATCTCCAGGACAACATAAAATCTGGGGCTCTGTGCTTTCTTTCGTTCTGAACAAGTGTTACTGTTTTCTGCACAAAAGCGATTCTGCGAAGCAATGTGAAGACTTCTGCTTCCCAGGCACAGAGAAGGTGCTAGCAGAGAATTCTCTGCCTGCTTTTCCCCAGTACTCTGCAAGCTCTCCAGCACAACATAAAATCTGGGGCTCTGTGCTTTCTTTCCTTCTGAACAAGTGTTACTGTTTTCTGCACAAAAGCGATTCTGCGAAGCAATGTGAACACTTCTGTTTCCCAGGCACAGAGAAGGTGCTAGCAGGGAATTCTCTGCCTGCTTTTCCCCAGTGCTCTGCAAGCTCTCCAGGACAACATAAAATCTGGGGCTCTGTGCTTTCTTTCGTTCTGAACAAGTGTTAGTGTTTTCTGCACAAAAGCTATTCTGCGAAGCAATGTGAACACTTCTGTTTCCCAGGCACCGAGAACGTGCTAGCAGGGAATTCTCTGCCTGCTTTTCCCCAGTACTCTGCAAGCTCTCCAGCACAACATAAAATCTGGGGCTCTGTGCTTTCTTTCGTTCTGAACAAGTGTTACTGTTTTCTGCACAAGAGCGATTCTGCGAAGCAATGTGAACACTTCTGTTTCCCAGGCACAGAGAAGGTGCTAGCAGGGAATTCTCTGCCTGCTTTTCCCCAGTGCTCTGCAAGCTCTCCAGGACAACATAAAATCTGGGGCTCTGTGCTTTCTTTTGTTCTGAAAAAGTGTTACTGTTGTCTGCACAAAAGCGATTCTGCGAAGCAATGTGAACACTTCTGCTTCCCAGGCACAGAGAAGGTGCTAGCAGGAAATTCTCTGCCTGCCTTTCCCCAGTGCTCTGCAAGCTCTCCAGGACAACATAGAATCTGGGGATCTGTGCTTTCTTTTGTTCTGAACAAGTGTTAGTGTTTTCTGCACAAAAGCGATTCTGCGAAGCAATGGGAACACTTCTGTTTCCCAGGCACAGAGAAGGTGCTAGCAGGGAATTCTCTGCCTGCTTTTCCCCAGTGCTCTGCAAGCTGTCCAGCACAACATAAAATCTGGGGCTCTCTGCTTTCTTTTGTTCTGAACAAGTGTTAGTGTTTTCTGCACAAAAGCGATTCTGCAAAGCAATGTGAACAGGCACAGAGAAGGTGCTAGCAGGGAATTCTCTGCCTGCCTTTCCCCAGTGCTCTGCAAGCTCTCCAGGACAACATAAAATCTGGGGCTCTGTGCTTTCTTTCGTTCTGAACAAGTGTTACTGTTTTCTGCACAAAAGCGATTCTGCGAAGCAATGTGAACACTTCTGTTTCCCAGGCACAGAGAAGGTGCTAGCAGGGAATTCTCTGCCTGCTTTTCCCCAGTGCTCTGCAAGCTGTCCAGCACAACATAAAATCTGGGGCTCTGTGCTTTGTTTCGTTCTGAACAAGTGTTACTGTTTTCTGCACAAAAGCAATTCTGCGAAGCAATGTGAACAGGCACAGAGAAGGTGCTAGCAGGGAATTCTCTGCCTGCCTTTCCCCAGTGCTCTGCAAGCTCTCCAGGACAACATAAAATCTGGGGCTCTGTGCTTTCTTTCGTTCTGAACAAGTGTTACTGTTTTCTGCACAAAAGCGATTCTGCGAAGCAATGTGAACACTTCTTTTTCCCAGGCACCGAGAACGTGCTAGCAGGGAATTCTCTGCCTGCTTTTCCCCAGTGCTCTGCAAGCTCTCCAGGACAACATAAAATCTGGGGCTCTGTGCTTTCTTTCGTTCTGAACAAGTGTTAGTGTTTTCTGCACAAAAGCGATTCTGCGAAGCAATGTGAACACTTCTGCTTCCCAGGCACAGAGAAGGTGCTAGCAGGGAATTCTCTGCCTGCCTTTCCCCAGTGCTCTGCAAGCTCTCCAGGACAACAGCAAATCTGGGGCTCTGTGCTTTCTTTCGTTCTGAACAAGTGTTACTGTTTTCTGCACAAAAGCGATTCTGCGAAGCAATGTGAACACTTCTGCTTCCCAGGCACATAGAAGGTGCTAGCAGGGAATTCTCTGCCTGCCTTTCCCCAGTGCTCTGCAAGCTCTCCAGGACAACATAAAATCTGGGGCTCTGTGCTTTCTTTCGTTCTGAACAAGTGTTACTGTTTTCTGCAGAAAAGCGATTCTGCGAAGCAATGTGAACACTTCTGTTTCCCAGGCACAGAGAAGGTGCTAGCAGGGAATTCTCTGCCTGCCTTTCCCCAGTGCTCTGCAAGATCTCCAGGACAACATAAAATCTGGGGCTCTGTGCTTTCTTTCGTTCTGAACAAGTGTTACTGTTTTCTGCACAAAAGCGATTCTGCGAAGCAATGTGAAGACTTCTGCTTCCCAGGCACAGAGAAGGTGCTAGCAGAGAATTCTCTGCCTGCTTTTCCCCAGTACTCTGCAAGCTCTCCAGCACAACATAAAATCTGGGGCTCTGTGCTTTCTTTTGTTCTGAACAAGTGTTACTGTTTTCTGCACAAAAGCGATTCTGCGAAGCAATGTGAACACTTCTGTTTCCCAGGCACAGAGAAGGTGCTAGCAGGGAATTCTCTGCCTGCTTTTCCCCAGTACTCTGCAAGCTCTCCAGCACAACATAAAATATGGGGCTCTGTGCTTTCTTTCCTTCTGAACAAGTGTTACTGTTTTCTGCACAAAAGCGATACTGCTAAGAAATGTGAACACTTCTGCTTCCCAGGCACAGAGAAGGTGCTAGCAGGGAATTCTCTGCCTGCCTTTCCCCAGTGCTCTGCAAGCTCTCCAGGACAACATAAAATCTGGGGCTCTGTGCTTTCTTTCGTCTGAACAAGTGTTACTGTTGTCTGCACAAAAGCGATTCTGCGAAGCAATGTGAACAGGCACAGAGAAGGTGCTAGCAGGGAATTCTCTGCCTGCCTTTCCCCAGTGCTCTGCAAGCTCTCCAGGACAACATAAAATCTGGGGCTCTGTGCTTTCTTTCGTTCTGAACAAGTGTTACTGTTTTCTGCACAAAAGCGATTCTGCGAAGCAATGTGAACACTTCTGCTTCCCAGGCACAGAGAAGGTGCTAGCAGGGAATTCTCTGCCTGCCTTTCCCCAGTGCTCTGCAAGCTCTCCAGGACAACATAAAATCTGGGGCTCTGTGCTTTCTTTCGTCTGAACAAGTGTTACTGTTTTCTGCACAAAAGCGATTCTGCGAAGCAATGTGAAGACTTCTGCTTCCCAGGCACAGAGAAGGTGCTAGCAGATAATTCTCTGCCTGCTTTTCCCCAGTGCTCTGCAAGCTCTCCAGGACAACATAAAATCTGGGGCTCTGTGCTTTCTTTTGTTCTGAACAAGTGTTACTGTTTTCTGCACAAAAGCGATTCTGCGAAGCAATGTGAACACTTCTGTTTCCCAGGCACAGAGAAGGTGCTAGCAGGGAATTCTCTGCCTGCTTTTCCCCAGTGCTCTGCAAGCTCTCCAGGACAACATAAAATCTGGGGCTCTGTGCTTTCTTTCGTTCTGAACAAGTGTTACTGTTTTCTGCACAAAAGCGATTCTGCGAAGCAATGTGAACACTTCTGCTTCCCAGGCACAGAGAAGGTGCTAGCAGGGAATTCTCTGCCTGCCTTTCCCCAGTGCTCTGCAAGCTCTCCAGGACAACATAAAATCTGGGGCTCTGTGCTTTCTTTCGTCTGAACAATTGTTACTGTTTTCTGCACAAAAGCGATTCTGCGAAGCAATGTGAACAGGCACAGAGAAGGTGCTAGCAGGAAATTCTCTGCCTGCCTTTCCCCAGTGCTCTGCAAGCTCTCCAGGACAACATAGAATCTGGGGCTCTGTGCTTTCTTTTGTTCTGAACAAGTGTTAGTGTTTTCTGCACAAAAGCGATTCTGCGAAGCAATGTGAACACTTCTGTTTCCCAGGCACAGAGAAGGTGCTAGCAGGGAATTCTCTGCCTGCTTTTCCCCAGTGCTCTGCAAGCTGTCCAGCACAACATAAAATCTGGGGCTCTCTGCTTTCTTTTGTTCTGAACAAGTGTTAGTGTTTTCTGCACAAAAGCGATTCTGCAAAGCAATGTGAACAGGCACAGAGAAGGTGCTAGCAGGGAATTCTCTGCCTGCTTTTCCCCAGTGCTCTGCAAGCTGTCCAGCACAACATAAAATCTGGGGCTCTGTGCTTTGTTTCGTTCTGAACAAGTGTTACTGTTTTCTGCACAAAAGCAATTCTGCGAAGCAATGTGAACAGGCACAGAGAAGGTGCTAGCAGGGAATTCTCTGCCTGCCTTTCCCCAGTGCTCTGCAAGCTCTCCAGGACAACATAAAATCTGGGGCTCTGTGCTTTCTTTCGTTCTGAACAAGTGTTACTGTTTTCTGCACAAAAGCGATTCTGCGAAGCAATGTGAACACTTCTTTTTCCCAGGCACCGAGAACGTGCTAGCAGGGAATTCTCTGCCTGCTTTTCCCCAGTGCTCTGCAAGCTCTCCAGGACAACATAAAATCTGGGGCTCTGTGCTTTCTTTCGTTCTGAACAAGTGTTAGTGTTTTCTGCACAAAAGCGATTCTGCGAAGCAATGTGAACACTTCTGCTTCCCAGGCACAGAGAAGGTGCTAGCAGGGAATTCTCTGCCTGCCTTTCCCCAGTGCTCTGCAAGCTCTCCAGGACAACAGCAAATCTGGGGCTCTGTGCTTTCTTTCGTTCTGAACAAGTGTTACTGTTTTCTGCACAAAAGCGATTCTGCGAAGCAATGTGAACACTTCTGCTTCCCAGGCACATAGAAGGTGCTAGCAGGGAATTCTCTGCCTGCCTTTCCCCAGTGCTCTGCAAGCTCTCCAGGACAACATAAAATCTGGGGCTCTGTGCTTTCTTTCGTTCTGAACAAGTGTTACTGTTTTCTGCAGAAAAGCGATTCTGCGAAGCAATGTGAACACTTCTGTTTCCCAGGCACAGAGAAGGTGCTAGCAGGGAATTCTCTGCCTGCCTTTCCCCAGTGCTCTGCAAGATCTCCAGGACAACATAAAATCTGGGGCTCTGTGCTTTCTTTCGTTCTGAACAAGTGTTACTGTTTTCTGCACAAAAGCGATTCTGCGAAGCAATGTGAAGACTTCTGCTTCCCAGGCACAGAGAAGGTGCTAGCAGAGAATTCTCTGCCTGCTTTTCCCCAGTACTCTGCAAGCTCTCCAGCACAACATAAAATCTGGGGCTCTGTGCTTTCTTTTGTTCTGAACAAGTGTTACTGTTTTCTGCACAAAAGCGATTCTGCGAAGCAATGTGAACACTTCTGTTTCCCAGGCACAGAGAAGGTGCTAGCAGGGAATTCTCTGCCTGCTTTTCCCCAGTACTCTGCAAGCTCTCCAGCACAACATAAAATATGGGGCTCTGTGCTTTCTTTCCTTCTGAACAAGTGTTACTGTTTTCTGCACAAAAGCGATTCTGCGAAGCAATGTGAACACTTCTGCTTCCCAGGCACAGAGAAGGTGCTAGCAGGGAATTCTCTGCCTGCCTTTCCCCAGTGCTCTGCAAGCTCTCCAGGACAACATAAAATCTGGGGCTCTGTGCTTTCTTTCGTCTGAACAAGTGTTACTGTTGTCTGCACAAAAGCGATTCTGCGAAGCAATGTGAACAGGCACAGAGAAGGTGCTAGCAGGGAATTCTCTGCCTGTCTTTCCCCAGTGCTCTGCAAGCTCTCCAGGACAACATAAAATCTGGGGCTCTGTGCTTTCTTTCGTTCTGAACAAGTGTTACTGTTTTCTGCACAAAAGCGATTCTGCGAAGCAATGTGAACACTTCTGTTTCCCAGGCACAGAGAAGGTGCTAGCAGGGAATTCTCTGCCTGCCTTTCCCCAGTGCTCTGCAAGCTCTCCAGGACAACATAAAATCTGGGGCTCTGTGCTTTCTTTCGTCTGAACAAGTGTTACTGTTTTCTGCACAAAAGCGATTCTGCGAAGCAATGTGAAGACTTCTGCTTCCCAGGCACAGAGAAGGTGCTAGCAGATAATTCTCTGCCTGCTTTTCCCCAGTGCTCTGCAAGCTCTCCAGGACAACATAAAATCTGGGGCTCTGTGCTTTCTTTTGTTCTGAACAAGTGTTACTGTTTTCTGCACAAAAGCGATTCTGCGAAGCAATGTGAACACTTCTGTTTCCCAGGCACAGAGAAGGTGCTAGCAGGGAATTCTCTGCCTGCTTTTCCCCAGTGCTCTGCAAGCTCTCCAGGACAACATAAAATCTGGGGCTCTGTGCTTTCTTTCGTTCTGAACAAGTGTTACTGTTTTCTGCACAAAAGCGATTCTGCGAAGCAATGTGAACACTTCTGCTTCCCAGGCACAGAGAAGGTGCTAGCAGGGAATTCTCTGCCTGCCTTTCCCCAGTGCTCTGCAAGCTCTCCAGGACAACATAAAATCTGGGGCTCTGTGCTTTCTTTCGTCTGAACAATTGTTACTGTTTTCTGCACAAAAGCGATTCTGCGAAGCAATGTGAACAGGCACAGAGAAGGTGCTAGCAGGGAATTCTCTGCCTGCTTTTCCCCAGTGCTCTGCAAGCTCTCCAGGACAACATAAAATCTGGGGCTCTGTGCTTTCTTTCGTTCTGAACAAGTGTTACTGTTATCTGCACAAAAGCGATTCTGCAAAGCAATGTGAACAGTTCTGTTTCCCAGGCACAGAGAAGGTGCTAGCAGGGAATTCTCTGCCTGCTTTTCCCCAGTACTCTGCAAGCTCTCCAGCACAACATAAAATATGGGGCTCTGTGCTTTCTTTCCTTCTGAACAAGTGTTACTGTTTTCTGCACAAAAGCGATTCTGCGAAGCAATGTGAACACTTCTGTTTCCCAGGCACAGAGAAGGTGCTAGCAGGGAATTCTCTGCCTGCTTTTCCCCAGTGCTCTGCAAGCTCTCCAGGACAACATAAAATCTGGGGCTCTGTGCTTTCTTTTGTTCTGAACAAGTGTTAGTGTTTTCTGCACAAAAGCGATTCTGCGAAGCAATGTGAACACTTCTGCTTCCCAGGCACAGAGAAGGTGCTAGCAGGAAATTCTCTGCTTGCCTTTCCCCAGTGCTCTGCAAGCTCTCCAGGACAACATAGAATCTGGGGCTCTGTGCTTTCTTTTGTTCTGAACAAGTGTTAGTGTTTTCTGCACAAAAGCGATTCTGCAAAGCAACGTGAACAGGCACAGAGAAGGTGCTAGCAGGGAATTCTCTGCCTGCCTTTCCCCAGTGCTCTGCAAGCTCTCCAGGACAACATAAAATCTGGGGCTCTGTGCTTTCTTTCGTTCTGAACAAGTGTTATTGTTTTCTGCACAAAAGCGATTCTGCGAAGCAATGTGAACACTTCTGCTTCCCAGGCACAGAGAAGGTGCTAGCAGGGAATTCTCTGCCTGCTTTTCCCCAGTGCTCTGCAAGCTGTCCAGCACAACATAAAATCTGGGGCTCTGTGCTTTCTTTCGTTCTGAACAAGTGTTACTGTTTTCTGCACAAAAGCGATTCTGCGGAGGAATGTGAACAGGCACAGAGAAGGTGCTAGCAGGGAATTCTCTGCCTGCCTTTCCCCAGTGCTCTGCAAGCTCTCCAGGACAACATAAAATCTGGGGCTCTGTGCTTTCTTTCGTTCTGAACAAGTGTTACTGTTTTCTGCACAAAAGCGATTCTGCGAAGCAATGTGAACACTTCTGTTTCCCAGGCACCGAGAACGTGCTAGCAGGGAATTCTCTGCCTGCTTTTCCCCAGTGCTCTGCAAGCTCTCCAGGACAACATAAAATCTGGGGCTCTGTGCTTTCTTTCGTTCTGAACAAGTGTTATTGTTTTCTGCACAAAAGCGATTCTGCGAAGCAATGTGAACACTTCTGCTTCCCAGGCACAGAGAAGGTGCTAGCAGGGAATTCTCTGCCTGCCTTTCCCCAGTGCTCTGCAAGCTCTCCAGGACAACATAAAATCTGGGGCTCTGTGCTTTCTTTCGTTCTGAACAAGTGTTACTGTTTTCTGCACAAAAGCGATTCTGCGAAGCAATGTGAACACTTCTGCTTCCCAGGCACATAGAAGGTGCTAGCAGGGAATTCTCTGCCTGCCTTTCCCCAGTGCTCTGCAAGCTCTCCAGGACAACATAAAATCTGGGGCTCTGTGCTTTCTTTCGTTCTGAACAAGTGTTACTGTTTTCTGCACAAAAGCGATTCTGCGAAGCAATGTGAACACTTCTGTTTCCCAGGCACAGAGAAGGTGCTAGCAGGGAATTCTCTGCCTGCTTTTCCCCAGTGCTCTGCAAGCTCTCCAGGACAACATAAAATCTGGGGCTCTGTGCTTTCTTTCGTTCTGAACAAGTGTTATTGTTTTCTGCACAAAAGCGATTCTGCGAAGCAATGTGAACACTTCTGTTTCCCAGGCACAGAGAAGGTGCTAGCAGGGAATTCTCTGCCTGCTTTTCCCCAGTGCTCTGCAAGCTCTCCAGGACAACATAAAATCTGGGGCTCTGTGCTTTCTTTCGTTCTGAACAAGTGTTACTGTTTTCTGCACAAAAGCGATTCTGCGGAGGAATGTGAACAGGCACAGAGAAGGTGCTAGCAGGGAATTCTCTGCCTGCCTTTCCCCAGTGCTCTGCAAGCTCTCCAGGACAACATAAAATCTGCGGCTCTGTGCTTTCTTTCGTTCTGAACAAGTGTTACTGTTTTCTGCACAAAAGCGATTCTGCGAAGCAATGTGAACACTTCTGTTTCCCAGGCACCGAGAACGTGCTAGCAGGGAATTCTCTGCCTGCTTTTCCCCAGTGCTCTGCAAGCTCTCCAGGACAACATAAAATCTGGGGCTCTGTTCTTTCTTTCGTTCTGAACAAGTGTTATTGTTTTCTGCACAAAAGCGATTCTGCGAAGCAATGTGAACACTTCTGCTTCCCAGGCACAGAGAAGGTGCTAGCAGGGAATTCTCTGCCTGCCTTTCCCCAGTGCTCTGCAAGCTCTCCAGGACAACATAAAATCTGGGGCTCTGTGCTTTCTTTCGTTCTGAACAAGTGTTACTGTTTTCTGCACAAAAGCGATTCTGCGAAGCAATGTGAACACTTCTGCTTCCCAGGCACATAGAAGGTGCTAGCAGGGAATTCTCTGCCTGCCTTTCCCCAGTGCTCTGCAAGCTCTCCAGGACAACATAAAATCTGGGGCTCTGTGCTTTCTTTCGTTCTGAACAAGTGTTACTGTTTTCTGCACAAAAGCGATTCTGCGAAGCAATGTGAACACTTCTGTTTCCCAGGCACAGAGAAGGTGCTAGCAGGGAATTCTCTGCCTGCCTTTCCCCAGTGCTATGCAAGCTCTCCAGGACAACATAAAATCTGGGGCTCTGTGCTTTCTTTTGTTCTGAAAAAGTGTTACTGTTTTCTGCACAAAAGCGATTCTGCGAAGCAATGTGAACACTTCTGCTTCCCAGGCACATAGAAGGTGCTAGCAGGGAATTCTCTGCCTGCCTTTCCCCAGTGCTCTGCAAGCTCTCCAGGACAACATAAAATCTGGGGCTCTGTGCTTTCTTTCGTTCTGAACAAGTGTTATTGTTTTCTGCACAAAAGCGATTCTGCGAAGCAATGTGAACACTTCTGCTTCCCAGGCACAGAGAAGGTGCTAGCAGGGAATTCTCTGCCTGCCTTTCCCCAGTGCTCTGCAAGCTCTCCAGGACAACATAAAATCTGGGGCTCTGTGCTTTCTTTCGTTCTGAGCAAGTGTTACTGTTTTCTGCACAAAAGCGATTCTGCGAAGCAATGTGAACACTTCTGCTTCCCAGGCACAGAGAAGGTGCTAGCAGGGAATTCTCTGCCTGCCTTTCCCCAGTGCTCTGCAAGCTCTCCAGGACAACATAAAATCTGGGGCTCTGTGCTTTCTTTCGTCTGAACAAGTGTTACTGTTTTCTGCACAAAAGCGATTCTGCGAAGTAATGTGAACAGGCACAGAGAAGGTGCTAGCAGGGAATTCTCTGCCTGCCTTTCCCCAGTGCTCTGCAAGCTCTCCAGGACAACATAAAATCTGCGGCTCTGTGCTTTCTTTCGTTCAGAACAAGTGTTACTGTTGTCTGCACAAAAGCGATTCTGCGAAGCAATGGGAACACTTCTCTTTCCCAGGCACAGGGAAGGTGCTAGCAGGGAATTCTCTGCCTGCCTTTCCCCAGTGCTCTGCAAGCTCTCCAGGACAACATAAAATCTGGGGCTCTGTGCTTTCTTTCGTTCTGAACAAGTGTTACTGTTTTCTGCACAAAAGCGATTCTGCGAAGCAATGGGAACACTTCTGCTTCCCAGGCACAGAGAAGGTGCTAGCAGGGAATTCTCTGCCTGCCTTTCCCCAGTGCTCTGCAAGCTCTCCAGGACAACAGCAAATCTGGGGCTCTGTGCTTTCTTTCGTTCTGAACAAGTGTTACTGTTTTCTGCACAAAAGCGATTCTGCGAAGCAATGTGAACACTTCTGTTTCCCAGGCACAGAGAAGGTGCTAGCAGGGAATTCTCTGCCTGCCTTTCCCCAGTGCTCTGCAAGCTCTCCAGGACAACATAAAATCTGGGGCTCTGTGCTTTCTTTCGTCTGAACAAGTGTTACTGTTTTCTGCACAAAAGCGATTCTGCGAAGGAATGTGAACAGGCACAGAGAAGGTGCTAGCAGGGAATTCTCTGCCTGCTTTTCCCCAGTACTCTGCAAGCTCTCCAGCACAACATAAAATCTGGGACTCTGTGCTTTGTTTCGTTCTGAACAAGTGTTACTGTTTTCTGCACAAAAGCGATTCTGCGAAGCAATGTGAACAGGCACAGAGAAGGTGCTAGCAGGGAATTCTCTGCCTGCCTTTCCCCAGTGCTCTGCAAGCTCTCCAGGACAACATAAAATCTGGGGCTCTGTGCTTTCTTTCGTTCTGAACAAGTGTTAGTGTTTTCTGCACAAAAGCTATTCTGCGAAGCAATGTGAACACTTCTGTTTCCCAGGCACCGAGAACGTGCTAGCAGGGAATTCTCTGCCTGCTTTTCCCCAGTACTCTGCAAGCTCTCCAGCACAACATAAAATCTGGGGCTCTCTGCTTTCTTTCGTTCTGAACAAGTGTTACTGTTTTCTGCACAAGAGCGATTCTGCGAAGCAATGTGAACACTTCTGTTTCCCAGGCACAGAGAAGGTGCTAGCAGGGAATTCTCTGCCTGATTTTCCCCAGTGCTCTGCAAGCTCTCCAGGACAACATAAAATCTGGGGCTCTGTGCTTTCTTTTGTTCTGAAAAAGTGTTACTGTTGTCTGCACAAAAGCGATTCTGCGAAGCAATGTGAACACTTCTGCTTCCCAGGCACAGAGAAGGTGCTAGCAGGAAATTCTCTGCCTGCCTTTCCCCAGTGCTCTGCAAGCTCTCCAGGACAACATAGAATCTGGGGCTCTGTGCTTTCTTTTGTTCTGAACAAGTGTTAGTGTTTTCTGCACAAAAGCGATTCTGCGAAGCAATGTGAACACTTCTGTTTCCCAGGCACAGAGAAGGTGCTAGCAGGGAATTCTCTGCCTGCTTTTCCCCAGTGCTCTGCAAGCTCTCCAGCACAACATAAAATCTGGGGCTCTGTGCTTTCTTTCGTTCTGAACAAGTGTTACTGTTTTCTGCACAAAAGCGATTCTGCAAAGCAATGTGAACAGGCACAGAGAAGGTGCTAGCAGGGAATTCTCTGCCTGCCTTTCCCCAGTGCTCTGCAAGCTCTCCAGGACAACATAAAATCTGGGGCTCTGTGCTTTCTTTCGTTCTGAACAAGTGTTACTGTTTTCTGCACAAAAGCGATTCTGCGAAGCAATGTGAACACTTCTGTTTCCCAGGCACAGAGAAGGTGCTAGCAGGGAATTCTCTGCCTGCTTTTCCCCAGTGCTCTGCAAGCTGTCCAGCACAACATAAAATCTGGGGCTCTGTGCTTTGTTTCGTTCTGAACAAGTGTTACTGTTTTCTGCACAAAAGCAATTCTGCGAAGCAATGTGAACAGGCACAGAGAAGGTGCTAGCAGGGAATTCTCTGCCTGCCTTTCCCCAGTGCTCTGCAAGCTCTCCAGGACAACATAAAATCTGGGGCTCTGTGCTTTCTTTCGTTCTGAACAAGTGTTACTGTTTTCTGCACAAAAGCGATTCTGTGAAGCAATGTGAACACTTCTTTTTCCCAGGCACCGAGAACGTGCTAGCAGGGAACTCTCTGCCTGCTTTTCCCCAGTGCTCTGCAAGCTCTCCAGGACAACATAAAATCTGGGGCTCTGTGCTTTCTTTCGTTCTGAACAAGTGTTAGTGTTTTCTGCACAAAAGCGATTCTGCGAAGCAATGTGAACACTTCTGCTTCCCAGGCACAGAGAAGGTGCTAGCAGGGAATTCTCTGCCTGCCTTTCCCCAGTGCTCTGCAAGCTCTCCAGGACAACAGCAAATCTGGGGCTCTGTGCTTTCTTTCGTTCTGAACAAGTGTTACTGTTTTCTGCACAAAAGCGATTCTGCGAAGCAATGTGAACACTTCTGCTTCCCAGGCACATAGAAGGTGCTAGCAGGGAATTCTCTGCCTGCCTTTCCCCAGTGCTCTGCAAGCTCTCCAGGACAACATAAAATCTGGGGCTCTGTGCTTTCTTTCGTTCTGAACAAGTGTTACTGTTTTCTGCAGAAAAGCGATTCTGCGAAGCAATGTGAACACTTCTGTTTCCCAGGCACAGAGAAGGTGCTAGCAGGGAATTCTCTGCCTGCCTTTCCCCAGTGCTCTGCAAGATCTCCAGGACAACATAAAATCTGGGGCTCTGTGCTTTCTTTCGTTCTGAACAAGTGTTACTGTTTTCTGCACAAAAGCGATTCTGCGAAGCAATGTGAACACTTCTGCTTCCCAGGCACAGAGAAGGTGCTAGCAGAGAATTCTCTGCCTGCTTTTCCCCAGTACTCTGCAAGCTCTCCAGCACAACATAAAATCTGGGGCTCTGTGCTTTCTTTTGTTTTGAACAAGTGTTACTGTTTTCTGCACAAAAGCGATTCTGCGAAGCAATGTGAACACTTCTGTTTCCCAGGCACAGAGAAGGTGCTAGCAGGGAATTCTCTGCCTGCTTTTCCCCAGTACTCTGCAAGCTCTCCAGCACAACATAAAATATGGGGCTCTGTGCTTTCTTTCCTTCTGAACAAGTGTTACTGTTTTCTGCACAAAAGCGATACTGCTAAGAAATGTGAACACTTCTGCTTCCCAGGCACAGAGAAGGTGCTAGCAGGGAATTCTCTGCCTGCCTTTCCCCAGTGCTCTGCAAGCTCTCCAGGACAACATAAAATCTGGGGCTCTGTGCTTTCTTTCGTCTGAACAAGTGTTACTGTTGTCTGCACAAAAGCGATTCTGCGAAGCAATGTGAACAGGCACAGAGAAGGTGCTAGCAGGGAATTCTCTGCCTGCCTTTCCCCAGTGCTCTGCAAGCTCTCCAGGACAACATAAAATCTGGGGCTCTGTGCTTTCTTTCGTTCTGAACAAGTGTTACTGTTTTCTGCACAAAAGCGATTCTGCGAAGCAATGTGAACACTTCTGCTTCCCAGGCACAGAGAAGGTGCTAGCAGGGAATTCTCTGCCTGCCTTTCCCCAGTGCTCTGCAAGCTCTCCAGGACAACATAAAATCTGGGGCTCTGTGCTTTCTTTCGTCTGAACAAGTGTTACTGTTTTCTGCACAAAAGCGATTCTGCGAAGCAATGTGAAGACTTCTGCTTCCCAGGCACAGAGAAGGTGCTAGCAGATAATTCTCTGCCTGCTTTTCCCCAGTGCTCTGCAAGCTCTCCAGGACAACATAAAATCTGGGGCTCTGTGCTTTCTTTTGTTCTGAACAAGTGTTACTGTTTTCTGCACAAAAGCGATTCTGCGAAGCAATGTGAACACTTCTGTTTCCCAGGCACAGAGAAGGTGCTAGCAGGGAATTCTCTGCCTGCCTTTCCCCAGTGCTCTGCAAGCTCTCCAGGACAACATAAAATCTGGGGCTCTGTGCTTTCTTTCGTTCTGAACAAGTGTTACTGTTTTCTGCACAAAAGCGATTCTGCGAAGCAATGTGAACACTTCTGCTTCCCAGGCACAGAGAAGGTGCTAGCAGGGAATTCTCTGCCTGCCTTTCCCCAGTGCTCTGCAAGCTCTCCAGGACAACATAAAATCTGGGGCTCTGTGCTTTCTTTCGTCTGAACAAGTGTTACTGTTTTCTGCACAAAAGCGATTCTGCGAAGCAATGTGAAGACTTCTGCTTCCCAGGCACAGAGAAGGTGCTAGCAGATAATTCTCTGCCTGCTTTTCCCCAGTGCTCTGCAAGCTCTCCAGGACAACATAAAATCTGGGGCTCTGTGCTTTCTTTTGTTCTGAACAAGTGTTACTGTTTTCTGCACAAAAGCGATTCTGCGAAGCAATGTGAACACTTCTGTTTCCCAGGCACAGAGAAGGTGCTAGCAGGGAATTCTCTGCCTGCTTTTCCCCAGTGCTCTGCAAGCTCTCCAGGACAACATAAAATCTGGGGCTCTGTGCTTTCTTTCGTTCTGAACAAGTGTTACTGTTTTCTGCACAAAAGCGATTCTGCGAAGCAATGTGAACACTTCTGCTTCCCAGGCACAGAGAAGGTGCTAGCAGGGAATTCTCTGCCTGCCTTTCCCCAGTGCTCTGCAAGCTCTCCAGGACAACATAAAATCTGGGGCTCTGTGCTTTCTTTCGTCTGAACAATTGTTACTGTTTTCTGCACAAAAGCGATTCTGCGAAGCAATGTGAACAGGCACAGAGAAGGTGCTAGCAGGGAATTCTCTGCCTGCTTTTCCCCAGTGCTCTGCAAGCTCTCCAGGACAACATAAAATCTGGGGCTCTGTGCTTTCTTTCATTCTGAACAAGTGTTACTGTTATCTGCACAAAAGCGATTCTGCAAAGCAATGTGAACAGTTCTGTTTCCCAGGCACAGAGAAGGTGCTAGCAGGGAATTCTCTGCCTGCTTTTCCCCAGTACTCTGCAAGCTCTCCAGCACAACATAAAATATGGGGCTCTGTGCTTTCTTTCCTTCTGAACAAGTGTTACTGTTTTCTGCACAAAAGCGATTCTGCGAAGCAATGTGAACACTTCTGTTTCCCAGGCACAGAGAAGGTGCTAGCAGGGAATTCTCTGCCTGCTTTTCCCCAGTGCTCTGCAAGCTCTCCAGGACAACATAAAATCTGGGGCTCTGTGCTTTCTTTTCTTCTGAACAAGTGTTAGTGTTTTCTGCACAAAAGCGATTCTGCGAAGCAATGTGAACACTTCTGCTTCCCAGGCACAGAGAAGGTGCTAGCAGGAAATTCTCTGCCTGCCTTTCCCCAGTGCTCTGCAAGCTCTCCAGGACAACATAGAATCTGGGGCTCTGTGCTTTCTTTTGTTCTGAACAAGTGTTAGTGTTTTCTGCACAAAAGCGATTCTGCAAAGCAACGTGAACAGGCACAGAGAAGGTGCTAGCAGGGAATTCTCTGCCTGCCTTTCCCCAGTGCTCTGCAAGCTCTCCAGGACAACATAAAATCTGGGGCTCTGTGCTTTCTTTCGTTCTGAACAAGTGTTATTGTTTTCTGCACAAAAGCGATTCTGCGAAGCAATGTGAACACTTCTGCTTCCCAGGCACAGAGAAGGTGCTAGCAGGGAATTCTCTGCCTGCTTTTCCCCAGTGCTCTGCAAGCTGTCCAGCACAACATAAAATCTGGGGCTCTGTGCTTTCTTTCGTTCTGAACAAGTGTTACTGTTTTCTGCACAAAAGCGATTCTGCGGAGGAATGTGAACAGGCACAGAGAAGGTGCTAGCAGGGAATTCTCTGCCTGCCTTTCCCCAGTGCTCTGCAAGCTCTCCAGGACAACATAAAATCTGGGGCTCTGTGCTTTCTTTCGTTCTGAACAAGTGTTACTGTTTTCTGCACAAAAGCGATTCTGCGAAGCAATGTGAACACTTCTGTTTCCCAGGCACCGAGAACGTGCTAGCAGGGAATTCTCTGCCTGCTTTTCCCCAGTGCTCTGCAAGCTCTCCAGGACAACATAAAATCTGGGGCTCTGTGCTTTCTTTCGTTCTGAACAAGTGTTATTGTTTTCTGCACAAAAGCGATTCTGCGAAGCAATGTGAACACTTCTGCTTCCCAGGCACAGAGAAGGTGCTAGCAGGGAATTCTCTGCCTGCCTTTCCCCAGTGCTCTGCAAGCTCTCCAGGACAACATAAAATCTGGGGCTCTGTGCTTTCTTTCGTTCTCAACAAGTGTTACTGTTTTCTGCACAAAAGCGATTCTGCGAAGCAATGTGAACACTTCTGCTTCCCAGGCACAGAGAAGGTGCTAGCAGGGAATTCTCTGCCTGCCTTTCCCCAGTGCTCTGCAAGCTCTCCAGGACAACATAAAATCTGGGGCTCTGTGCTTTCTTTCATTCTGAACAAGTGTTACTGTTTTCTGCACAAAAGCGATTCTGCGAAGCAATGTGAACACTTCTGTTTCCCAGGCACAGAGAAGGTGCTAGCAGGGAATTCTCTGCCTGCTTTTCCCCAGTGCTCTGCAAGCTCTCCAGGACAACATAAAATCTGGGGCTCTGTGCTTTCTTTTGTTCTGAAAAAGTGTTACTGTTGTCTGCACAAAAGCGATTCTGCAAAGCAACGTGAACAGGCACAGAGAAGGTGCTAGCAGGGAATTCTCTGCCTGCCTTTCCCCAGTGCTCTGCAAGCTCTCCAGGACAACATAAAATCTGGGGCTCTGTGCTTTCTTTCGTTCTGAACAAGTGTTATTGTTTTCTGCACAAAAGCGATTCTGCGAAGCAATGTGAACACTTCTGTTTCCCAGGCACAGAGAAGGTGCTAGCAGGGAATTCTCTGCCTGCTTTTCCCCAGTGCTCTGCAAGCTGTCCAGCACAACATAAAATCTGGGGCTCTGTGCTTTCTTTCGTTCTGAACAAGTGTTACTGTTTTCTGCACAAAAGCGATTCTGCGGAGGAATGTGAACAGGCACAGAGAAGGTGCTAGCAGGGAATTCTCTGCCTGCCTTTCCCCAGTGCTCTGCAAGCTCTCCAGGACAACATAAAATCTGCGGCTCTGTGCTTTCTTTCGTTCTGAACAAGTGTTACTGTTTTCTGCACAAAAGCGATTCTGCGAAGCAATGTGAACACTTCTGTTTCCCAGGCACCGAGAACGTGCTAGCAGGGAATTCTCTGCCTGCTTTTCCCCAGTGCTCTGCAAGCTCTCCAGGACAACATAAAATCTGGGGCTCTGTGCTTTCTTTCGTTCTGAACAAGTGTTATTGTTTTCTGCACAAAAGCGATTCTGCGAAGCAATGTGAACACTTCTGCTTCCCAGGCACAGAGAAGGTGCTAGCAGGGAATTCTCTGCCTGCCTTTCCCCAGTGCTCTGCAAGCTCTCCAGGACAACATAAAATCTGGGGCTCTGTGCTTTCTTTCGTTCTGAACAAGTGTTACTGTTTTCTGCACAAAAGCGATTCTGCGAAGCAATGTGAACACTTCTGCTTCCCAGGCACAGAGAAGGTGCTAGCAGGGAATTCTCTGCCTGCCTTTCCCCAGTGCTCTGCAAGCTCTCCAGGACAACATAAAATCTGGGGCTCTGTGCTTTCTTTCGTTCTGAACAAGTGTTACTGTTTTCTGCACAAAAGCGATTCTGCGAAGCAATGTGAACACTTCTGTTTCCCAGGCACAGAGAAGGTGCTAGCAGGGAATTCTCTGCCTGCCTTTCCCCAGTGCTCTGCAAGCTCTCCAGGACAACATAAAATCTGGGGCTCTGTGCTTTCTTTTGTTCTGAACAAGTGTTACTGTTTTCTGCACAAAAGCGATTCTGCGAAGCAATGTGAACACTTCTGCTTCCCAGGCACATAGAAGGTGCTAGCAGGGAATTCTCTGCCTGCCTTTCCCCAGTGCTCTGCAAGCTCTCCAGGACAACATAAAATCTGGGGCTCTGTGCTTTCTTTCGTTCTGAACAAGTGTTATTGTTTTCTGCACAAAAGCGATTCTGCGAAGCAATGTGAACACTTCTGCTTCCCAGGCACAGAGAAGGTGCTAGCAGGGAATTCTCTGCCTGCCTTTCCCCAGTGCTCTGCAAGCTCTCCAGGACAACATAAAATCTGGGGCTCTGTGCTTTCTTTCCTTCTGAACAAGTGTTACTTTTTTCTGCACAAAAGCGATTCTGCGAAGCAATGTGAACACTTCTGCTTCCCAGGCACAGAGAAGGTGCTAGCAGGGAATTCTCTGCCTGCCTTTCCCCAGTGCTCTGCAAGCTCTCCAGGACAACATAAAATCTGGGGCTCTGTGCTTTCTTTCGTTCTGAACAAGTGTTACTGTTTTCTGCAGAAAAGTCATTCTGCGAAGCAATGTGAACACTTCTGCTTCCCAGGCACAGAGAAGGTGCTGGCAGGGAATTCTCTGCCTGCCTTTCCCCAGTGCTCTGCAAGCTCTCCAGGACAACATAAAATCTGGGGCTCTGTGCTTTCTTTTGTTCTGAACAAGTGTTAGTGTTTTCTGCACAAAAGCGATTCTGCCAAGCAATGTGAACACTTCTGTTTCCCAGGCACAGAGAAGGTGCTAGCAGGGAATTCTCTGCCTGCCTTTCCCCAGTGCTCTGCAAGCTCTCCAGGACAACATAAAATCTGTGACTCTGTGCTTTCTTTCGTCTGAACAAGTGTTACTGTTTTCTGCACAAAAGCGATTCTGCGAAGCAATGTGAACAGGCACAGAGAAGGTGCTAGCAGGGAATTCTCTGCCTGCCTTTCCCCAGTGCTCTGCAAGCTCTCCAGGACAACAGCAAATCTGCGGCTCTGTGCTTTCTTTCGTTCAGAACAAGTGTTACTGTTTTCTGCACAAAAGCGATTCTGCGAAGCAATGTGAACACTTCTGTTTCCCAGGCACCGAGAACGTGCTAGCAGGGAATTCTCTGCCTGCTTTTCCCCAGTGCTCTGCAAGCTCTCCAGGACAACATAAAATCTGGGGCTCTGTGCTTTCTTTCGTTCTGAACAAGTGTTATTGTTTTCTGCACAAAAGCGATTCTGCGAAGCAATGTGAACACTTCTGCTTCCCAGGCACAGAGAAGGTGCTAGCAGGGAATTCTCTGCCTGCCTTTCCCCAGTGCTCTGCAAGCTCTCCAGGACAACATAAAATCTGGGGCTCTGTGCTTTCTTTCGTTCTCAACAAGTGTTACTGTTTTCTGCACAAAAGCGATTCTGCGAAGCAATGTGAACACTTCTGCTTCCCAGGCACATAGAAGGTGCTAGCAGGGAATTCTCTGCCTGCCTTTCCCCAGTGCTCTGCAAGCTCTCCAGGACAACATAAAATCTGGGGCTCTGTGCTTTCTTTCGTTCTGAACAAGTGTTACTGTTTTCTGCACAAAAGCGATTCTGCGAAGCAATGTGAACACTTCTGTTTCCCAGGCACAGAGAAGGTGCTAGCAGGGAATTCTCTGCCTGCCTTTCCCCAGTGCTCTGCAAGCTCTCCAGGACAACATAAAATCTGGGGCTCTGTGCTTTCTTTCGTTCTGAACAAGTGTTACTGTTTTCTGCACAAAAGCGATTCTGCGAAGCAATGTGAACACTTCTGCTTCCCAGGCACATAGAAGGTGCTAGCAGGGAATTCTCTGCCTGCCTTTCCCCAGTGCTCTGCAAGCTCTCCAGGACAACATAAAATCTGGGGCTCTGTGCTTTCTTTCGTTCTGAACAAGTGTTATTGTTTTCTGCACAAAAGCGATTCTGCGAAGCAATGTGAACACTTCTGCTTCCCAGGCACAGAGAAGGTGCTAGCAGGGAATTCTCTGCCTGCCTTTCCCCAGTGCTCTTCAAGCTCTCCAGGACAACATAAAATCTGGGGCTCTGTGCTTTCTTTCCTTCTGAACAAGTGTTACTTTTTTCTGCACAAAAGCGATTCTGCGAAGCAATGTGAACACTTCTGCTTCCCAGGCACAGAGAAGGTGCTAGCAGGGAATTCTCTGCCTGCCTTTCCCCAGTGCTCTGCAAGCTCTCCAGGACAACATAAAATCTGGGGCTCTGTGCTTTCTTTCGTTCTGAACAAGTGTTACTGTTTTCTGCAGAAAAGTCATTCTGCGAAGCAATGTGAACACTTCTGCTTCCCAGGCACAGAGAAGGTGCTGGCAGGGAATTCTCTGCCTGCCTTTCCCCAGTGCTCTGCAAGCTCTCCAGGACAACATAAAATCTGGGGCTCTGTGCTTTCTTTTGTTCTGAACAAGTGTTAGTGTTTTCTGCACAAAAGCGATTCTGCCAAGCAATGTGAACACTTCTGTTTCCCAGGCACAGAGAAGGTGCTAGCAGGGAATTCTCTGCCTGCCTTTCCCCAGTGCTCTGCAAGCTCTCCAGGACAACATAAAATCTGTGACTCTGTGCTTTCTTTCGTCTGAACAAGTGTTACTGTTTTCTGCACAAAAGCGATTCTGCGAAGCAATGTGAACAGGCACAGAGAAGGTGCTAGCAGGGAATTCTCTGCCTGCCTTTCCCCAGTGCTCTGCAAGCTCTCCAGGACAACAGCAAATCTGCGGCTCTGTGCTTTCTTTCGTTCAGAACAAGTGTTACTGTTTTCTGCACAAAAGCGATTCTGCGAAGCAATGGGAACACTTCTCTTTCCCAGGCACAGGGAAGGTGCTAGCAGGGAATTCTCTGCCTGCCTTTCCCCAGTGCTCTGCAAGCTCTGCAGGACAACATAAAATCTGGGGCTCTGTGCTTTCTTTCGTTCTGAACAAGTGTTACTGTTTTCT
Organism: Strix uralensis; assembly: GCF_047716275.1. NCBI lineage: Eukaryota > Metazoa > Chordata > Aves > Strigiformes > Strigidae > Strix > Strix uralensis. The sequence goes on from NW_027436730.1 coordinate 236,550, forward strand.
GCACAAAAGCGATTCTGCGAAGCAATGTGAAGACTTCTGCTTCCCAGGCACAGAGAAGGTGCTAGCAGGGAATTCTCTGCCTGCCTTTCCCCAGTGCTCTGCAAGCTCTCCAGGACAACATAAAATCTGGGGCTCTGTGCTTTCTTTCGTTCTGAACAAGTGTTACTGTTTTCTGCACAAAAGCGATTCTGCGAAGCAATGTGAACACTTCTGTTTCCCAGGCACAGAGAAGGTGCTAGCAGGGAATTCTCTGCCTGCCTTTCCCCAGTGCTCTGCAAGCTCTCCAGCACAACATAAAATCTGGGGCTCTGTGCTTTCTTTCCTTCTGAACAAGTGTTACTGTTTTCTGCAGAAAAGTCATTCTGCGAAGCAATGTGAACACTTCTGCTTCCCAGGCACATAGAAGGTGCTAGCAGGGAATTCTCTGCCTGCCTTTCCCCAGTGCTCTGCAAGCTCTCCAGGACAACATAAAATCTGGGGCTCTGTGCTTTCTTTCGTTCTGAACAAGTGTTACTGTTTTCTGCACAAAAGCGATTCTGCGAAGCAATGTGAACACTTCTGCTTCCCAGGCACATAGAAGGTGCTAGCAGGGAATTCTCTGCCTGCCTTTCCCCAGTGCTCTGCAAGCTCTCCAGGACAACATAAAATCTGGGGCTCTGTGCTTTCTTTCGTTCTGAACAAGTGTTATTGTTTTCTGCACAAAAGCGATTCTGCGAAGCAATGTGAACACTTCTGCTTCCCAGGCACAGAGAAGGTGCTAGCAGGGAATTCTCTGCCTGCCTTTCCCCAGTGCTCTTCAAGCTCTCCAGGACAACATAAAATCTGGGGCTCTGTGCTTTCTTTCCTTCTGAACAAGTGTTACTTTTTTCTGCACAAAAGCGATTCTGCGAAGCAATGTGAACACTTCTGCTTCCCAGGCACAGAGAAGGTGCTAGCAGGGAATTCTCTGCCTGCCTTTCCCCAGTGCTCTGCAAGCTCTCCAGGACAACATAAAATCTGGGGCTCTGTGCTTTCTTTCGTTCTGAACAAGTGTTACTGTTTTCTGCAGAAAAGTCATTCTGCGAAGCAATGTGAACACTTCTGCTTCCCAGGCACAGAGAAGGTGCTGGCAGGGAATTCTCTGCCTGCCTTTCCCCAGTGCTCTGCAAGCTCTCCAGGACAACATAAAATCTGGGGCTCTGTGCTTTCTTTTGTTCTGAACAAGTGTTAGTGTTTTCTGCACAAAAGCGATTCTGCCAAGCAATGTGAACACTTCTGTTTCCCAGGCACAGAGAAGGTGCTAGCAGGGAATTCTCTGCCTGCCTTTCCCCAGTGCTCTGCAAGCTCTCCAGGACAACATAAAATCTGTGACTCTGTGCTTTCTTTCGTCTGAACAAGTGTTACTGTTTTCTGCACAAAAGCGATTCTGCGAAGCAATGTGAACAGGCACAGAGAAGGTGCTAGCAGGGAATTCTCTGCCTGCCTTTCCCCAGTGCTCTGCAAGCTCTCCAGGACAACAGCAAATCTGCGGCTCTGTGCTTTCTTTCGTTCAGAACAAGTGTTACTGTTTTCTGCACAAAAGCGATTCTGCGAAGCAATGGGAACACTTCTCTTTCCCAGGCACAGGGAAGGTGCTAGCAGGGAATTCTCTGCCTGCCTTTCCCCAGTGCTCTGCAAGCTCTGCAGGACAACATAAAATCTGGGGCTCTGTGCTTTCTTTCGTTCTGAACAAGTGTTACTGTTTTCTGCACAAAAGCGATTCTGCGAAGCAATGTGAAGACTTCTGCTTCCCAGGCACAGAGAAGGTGCTAGCAGGGAATTCTCTGCCTGCCTTTCCCCAGTGCTCTGCAAGCTCTCCAGGACAACATAAAATCTGGGGCTCTGTGCTTTCTTTCGTTCTGAACAAGTGTTACTGTTTTCTGCACAAAAGCGATTCTGCGAAGCAATGTGAACACTTCTGTTTCCCAGGCACAGAGAAGGTGCTAGCAGGGAATTCTCTGCCTGCCTTTCCCCAGTGCTCTGCAAGCTCTCCAGCACAACATAAAATCTGGGGCTCTGTGCTTTCTTTCCTTCTGAACAAGTGTTACTGTTTTCTGCACAAAAGCGATACTGCTAAGAAATGTGAACACTTCTGTTTCCCAGGCACAGAGAAGGTGCTAGCAGGGAATTCTCTGCCTGCTTTTCCCCAGTGCTCTGCAAGATCTCCAGGACAACATAAAATCTGGGGCTCTGTGCTTTCTTTCGTTCTGAACAAGTGTTACTGTTTTCTGCACAAAAGCGATTCTGCGAAGCAATGTGAACACTTCTGCTTCCCAGGCACAGAGAAGGTGCTAGCAGGGAATTCTCTGCCTGCCTTTCCCCAGTGCTCTGCAAGCTCTCCAGGACAACATAAAATCTGGGGCTCTGTGCTTTCTTTCGTCTGAACAATTGTTACTGTTTTCTGCACAAAAGCGATTCTGCGAAGCAATGTGAACAGGCACAGAGAAGGTGCTAGCAGGGAATTCTCTGCCTGCTTTTCCCCAGTGCTCTGCAAGCTCTCCAGGACAACATAAAATCTGGGGCTCTGTGCTTTCTTTCGTTCTGAACAAGTGTTACTGTTTTCTGCACAAAAGCGATTCTGCGAAGCAATGTGAAGACTTCTGCTTCCCAGGCACAGAGAAGGTGCTAGCAGGGAATTCTCTGCCTGCCTTTCCCCAGTGCTCTGCAAGCTCTCCAGGACAACATAAAATCTGGGGCTCTGTGCTTTCTTTCGTTCTGAACAAGTGTTACTGTTTTCTGCAGAAAAGTGATTCTGCGAAGCAATGTGAACACTTCTGCTTCCCAGGCACAGAGAAGGTGCTAGCAGGGAATTCTCTGCCTGCCTTTCCCCAGTGCTCTGCAAGCTCTCCAGGACAACAGCAAATCTGCGGCTCTGTGCTTTCTTTCGTTCAGAACAAGTGTTACTGTTTTCTGCACAAAAGCGATTCTGCGAAGCAATGGGAACACTTCTCTTTCCCAGGCACAGGGAAGGTGCTAGCAGGGAATTCTCTGCCTGCCTTTCCCCAGTGCTCTGCAAGCTCTCCAGGACAACATAAAATCTGGGGCTCTGTGCTTTCTTTCTTTTGTCTGAACAAGTGTTACTGTTTTCTGCACAAAAGCGATTCTGCGAAGCAATGTGAACACTTCTGTTTCCCAGGCACAGAGAAGGTGCTAGCAGGGAATTCTCTGCCTGCCTTTCCCCAGTGCTCTGCAAGCTCTCCAGGACAACATAAAATCTGGGGCTCTGTGCTTTCTTTCCTTCTGAACAAGTGTTACTGTTTTCTGCACAAAAGCGATTCTGCGAAGCAATGTGAACACTTCTGTTTCCCAGGCACAGAGAAGGTGCTAGCAGGGAATTCTCTGCCTGCCTTTCCCCAGTGCTCTGCAAGCTCTCCAGGACAACATAAAATCTGGGGCTCTGTGCTTTCTTTCCTTCTGAACAAGTGTTACTGTTTTCTGCACAAAAGCGATACTGCTAAGAAATGTGAACACTTCTGTTTCCCAGGCACAGAGAAGGTGCTAGCAGGGAATTCTCTGCCTGCTTTTCCCCAGTGCTCTGCAAGCTCTCCAGGACAACATAAAATCTGGGGCTCTGTGCTTTCTTTCGTTCTGAACAAGTGTTACTGTTTTCTGCACAAAAGCGATTCTGCGAAGCAATGTGAAGACTTCTGCTTCCCAGGCACAGAGAACGTGCTAGCAGGGAATTCTCTGCCTGCCTTTCCCCAGTGCTCTGCAAGCTCTCCAGGACAACATAAAATATGGGGCTCTGTGCTTTCTTTCGTCTGAACAATTGTTACTGTTTTCTGCACAAAAGCGATTCTGCGAAGCAATGTGAACAGGCACAGAGAAGGTGCTAGCAGGGAATTCTCTGCCTGCTTTTCCCCAGTGCTCTGCAAGCTCTCCAGGACAACATCGAATCTGGGGCTCTGTGCTTTCTTTTGTTCTGAACAAGTGTTAGTGTTTTCTGCACAAAAGCGATTCTGCGAAGCAATGTGAACACTTCTGTTTCCCAGGCACAGAGAAGGTGCTAGCAGGGAATTCTCTGCCTGCTTTTCCCCAGTACTCTGCAAGCTCTCCAGGACAACATAAAATCTGGGGCTCTGTGCTTTCTTTCGTTCTGAACAAGTGTTATTGTTTTCTGCACAAAAGTGATTCTGCGAAGCAATGTGAACACTTCTGCTTCCCAGGCACAGAGAAGGTGCTAGCAGGGAATTCTCTGCCTGCCTTTCCCCAGTGCTCTGCAAGCTCTCCAGGACAACAGCAAATCTGGGGCTCTGTGCTTTCTTTCGTTCTGAACAAGTGTTATTGTTTTCTGCACAAAAGCGATTCTGCGAAGCAATGTGAACACTTCTGTTTCCCAGGCACAGAGAAGGTGCTAGCAGGGAATTCTCTGCTTGCTTTTCCCCAGTGCTCTGCAAGCTCTCCAGGACAACATAAAATCTGGGGCTCTGTGCTTTCTTTCGTTCTGAACAAGTGTTATTGTTTTCTGCACAAAAGCGATTCTGCGAAGCAATGTGAAGACTTCTGCTTCCCAGGCACAGAGAAGGTGCTAGCAGGGAATTCTCTGCCTGCCTTTCCCCAGTGCTCTGCAAGCTCTCCAGGACAACATAAAATCTGGGGCTCTGTGCTTTCTTTCGTTCTGAACAAGTGTTACTGTTTTCTGCACAAAAGCGATTCTGCGAAGCCATGGGAACACCTCTCTTTCCCAGGCACAGGGAAGGTGCTAGCAGGGAATTCTCTGCCTGCCTTTCCCCAGTGCTCTGCAAGCTCTCCAGGACAACATAAAATCTGGGGCTCTGTGCTTTCTTTTGTTCTGAACAAGTGTTATTGTTTTCTGCACAAAAGCGATTCTGCGAAGCAATGTGAACACTTCTGCTTCCCAGGCACAGAGAAGGTGCTAGCAGGGAATTCTCTGCCTGCCTTTCCCCAGTGCTCTGCAAGCTCTCCAGGACAACATAAAATCTGGGGCTCTGTGCTTTCTTTTGTTCTGAACAAGTGTTATTGTTTTCTGCACAAAAGCGATTCTGCGAAGCAATGTGAACACTTCTGTTTCCCAGGCACAGAGAAGGTGCTAGCAGGGAATTCTCTGCTTGCTTTTCCCCAGTGCTCTGCAAGCTCTCCAGGACAACATAAAATCTGGGGCTCTGTGCTTTCTTTCGTTCTGAACAAGTGTTATTGTTTTCTGCACAAAAGCGATTCTGCGAAGCAATGTGAAGACTTCTGCTTCCCAGGCACAGAGAAGGTGCTAGCAGGGAATTCTCTGCCTGCCTTTCCCCAGTGCTCTGCAAGCTCTCCAGGACAACATAAAATCTGGGGCTCTGTGCTTTCTTTCCTTCTGAACAAGTGTTACTGTTTTCTGCACAAAAGCGATTCTGCGAAGCAATGGGAACACCTCTCTTTCCCAGGCACAGGGAAGGTGCTAGCAGGGAATTCTCTGCCTGCCTTTCCCCAGTGCTCTGCAAGCTCTCCAGGACAACATAAAATCTGGGGCTCTGTGCTTTCTTTCGTTCTGAAGAAGTGTTACTGTTTTCTGCACAAAAGCGATTCTGTGAAGCAATGTGAACACTTCTGCTTCCCAGGCACAGAGAAGGTGCTAGCAGGGAATTCTCTGCCTGCCTTTCCCCAGTGCTCTGCAAGCTCTCCAGGACAACATAAAATCTGGGGCTCTGTGCTTTCTTTCCTTCTGAACAAGTGTTACTGTTTTCTGCAGAAAAGTCATTCTGCGAAGCAATGTGAACACTTCTGTTTCCCAGGCACCGAGAACGTGCTAGCAGGGAATTCTCTGCCTGCTTTTCCCCAGTGCTCTGCAAGCTCTCCAGGACAACATAAAATCTGGGGCTCTGTGCTTTCTTTCGTTCTGAACAAGTGTTATTGTTTTCTGCACAAAAGCGATTCTGCGAAGCAATGTGAACACTTCTGCTTCCCAGGCACAGAGAAGGTGCTAGCAGGGAATTCTCTGCCTGCTTTTCCCCAGTGCTCTGCAAGCTCTCCAGGACAACATAAAATCTGCGGCTCTGTGCTTTCTTTTGTTCTGAACAAGTGTTAGTGTTTTCTGCACAAAAGCGATTCTGCGAAGCAATGTGAACACTTCTGTTTCCCAGGCACAGAGAAGGTGCTAGCAGGGAATTCTCTGCCTGCTTTTCCCCAGTTCTCTGCAAGACCTCCAGCACAACATAAAATCTGGGGCTCTGTGCTTTCTTTCCTTCTGAACAAGTGTTACTGTTTTCTGCACAAAAGCGATACTGCTAAGAAATGTGAACACTTCTGTTTCCCAGGCACAGAGAAGGTGCTAGCAGGGAATTCTCTGCCTGCTTTTCCCCAGTGCTCTGCAAGCTCTCCAGGACAACATAAAATATGGGGCTCTGTGCTTTCTTTCGTTCTGAACAAGTGTTACTGTTTTCTGCACAAAAGCGATTCTGCGAAGCAATGTGAACACTTCTGTTTCCCAGGCACAGAGAAGGTGCTAGCAGGGAATTCTCTGCCTGCTTTTCCCCAGTGCTCTGCAAGCTCTCCAGGACAACATAAAATCTGGGGCTCTGTGCTTTCTTTCGTCTGAACAAGTGTTACTGTTGTCTGCACAAAAGCGATTCTGCGAAGCAATGTGAACAGGCACAGAGAAGGTGCTAGCAGGGAATTCTCTGCCTGCCTTTCCCCAGTGCTCTGCAAGCTCTCCAGGACAACATAAAATCTGGGGCTCTGTGCTTTCTTTCGTTCTGAACAAGTGTTACTGTTTTCTGCACAAAAGCGATTCTGCGAAGCAATGTGAACACTTCTGCTTCCCAGGCACAGAGAAGGTGCTAGCAGGGAATTCTCTGCCTGCCTTTCCCCAGTGCTCTGCAAGCTCTCCAGGACAACATAAAATCTGGGGCTCTGTGCTTTCTTTCGTTCTGAACAAGTGTTACTGTTTTCTGCACAAAAGCGATTCTGCGAAGCAATGTGAAGACTTCTGCTTCCCAGGCACAGAGAAGGTGCTAGCAGGTAATTCTCTGCCTGCTTTTCCCCAGTGCTCTGCAAGCTCTCCAGGACAACATAAAATCTGGGGCTCTGTGCTTTGTTTCGTTCTGAACAAGTGTTACTGTTTTCTGCACAAAAGCGATTCTGCGAAGCAATGTGAACACTTCGGCTTCCCAGGCACAGAGAAGGTGCTAGCAGGGAATTCTCTGCCTGCTTTTCCCCAGTGCTCTGCAAGCTCTCCAGGACAACATAAAATCTGGGGCTCTGTGCTTTCTTTCGTTCTGAACAAGTGTTACTGTTTTCTGCACAAAAGCGATTCTGCGAAGCAATGTGAACACTTCTGCTTCCCAGGCACAGAGAAGGTGCTAGCAGGGAATTCTCTGCCTGCCTTTCCCCAGTGCTCTGCAAGCTCTCCAGGACAACATAAAATCTGGGGCTCTGTGCTTTCTTTCGTTCTGAACAAGTGTTACTGTTTTCTGCACAAAAGCGATTCTGCGAAGCAATGTGAACAGGCACAGAGAAGGTGCTAGCAGGGAATTCTCTGCCTGCCTTTCCCCAGTGCTCTGCAAGCTCTCCAGGACAACATAAAATCTGGGGCTCTGTGCTTTCTTTCGTTCTGAACAAGTGTTACTGTTTTCTGCACAAAAGCGATTCTGCGAAGCAATGTGAAGACTTCTGCTTCCCAGGCACAGAGAAGGTGCTAGCAGGGAATTCTCTGCCTGCCTTTCCCCAGTGCTCTGCAAGCTCTGCAGGACAACATAAAATCTGGGGCTCTGTGCTTTCTTTCGTTCTGAACAAGTGTTACTTTTTCTGCACAAAAGCGATTCTGCGAAGCAATGTGAACACTTCTGTTTCCCAGGCACAGAGAAGGTGCTAGCAGGGAATTCTCTGCCTGCCTTTCCCCAGTGCTCTGCAAGCTCTCCAGGACAACATAAAATCTGGGGCTCTGTGCTTTCTTTTGTTCTGAACAAGTGTTAGTGTTTTCTGCACAAAAGCGATTCTGCGAAGCAATGTGAAGACTTCTGCTTCCCAGGCACAGAGAAGGTGCTAGCAGGGAATTCTCTGCCTGCCTTTCCCCAGTGCTCTGCAAGCTCTCCAGGACAACATAAAATCTGGGGCTCTGTGCTTTCTTTCGTCTGAACAAGTGTTACTGTTTTCTGCACAAAAGCGATTCTGCGAAGGAATGTGAACAGGCACAGAGAAGGTGCTAGCAGGGAATTCTCTGCCTGCCTTTCCCCAGTGCTCTGCAAGCTCTCCAGGACAACAGCAAATCTGCGGTTCTGTGCTTTCTTTCGTTCAGAACAAGTGATACTGTTTTCTGCACAAAAGCGATTCTGCGAAGCAATGGGAACACTTCTCTTTCCCAGGCACAGGGAAGGTGCTAGCAGGGAATTCTCTGCCTGCCTTTCCCCAGTGCTCTGCAAGCTCTCCAGGACAACATAAAATCTGGGGCTCTGTGCTTTCTTTCGTTCTGAACAAGTGTTACTGTTTTCTGCACAAAAGCGATTCTGCGAAGCAATGTGAAGACTTCTGCTTCCCAGGCACAGAGAAGGTGCTAGCAGGGAATTCTCTGCCTGCCTTTCCCCAGTGCTCTGCAAGCTCTGCAGGAAAACATAAAATCTGGGGCTCTGTGCTTTCTTTCGTTCTGAACAAGTGTTACTTTTTCTGCACAAAAGCGATTCTGCGAAGCAATGTGAACACTTCTGTTTCCCAGGCACCGAGAACGTGCTAGCAGGGAATTCTCTGCCTGCTTTTCCCCAGTGCTCTGCAAGCTCTCCAGGACAACATAAAATCTGGGGCTCTGTGCTTTCTTTCCTTCTGAACAAGTGTTATTGTTTTCTGCACAAAAGCGATTCTGCGAAGCAATGTGAACACTTCTGCTTCCCAGGCACAGAGAAGGTGCTAGCAGGGAATTCTCTGCCTGCCTTTCCCCAGTGCTCTGCAAGCTCTCCAGGACAACATAAAATCTGGGGCTCTGTGCTTTCTTTCGTTCTGAACAAGTGTTACTGTTTTCTGCACAAAAGCGATTCTGCGAAGCAATGTAAACACTTCTGCTTCCCAGGCACATAGAAGGTGCTAGCAGGGAATTCTCTGCCTGCCTTTCCCCAGTGCTCTGCAAGCTCTCCAGGACAACATAAAATCTGGGGCTCTGTGCTTTCTTTCGTTCTGAACAAGTGTTACTGTTTTCTGCACAAAAGCGATTCTGCGAAGCAATGTGAACACTTCTGTTTCCCAGGCACAGAGAACGTGCTAGCAGGGAATTCTCTGCCTGCCTTTCCCCAGTGCTCTGCAAGCTCTCCAGGACAACATAAAATCTGGGGCTCTGTGCTTTCTTTCGTTCTGAACAAGTGTTACTGTTTTCTGCACAAAAGCGATTCTGCGAAGCAATGTGAACACTTCTGTTTCCCAGGCACAGAGAAGGTGCTAGCAGGGAATTCTCTGCCTGCCTTTCCCCAGTGCTCTGCAAGCTCTCCAGGACAACATAAAATCTGGGGCTCTGTGCTTTCTTTCCTTCTGAACAAGTGTTACTGTTTTCTGCACAAAAGCGATACTGCTAAGAAATGTGAACACTTCTGTTTCCCAGGCACAGAGAAGGTGCTAGCAGGGAATTCTCTGCCTGCTTTTCCCCAGTGCTCTGCAAGATCTCCAGGACAACATAAAATCTGGGGCTCTGTGCTTTCTTTCGTTCTGAACAAGTGTTACTGTTTTCTGCACAAAAGCGATTCTGCGAAGCAATGTGAACACTTCTGCTTCCCAGGCACAGGGAAGGTGCTAGCAGGGAATTCTCTGCCTGCCTTTCCCCAGTGCTCTGCAAGCTCTCCAGGACAACATAAAATCTGGGGCTCTGTGCTTTCTTTCGTCTGAACAATTGTTACTGTTTTCTGCACAAAAGCGATTCTGAGAAGCAATGTGAACAGGCACAGAGAAGGTGCTAGCAGGGAATTCTCTGCCTGCTTTTCCCCAGTGCTCTGCAAGCTCTCCAGGACAACATAAAATCTGGGGCTCTGTGCTTTCTTTCGTTCTGAACAAGTGTTACTGTTTTCTGCACAAAAGCGATTCTGCGAAGCAATGTGAAGACTTCTGCTTCCCAGGCACAGAGAAGGTGCTAGCAGGGAATTCTCTGCCTGCCTTTCCCCAGTGCTCTGCAAGCTCTCCAGGACAACATAAAATCTGGGGCTCTGTGCTTTCTTTCGTTCTGAACAAGTGTTACTGTTTTCTGCAGAAAAGTGATTCTGCGAAGCAATGTGAACACTTCTGCTTCCCAGGCACAGAGAAGGTGCTAGCAGGGAATTCTCTGCCTGCCTTTCCCCAGTGCTCTGCAAGCTCTCCAGGACAACAGCAAATCTGCGGCTCTGTGCTTTCTTTCGTTCAGAACAAGTGTTACTGTTTTCTGCACAAAAGCGATTCTGCGAAGCAATGGGAACACTTCTCTTTCCCAGGCACAGGGAAGGTGCTAGCAGGGAATTCTCTGCCTGCCTTTCCCCAGTGCTCTGCAAGCTCTCCAGGACAACATAAAATCTGGGGCTCTGTGCTTTCTTTCGTTCTGAACAAGTGTTACTGTTTTCTGCACAAAAGCGATTCTGCGAAGCAATGTGAACACTTCTGTTTCCCAGGCACAGAGAACGTGCTAGCAGGGAATTCTCTGCCTGCCTTTCCCCAGTGCTCTGCAAGCTCTCCAGGACAACATAAAATCTGGGGCTCTGTGCTTTCTTTCGTTCTGAACAAGTGTTACTGTTTTCTGCACAAAAGCGATTCTGCGAAGCAATGTGAACACTTCTGTTTCCCAGGCACAGAGAAGGTGCTAGCAGGGAATTCTCTGCCTGCCTTTCCCCAGTGCTCTGCAAGCTCTCCAGGACAACATAAAATCTGGGGCTCTGTGCTTTCTTTCCTTCTGAACAAGTGTTACTGTTTTCTGCACAAAAGCGATACTGCTAAGAAATGTGAACACTTCTGTTTCCCAGGCACAGAGAAGGTGCTAGCAGGGAATTCTCTGCCTGCTTTTCCCCAGTGCTCTGCAAGCTCTCCAGGACAACATAAAATCTGGGGCTCTGTGCTTTCTTTCCTTCTGAACAAGTGTTACTGTTTTCTGCACAAAAGCGATTCTGCGAAGCAATGTGAAGACTTCTGCTTCCCAGGCACAGAGAACGTGCTAGCAGGGAATTCTCTGCCTGCCTTTCCCCAGTGCTCTGCAAGCTCTCCAGGACAACATAAAATATGGGGCTCTGTGCTTTCTTTCGTCTGAACAATTGTTACTGTTTTCTGCACAAAAGCGATTCTGCGAAGCAATGTGAACAGGCACAGAGAAGGTGCTAGCAGGGAATTCTCTGCCTGCTTTTCCCCAGTGCTCTGCAAGCTCTCCAGGACAACATAGAATCTGGGGCTCTGTGCTTTCTTTCGTTCTGAACAAGTGTTATTGTTTTCTGCACAAAAGCGATTCTGCGAAGCAATGTGAAGACTTCTGCTTCCCAGGCACAGAGAAGGTGCTAGCAGGGAATTCTCTGCCTGCCTTTCCCCAGTGCTCTGCAAGCTCTCCAGGACAACATAAAATCTGGGGCTCTCTGCTTTCTTTCGTCCTGAACAAGTGTTACTGTTTTCTGCAGAAAAGTCATTCTGCGAAGCAATGTGAACACTTCTGCTTCCCAGGCACAGAGAAGGTGCTAGCAGGGAATTCTCTGCCTGCCTTTCCCCAGTGCTCTGCAAGCTCTCCAGGACAACATCGAATCTGGGGCTCTGTGCTTTCTTTTGTTCTGAACAAGTGTTAGTGTTTTCTGCACAAAAGCGATTCTGCGAAGCAATGTGAACACTTCTGCTTCCCAGGCACAGAGAAGGTGCTAGCAGGGAATTCTCTGCCTGCCTTTCCCCAGTGCTCTGCAAGCTCTCCAGGACAACAGCAAATCTGGGGCTCTGTGCTTTCTTTCGTTCTGAACAAGTGTTACTGTTTTCTGCACAAAAGCGATTCTGCGAAGCAATGTGAACACTTCTGTTTCCCAGGCACAGAGAAGGTGCTAGCAGGGAATTCTCTGCTTGCTTTTCCCCAGTGCTCTGCAAGCTCTCCAGGACAACATAAAATCTGGGGCTCTGTGCTTTCTTTCGTTCTGAACAAGTGTTATTGTTTTCTGCACAAAAGCGATTCTGCGAAGCAATGTGAAGACTTCTGCTTCCCAGGCACAGAGAAGGTGCTAGCAGGGAATTCTCTGCCTGCCTTTCCCCAGTGCTCTGCAAGCTCTCCAGGACAACAGCAAATCTGGGGCTCTGTGCTTTCTTTCGTTCTGAACAAGTGTTACTGTTTTCTGCACAAAAGCGATTCTGCGAAGCAATGTGAACACTTCTGTTTCCCAGGCACAGAGAAGGTGCTAGCAGGGAATTCTCTGCTTGCTTTTCCCCAGTGCTCTGCAAGCTCTCCAGGACAACATAAAATCTGGGGCTCTGTGCTTTCTTTCGTTCTGAACAAGTGTTATTGTTTTCTGCACAAAAGCGATTCTGAGAAGCAATGTGAACACTTCTGCTTCCCAGGCACAGAGAAGGTGCTAGCAGGGAATTCTCTGCCTGCCTTTCCCCAGTGCTCTGCAAGCTCTCCAGGACAACATAAAATCTGGGGCTCTGTGCTTTCTTTCGTTCTGAACAAGTGTTACTGTTTTCTGCACAAAAGCGATTCTGCGAAGCAATGGGAACACCTCTCTTTCCCAGGCACATAGAAGGTGCTAGCAGGGAATTCTCTGCCTGCCTTTCCCCAGTGCTCTGCAAGCTCTCCAGGACAACGTAAAATCTGGGGCTCTGTGCTTTCTTTCGTTCTGAAGAAGTGTTACTGTTTTCTGCACAAAAGCGATTCTGTGAAGCAATGTGAACACTTCTGCTTCCCAGGCACAGAGAAGGTGCTAGCAGGGAATTCTCTGCCTGCCTTTCCCCAGTGCTCTGCAAGCTCTCCAAGACAACATAAAATCTGGGGCTCTGTGCTTTCTTTCGTTCTGAACAAGTGTTACTGTTTTCTGCAGAAAAGTCATTCTGCGAAGCAATGTGAACACTTCTGTTTCCCAGGCACCGAGAACGTGCTAGCAGGGAATTCTCTGCCTGCTTTTCCCCAGTGCTCTGCAAGCTCTCCAGGACAACATAAAATCTGGGGCTCTGTGCTTTCTTTCGTTCTGAACAAGTGTTATTGTTTTCTGCACAAAAGCGGTTCTGCGAAGCAATGTGAACACTTCTGCTTCCCAGGCACAGAGAAGGTGCTAGCAGGGAATTCTCTGCCTGCTTTTCCCCAGTGCTCTGCAAGCTCTCCAGGACAACATAAAATCTGGGGCTCTGTGCTTTCTTTTGTTCTGAACAAGTGTTAGTGTTTTCTGCACAAAAGCGATTCTGCGAAGCAATGTGAACACTTCTGTTTCCCAGGCACAGAGAAGGTGCTAGCAGGGAATTCTCTGCCTGCTTTTCCCCAGTACTCTGCAAGACCTCCAGCACAAGATAAAATCTGGGGCTCTGTGCTTTCTTTCCTTCTGAACAAGTGTTACTGTTTTCTGCACAAAAGCGATACTGCTAAGAAATGTGAACACTTCTGTTTCCCAGGCACAGAGAAGGTGCTAGCAGGGAATTCTCTGCCTGCTTTTCCCCAGTGCTCTGCAAGCTCTCCAGGACAACATAAAATCTGGGGCTCTGTGCTTTCTTTCGTCTGAACAAGTGTTACTGTTGTCTGCACAAAAGCGATTCTGCGAAGCAATGTGAACAGGCACAGAGAAGGTGCTAGCAGGGAATTCTCTGCCTGCCTTTCCCCAGTGCTCTGCAAGCTCTCCAGGACAACATAAAATCTGGGGCTCTGTGCTTTCTTTCCTTCTGAACAAGTGTTACTGTTTTCTGCACAAAAGCGATTCTGCGAAGCAATGTGAACACTTCTGCTTCCCAGGCACAGAGAAGGTGCTAGCAGGGAATTCTCTGCCTGCTTTTCCCCAGTGCTCTGCAAGCTCTCCAGGACAACATAAAATCTGGGGCTCTGTGCTTTCTTTCGTTCTGAACAAGTGTTACTGTTTTCTGCACAAAAGCGATTCTGCGAAGCAATGTGAACACTTCTGCTTCCCAGGCACAGAGAAGGTGCTAGCAGGGAATTCTCTGCCTGCCTTTCCCCAGTGCTCTGCAAGCTCTCCAGGACAACAGCAAATCTGGGGCTCTGTGCTTTCTTTCGTTCTGAACAAGTGTTACTGTTTTCTGCACAAAAGCGATTCTGCGAAGCAATGTGAACAGGCACAGAGAAGGTGCTAGCAGGGAATTCTCTGCCTGCCTTTCCCCAGTGCTGTGCAAGCTCTCCAGGGCAACATAAAATCTGGGGCTCTGTGCTTTCTTTCGTTCTGAACAAGTGTTACTTTTTCTGCACAAAAGCGATTCTGCGAAGCAATGTGAACACTTCTGTTTCCCAGGCACAGAGAAGGTGCTAGCAGGGAATTCTCTGCCTGCCTTTCCCCAGTGCTCTGCAAGCTCTCCAGGACAACATAAAATCTGGGGCTCTGTGCTTTCTTTTGTTCTGAACAAGTGTTAGTGTTTTCTGCACAAAAGCGATTCTGCGAAGCAATGTGAAGACTTCTGCTTCCCAGGCACAGAGAAGGTGCTAGCAGGGAATTCTCTGCCTGCCTTTCCCCAGTGCTCTGCAAGCTCTCCAGGACAACATAAAATCTGGGGCTCTGTGCTTTCTTTCGTCTGAACAAGTGTTCCTGTTTTCTGCACAAAAGCGATTCTGCGAAGGAATGTGAACAGGCACAGAGAAGGTGCTAGCAGGGAATTCTCTGCCTGCCTTTCCCCAGTGCTCTGCAAGCTCTCCAGGACAACATAAAATCTGGGGCTCTGTGCTTTCTTTCGTTCTGAACAAGTGTTACTGTTTTCTGCAGAAAAGTCATTCTGCGAAGCAATGTGAACACTTCTGCTTCCCAGGCACAGAGAAGGTGCTAGCAGGGAATTCTCTGCCTGCCTTTCCCCAGTGCTCTGCAAGCTCTCCAGGACAACATCGAATCTGGGGCTCTGTGCTTTCTTTTGTTCTGAACAAGTGTTAGTGTTTTCTGCACAAAAGCGATTCTGCGAAGCAATGTGAACACTTCTGTTTCCCAGGCACAGAGAAGGTGCTAGCAGGGAATTCTCTGCCTGCTTTTCCCCAGTACTCTGCAAGCTCTCCAGGACAACATAAAATCTGGGGCTCTGTGCTTTCTTTCGTTCTGAACAAGTGTTATTGTTTTCTGCACAAAAGCGATTCTGCGAAGCAATGTGAACACTTCTGCTTCCCAGGCACAGAGAAGGTGCTAGCAGGGAATTCTCTGCCTGCCTTTCCCCAGTGCTCTGCAAGCTCTCCAGGACAACAGCAAATCTGGGGCTCTGTGCTTTCTTTCGTTCTGAACAAGTGTTACTGTTTTCTGCACAAAAGCGATTCTGCGAAGCAATGTGAACACTTCTGTTTCCCAGGCACAGAGAAGGTGCTAGCAGGGAATTCTCTGCTTGCTTTTCCCCAGTGCTCTGCAAGCTCTCCAGGACAACATAAAATCTGGGGCTCTGTGCTTTCTTTCGTTCTGAACAAGTGTTATTGTTTTCTGCACAAAAGCGATTCTGCGAAGCAATGTGAAGACTTCTGCTTCCCAGGCACAGAGAAGGTGCTAGCAGGGAATTCTCTGCCTGCCTTTCCCCAGTGCTCTGCAAGCTCTCCAGGACAACATAAAATCTGGGGCTCTGTGCTTTCTTTCGTTCTGAACAAGTGTTACTGTTTTCTGCACAAAAGCGATTCTGCGAAGCAATGGGAACACCTCTCTTTCCCAGGCACAGAGAAGGTGCTAGCAGGGAATTCTCTGCCTGCCTTTCCCCAGTGCTCTGCAAGCTCTCCAGGACAACAGCAAATCTGGGGCTCTGTGCTTTCTTTCGTTCTGAACAAGTGTTATTGTTTTCTGCACAAAAGCGATTCTGCGAAGCAATGTGAACACTTCTGTTTCCCAGGCACAGAGAAGGTGCTAGCAGGGAATTCTCTGCTTGCTTTTCCCCAGTGCTCTGCAAGCTCTCCAGGACAACATAAAATCTGGGGCTCTGTGCTTTCTTTCGTTCTGAACAAGTGTTATTGTTTTCTGCACAAAAGCGATTCTGCGAAGCAATGTGAAGACTTCTGCTTCCCAGGCACAGAGAAGGTGCTAGCAGGGAATTCTCTGCCTGCCTTTCCCCAGTGCTCTGCAAGCTCTCCAGGACAACATAAAATCTGGGGCTCTGTGCTTTCTTTCGTTCTGAACAAGTGTTACTGTTTTCTGCACAAAAGCGATTCTGCGAAGCAATGGGAACACCTCTCTTTCCCAGGCACAGGGAAGGTGCTAGCAGGGAATTCTCTGCCTGCCTTTCCCCAGTGCTCTGCAAGCTCTCCAGGACAACATAAAATCTGGGGCTCTGTGCTTTCTTTCGTTCTGAAGAAGTGTTACTGTTTTCTGCACAAAAGCGATTCTGTGAAGCAATGTGAACACTTCTGCTTCCCAGGCACAGAGAAGGTGCTAGCAGGGAATTCTCTGCCTGCCTTTCCCCAGTGCTCTGCAAGCTCTCCAGGACAACATAAAATCTGGGGCTCTGTGCTTTCTTTCCTTCTGAACAAGTGTTACTGTTTTCTGCAGAAAAGTCATTCTGCGAAGCAATGTGAAGACTTCTGCTTCCCAGGCACAGAGAAGGTGCTAGCAGGTAATTCTCTGCCTGCTTTTCCCCAGTGCTCTGCAAGCTCTCCAGGACAACAGCAAATCTGCGGTTCTGTGCTTTCTTTCGTTCAGAACAAGTGTTACTGTTTTCTGCACAAAAGCGATTCTGCGAAGCAATGGGAACACTTCTCTTTCCCAAGCACAGGGAAGGTGCTAGCAGGGAATTCTCTGCCTGCCTTTCCCCAGTGCTCTGCAAGCTCTCCAGGACAACATAAAATCTGGGGCTCTGTGCTTTCTTTCGTTCTGAACAAGTGTTACTGTTTTCTGCACAAAAGCGATTCTGCGAAGCAATGTGAAGACTTCTGCTTCCCAGGCACAGAGAAGGTGCTAGCAGGGAATTCTCTGCCTGCCTTTCCCCAGTGCTCTGCAAGCTCTGCAGGAAAACATAAAATCTGGGGCTCTGTGCTTTCTTTCGTTCTGAACAAGTGTTACTTTTTCTGCACAAAAGCGATTCTGCGAAGCAATGTGAACACTTCTGTTTCCCAGGCACCGAGAACGTGCTAGCAGGGAATTCTCTGCCTGCTTTTCCCCAGTGCTCTGCAAGCTCTCCAGGACAACATAAAATCTGGGGCTCTGTGCTTTCTTTCCTTCTGAACAAGTGTTATTGTTTTCTGCACAAAAGCGATTCTGCGAAGCAATGTGAAGACTTCTGCTTCCCAGGCACAGAGAAGGTGCTAGCAGGGAATTCTCTGCCTGCCTTTCCCCAGTGCTCTGCAAGCTCTCCAGGACAACATAAAATCTGGGGCTCTGTGCTTTCTTTCGTTCTGAACAAGTGTTACTGTTTTCTGCACAAAAGCGATTCTGCGAAGCAATGTGAACACTTCTGCTTCCCAGGCACATAGAAGGTGCTAGCAGGGAATTCTCTGCCTGCCTTTCCCCAGTGCTCTGCAAGCTCTCCAGGACAACATAAAATCTGGGGCTCTGTGCTTTCTTTCGTTCTGAACAAGTGTTACTGTTTTCTGCACAAAAGCGATTCTGCGAAGCAATGTGAACACTTCTGTTTCCCAGGCACAGAGAAGGTGCTAGCAGGGAATTCTCTGCCTGCCTTTCCCCAGTGCTCTGCAAGCTCTCCAGGACAACATAAAATCTGGGGCTCTGTGCTTTCTTTCGTTCTGAACAAGTGTTACTGTTTTCTGCACAAAAGCGATTCTGCGAAGCAATGTGAACACTTCTGTTTCCCAGGCACAGAGAAGGTGCTAGCAGGGAATTCTCTGCCTGCCTTTCCCCAGTGCTCTGCAAGCTCTCCAGGACAACATAAAATCTGGGGCTCTGTGCTTTCTTTCCTTCTGAACAAGTGTTACTGTTTTCTGCACAAAAGCGATACTGCTAAGAAATGTGAACACTTCTGTTTCCCAGGCACAGAGAAGGTGCTAGCAGGGAATTCTCTGCCTGCTTTTCCCCAGTGCTCTGCAAGCTCTCCAGGACAACATAAAATCTGGGGCTCTGTGCTTTCTTTCGTCCTGAACAAGTGTTACTGTTTTCTGCAGAAAAGTCATTCTGCGAAGCAATGTGAACACTTCTGCTTCCCAGGCACAGAGAAGGTGCTAGCAGGGAATTCTCTGCCTGCCTTTCCCCAGTGCTCTGCAAGCTCTCCAGGACAACATCGAATCTGGGGCTCTGTGCTTTCTTTTGTTCTGAACAAGTGTTAGTGTTTTCTGCACAAAAGCGATTCTGCGAAGCAATGTGAACACTTCTGTTTCCCAGGCACAGAGAAGGTGCTAGCAGGGAATTCTCTGCCTGCTTTTCCCCAGTGCTCTGCAAGCTCTCCAGGACAACATAAAATCTGGGGCTCTGTGCTTTCTTTCGTTCTGAACAAGTGTTATTGTTTTCTGCACAAAAGCGATTCTGCGAAGCAATGTGAACACTTCTGCTTCCCAGGCACAGAGAAGGTGCTAGCAGGGAATTCTCTGCCTGCCTTTCCCCAGTGCTCTGCAAGCTCTCCAGGACAACAGCAAATCTGGGGCTCTGTGCTTTCTTTCGTTCTGAACAAGTGTTACTGTTTTCTGCACAAAAGCGATTCTGCGAAGCAATGGGAACACCTCTCTTTCCCAGGCACAGGGAAGGTGCTAGCAGGGAATTCTCTGCCTGCCTTTCCCCAGTGCTCTGCAAGCTCTCCAGGACAACATAAAATCTGGGGCTCTGTGCTTTCTTTCGTTCTGAACAAGTGTTATTGTTTTCTGCACAAAAGCGATTCTGCGAAGCAATGTGAACACTTCTGCTTCCCAGGCACAGAGAAGGTGCTAGCAGGGAATTCTCTGCCTGCCTTTCCCCAGTGCTCTGCAAGCTCTCCAGGACAACAGCAAATCTGGGGCTCTGTGCTTTCTTTCGTTCTGAACAAGTGTTACTGTTTTCTGCACAAAAGCGATTCTGCGAAGCAATGGGAACACCTCTCTTTCCCAGGCACAGAGAAGGTGCTAGCAGGGAATTCTCTGCCTGCCTTTCCCCAGTGCTCTGCAAGCTCTCCAAGACAACATAAAATCTGGGGCTCTGTGCTTTCTTTCGTCTGAACAAGTGTTACTGTTTTCTGCACAAAAGCGATTCTGCGAAGGAATGTGAACAGGCACAGAGAAGGTGCTAGCAGGGAATTCTCTGCCTGCCTTTCCCCAGTGCTCTGCAAGCTCTGCAGGACAACATAAAATCTGGGGCTCTGTGCTTTCTTTCGTTCTGAACAAGTGTTACTTTTTCTGCACAAAAGCGATTCTGCGAAGCAATGTGAACACTTCTGTTTCCCAGGCACAGAGAAGGTGCTAGCAGGGAATTCTCTGCCTGCCTTTCCCCAGTGCTCTGCAAGCTCTCCAGGACAACATAAAATCTGGGGCTCTGTGCTTTCTTTTGTTCTGAACAAGTGTTAGTGTTTTCTGCACAAAAGCGATTCTGCGAAGCAATGTGAAGACTTCTGCTTCCCAGGCACAGAGAAGGTGCTAGCAGGGAATTCTCTGCCTGCCTTTCCCCAGTGCTCTGCAAGCTCTCCAGGACAACATAAAATCTGGGGCTCTGTGCTTTCTTTCGTCTGAACAAGTGTTACTGTTTTCTGCACAAAAGCGATTCTGCGAAGGAATGTGAACAGGCACAGAGAAGGTGCTAGCAGGGAATTCTCTGCCTGCCTTTCCCCAGTGCTCTGCAAGCTCTCCAGGACAACAGCAAATCTGCGGTTCTGTGCTTTCTTTCGTTCAGAACAAGTGTTACTGTTTTCTGCACAAAAGCGATTCTGCGAAGCAATGTAAACACTTCTGCTTCCCAGGCACATAGAAGGTGCTAGCAGGGAATTCTCTGCCTGCCTTTCCCCAGTGCTCTGCAAGCTCTCCAGGACAACATAAAATCTGGGGCTCTGTGCTTTCTTTCGTTCTGAACATGTGTTACTGTTTTCTGCACAAAAGCGATTCTGCGAAGCAATGTGAACACTTCTGTTTCCCAGGCACAGAGAAGGTGCTAGCAGGGAATTCTCTGCCTGCCTTTCCCCAGTGCTCTGCAAGCTCTCCAGGACAACATAAAATCTGGGGCTCTGTGCTTTCTTTTGTTCTGAACAAGTGTTACTGTTTTCTGCACAAAAGCGATTCTGCGAAGCAATGTGAACACTTCTGCTTCCCAGGCACAGAGAAGGTGCTAGCAGGGAATTCTCTGCCTGCTTTTCCCCAGTACTCTGCAAGCTCTCCAGCACAACATAAAATCTGGGGCTCTGTGCTTTCTTTCCTTCTGAACAAGTGTTACTGTTTTCTGCACAAAAGCGATTCTGCGAAGCAATGTGAACACTTCTGCTTCCCAGGCACAGAGAAGGTGCTAGCAGGGAATTCTCTGCCTGCTTTTCCCCAGTGCTCTGCAAGCTCTCCAGGACAACATAAAATCTGGGGCTCTGTGCTTTCTTTCGTCTGAACAAGTGTTACTGTTTTCTGCACAAAAGCGATTCTGCGAAGCAATGTGAACACTTCTGTTTCCCAGGCACAGAGAAGGTGCTAGCAGGGAATTCTCTGCTTGCTTTTCCCCAGTGCTCTGCAAGCTCTCCAGGACAACATAAAATCTGGGGCTCTGTGCTTTCTTTCGTTCTGAACAAGTGTTATTGTTTTCTGCACAAAAGCGATTCAGAGAAGCAATGTGAACACTTCTGCTTCCCAGGCACAGAGAAGGTGCTAGCAGGGAATTCTCTGCCTGCCTTTCCCCAGTGCTCTGCAAGCTCTCCAGGACAACATAAAATCTGGGGCTCTGTGCTTTCTTTTGTTCTGAACAAGTGTTAGTGTTTTCTGCACAAAAGCGATTCTGCGAAGCAATGGGAACACCTCTCTTTCCCAGGCACAGGGAAGGTGCTAGCAGGGAATTCTCTGCCTGCCTTTCCCCAGTGCTCTGCAAGCTCTCCAGGACAACGTAAAATCTGGGGCTCTGTGCTTTCTTTCGTTCTGAAGAAGTGTTACTGTTTTCTGCACAAAAGCGATTCTGTGAAGCAATGTGAACACTTCTGCTTCCCAGGCACAGAGAAGGTGCTAGCAGGGAATTCTCTGCCTGCCTTTCCCCAGTGCTCTGCAAGCTCTCCAAGACAACATAAAATCTGGGGCTCTGTGCTTTCTTTCGTTCTGAACAAGTGTTACTGTTTTCTGCAGAAAAGTCATTCTGCGAAGCAATGTGAACACTTCTGTTTCCCAGGCACCGAGAACGTGCTAGCAGGGAATTCTCTGCCTGCTTTTCCCCAGTGCTCTGCAAGCTCTCCAGGACAACATAAAATCTGGGGCTCTGTGCTTTCTTTCGTTCTGAACAAGTGTTATTGTTTTCTGCACAAAAGCGATTCTGCGAAGCAATGTGAACACTTCTGCTTCCCAGGCACAGAGAAGGTGCTAGCAGGGAATTCTCTGCCTGCTTTTCCCCAGTGCTCTGCAAGCTCTCCAGGACAACATAAAATCTGGGGCTCTGTGCTTTCTTTCGTCTGAACAAGTGTTACTGTTTTCTGCACAAAAGCGATTCTGCGAAGCAATGTGAAGACTTCTGCTTCCCAGGCACAGAGAAGGTGCTAGCAGGTAATTCTCTGCCTGCTTTTCCCCAGTGCTCTGCAAGCTCTCCAGGACAACATAAAATCTGGGGCTCTGTGCTTTCTTTTGTTCTGAACAAGTGTTACTGTTTTCTGCACAAAAGCGATTCTGCGAAGCAATGTGAACACTTCTGTTTCACAGGCACAGAGAAGGTGCTAGCAGGGAATTCTCTGCCTGCTTTTCCCCAGTACTCTGCAAGCTCTCCAGCACAACATAAAATCTGGGGCTCTGTGCTTTCTTTCCTTCTGAACAAGTGTTACTGTTTTCTGCACAAAAGCGATTCTGCGAAGCAATGTGAACACTTCTGTTTCCCAGGCACAGAGAAGGTGCTAGCAGGGAATTCTCTGCCTGCTTTTCCCCAGTACTCTGCAAGCTCTCCAGCACAACATAAAATCTGGGGCTCTGTGCTTTCTTTCCTTCTGAACAAGTGTTACTGTTTTCTGCACAAAAGCGATTCTGCGAAGCAATGTGAACACTTCTGCTTCCCAGGCACAGAGAAGGTGCTAGCAGGGAATTCTCTGCCTGCTTTTCCCCAGTGCTCTGCAAGCTCTCCAGGACAACATAAAATCTGGGGCTCTGTGCTTTCTTTCGTTCTGAACAAGTGTTACTGTTTTCTGCACAAAAGCGATTCTGCGAAGCAATGTGAAGACTTCTGCTTCCCAGGCACAGAGAAGGTGCTAGCAGGGAATTCTCTGCCTGCCTTTCCCCAGTGCTCTGCAAGCTCTCCAGGGCAACATAAAATCTGGGGCTCTGTGCTTTCTTTTGTTCTGAACAAGTGTTAGTGTTTTCTGCACAAAAGCGATTCTGCGAAGCAATGTGAAGACTTCTGCTTCCCAGGCACAGAGAAGGTGCTAGCAGGGAATTCTCTGCCTGCCTTTCCCCAGTGCTCTGCAAGCTCTGCAGGACAACATAAAATCTGGGGCTCTGTGCTTTCTTTCGTTCTGAACAAGTGTTACTTTTTCTGCACAAAAGCGATTCTGCGAAGCAATGTGAACACTTCTGTTTCCCAGGCACAGAGAAGGTGCTAGCAGGGAATTCTCTGCCTGCCTTTCCCCAGTGCTCTGCAAGCTCTCCAGGACAACATAAAATCTGGGGCTCTGTGCTTTCTTTTGTTCTGAACAAGTGTTAGTGTTTTCTGCACAAAAGCGATTCTGCGAAGCAATGTGAAGACTTCTGCTTCCCAGGCACAGAGAAGGTGCTAGCAGGGAATTCTCTGCCTGCCTTTCCCCAGTGCTCTGCAAGCTCTCCAGGACAACATAAAATCTGGGGCTCTGTGCTTTCTTTCGTTCTGAACATGTGTTACTGTTTTCTGCACAAAAGCGATTCTGCGAAGCAATGTGAACACTTCTGTTTCCCAGGCACAGAGAAGGTGCTAGCAGGGAATTCTCTGCCTGCCTTTCCCCAGTGCTCTGCAAGCTCTCCAGGACAACATAAAATCTGGGGCTCTGTGCTTTCTTTCGTTCTGAACAAGTGTTACTGTTTTCTGCACAAAAGCGATTCTGCGAAGCAATGTGAACACTTCTGCTTCCCAGGCACAGAGAAGGTGCTAGCAGGGAATTCTCTGCCTGCTTTTCCCCAGTACTGTGCAAGCTCTCCAGCACAACATAAAATCTGGGGCTCTGTGCTTTCTTTCCTTCTGAACAAGTGTTACTGTTTTCTGCACAAAAGCGATTCTGCGAAGCAATGTGAACACTTCTGCTTCCCAGGCACAGAGAAGGTGCTAGCAGGGAATTCTCTGCCTGCTTTTCCCCAGTGCTCTGCAAGCTCTCCAGGACAACATAAAATCTGGGGCTCTGTGCTTTCTTTCGTCTGAACAAGTGTTACTGTTTTCTGCACAAAAGCGATTCTGCGAAGCAATGTGAACACTTCTGTTTCCCAGGCACAGAGAAGGTGCTAGCAGGGAATTCTCTGCCTGCTTTTCCCCAGTACTCTGCAAGCTCTCCAGCACAACATAAAATCTGGGGCTCTGTGCTTTCTTTCCTTCTGAACAAGTGTTACTGTTTTCTGCACAAAAGCGATTCTGCGAAGCAATGTGAACACTTCTGCTTCCCAGGCACAGAGAAGGTGCTAGCAGGGAATTCTCTGCCTGCTTTTCCCCAGTGCTCTGCAAGCTCTCCAGGACAACATAAAATCTGGGGCTCTGTGCTTTCTTTCGTTCTGAACAAGTGTTACTGTTTTCTGCACAAAAGCGATTCTGCGAAGCAATGTGAACACTTCTGCTTCCCAGGCACAGAGAAGGTGCTAGCAGGGAATTCTCTGCCTGCCTTTCCCCAGTGCTCTGCAAGCTCTCCAGGACAACAGCAAATCTGGGGCTCTGTGCTTTCTTTCGTTCAGAACAAGTGTTACTGTTTTCTGCACAAAAGCGATTCTGCGAAGCAATGTGAACAGGCACAGAGAAGGTGCTAGCAGGGAATTCTCTGCCTGCCTTTCCCCAGTGCTCTGCAAGCTCTCCAGGGCAACATAAAATCTGGGGCTCTGTGCTTTCTTTCGTTCTGAACAAGTGTTACTTTTTCTGCACAAAAGCGATTCTGCGAAGCAATGTGAACACTTCTGTTTCCCAGGCACAGAGAAGGTGCTAGCAGGGAATTCTCTGCCTGCCTTTCCCCAGTGCTCTGCAAGCTCTCCAGGACAACATAAAATCTGGGGCTCTGTGCTTTCTTTTGTTCTGAACAAGTGTTAGTGTTTTCTGCACAAAAGCGATTCTGCGAAGCAATGTGAAGACTTCTGCTTCCCAGGCACAGAGAAGGTGCTAGCAGGGAATTCTCTGCCTGCCTTTCCCCAGTGCTCTGCAAGCTCTCCAGGACAACATAAAATCTGGGGCTCTGTGCTTTCTTTCGTCTGAACAAGTGTTACTGTTTTCTGCACAAAAGCGATTCTGCGAAGGAATGTGAACAGGCACAGAGAAGGTGCTAGCAGGGAATTCTCTGCCTGCCTTTCCCCAGTGCTCTGCAAGCTCTCCAGGACAACAGCAAATCTGCGGTTCTGTGCTTTCTTTCGTTCAGAACAAGTGTTACTGTTTTCTGCACAAAAGCGATTCTGCGAAGCAATGTAAACACTTCTGCTTCCCAGGCACATAGAAGGTGCTAGCAGGGAATTCTCTGCCTGCCTTTCCCCAGTGCTCTGCAAGCTCTCCAGGACAACATAAAATCTGGGGCTCTGTGCTTTCTTTCGTTCTGAACATGTGTTACTGTTTTCTGCACAAAAGCGATTCTGCGAAGCAATGTGAACACTTCTGTTTCCCAGGCACAGAGAAGGTGCTAGCAGGGAATTCTCTGCCTGCCTTTCCCCAGTGCTCTGCAAGCTCTCCAGGACAACATAAAATCTGGGGCTCTGTGCTTTCTTTTGTTCTGAACAAGTGTTACTGTTTTCTGCACAAAAGCGATTCTGCGAAGCAATGTGAACACTTCTGCTTCCCAGGCACAGAGAAGGTGCTAGCAGGGAATTCTCTGCCTGCCTTTCCCCAGTGCTCTGCAAGCTCTCCAGGACAACATAAAATCTGGGGCTCTGTGCTTTCTTTCGTTCTGAACAAGTGTTATTGTTTTCTGCACAAAAGCGATTCTGCGAAGCAATGTGAACACTTCTGCTTCCCAGGCACAGAGAAGGTGCTAGCAGGGAATTCTCTGCCTGCCTTTCCCCAGTGCTCTGCAAGCTCTCCAGGACAACATAAAATCTGGGGCTCTGTGCTTTCTTTCGTTCTGAACAAGTGTTATTGTTTTCTGCACAAAAGCGATTCTGCGAAGCAATGTGAACACTTCTGCTTCCCAGGCACAGAGAAGGTGCTAGCAGGGAATTCTCTGCCTGCCTTTCCCCAGTGCTCTGCAAGCTCTCCAGGACAACATAAAATCTGGGGCTCTGTGCTTTCTTTCCTTCTGAACAAGTGTTACTTTTTTTCTGCACAAAAGCGATTCTGCGAAGCAATGTGAACACTTCTGCTTCCCAGGCACAGAGAAGGTGCTGGCAGGGAATTCTCTGCCTGCCTTTCCCCAGTGCTCTGCAAGCTCTCCAGGACAACATAAAATCTGGGGCTCTGTGCTTTCTTTTGTTCTGAACAAGTGTTAGTGTTTTCTGCACAAAAGCGATTCTGCCAAGCAATGTGAACACTTCTGTTTCCCAGGCACAGAGAAGGTGCTAGCAGGGAATTCTCTGCCTGCCTTTCCCCAGTGCTCTGCAAGCTCTCCAGGACAACATAAAATCTGGGGCTCTGTGCTTTCTTTCGTCTGAACAAGTGTTACTGTTTTCTGCACAAAAGCGATTCTGCGAAGCAATGTGAACAGGCACAGAGAAGGTGCTAGCAGGGAATTCTCTGCCTGCCTTTCCCCAGTGCTCTGCAAGCTCTCCAGGACAACAGCAAATCTGCGGTTCTGTGCTTTCTTTCGTTCAGAACAAGTGTTACTGTTTTCTGCACAAAAGCGATTCTGCGAAGCAATGGGAACACTTCTCTTTCCCAGGCACAGGGAAGGTGCTAGCAGGGAATTCTCTGCCTGCCTTTCCCCAGTGCTCTGCAAGCTCTCCAGGACAACATAAAATCTGGGGCTCTGTGCTTTCTTTCGTTCTGAACAAGTGTTACTGTTTTCTGCACAAAAGCGATTCTGCGAAGCAATGTGAAGACTTCTGCTTCCCAGGCACAGAGAAGGTGCTAGCAGGGAATTCTCTGCCTGCCTTTCCCCAGTGCTCTGCAAGCTCTGCAGGAAAACATAAAATCTGGGGCTCTGTGCTTTCTTTCGTTCTGAACAAGTGTTACTTTTTCTGCACAAAAGCGATTCTGCGAAGCAATGTGAACACTTCTGTTTCCCAGGCACAGAGAAGGTGCTAGCAGGGAATTCTCTGCCTGCCTTTTCCCAGTGCTCTGCAAGCTCTCCAGGACAACATAAAATCTGGGGCTCTGTGCTTTCTTTCGTTCTGAACAAGTGTTACTGTTTTCTGCACAAAAGCGATTCTGCGAAGCAATGTGAACACTTCTGTTTCCCAGGCACAGAGAAGGTGCTAGCAGGGAATTCTCTGCCTGCCTTTCCCCAGTGCTCTGCAAGCTCTCCAGGACAACATAAAATCTGGGGCTCTGTGCTTTCTTTTGTTCTGAACAAGTGTTAGTGTTTTCTGCACAAAAGCGATTCTGCGAAGCAATGTGAACACTTCTGTTTCCCAGGCACAGAGAAGGTGCTAGCAGGGAATTCTCTGCCTGCCTTTCCCCAGTGCTCTGCAAGCTCTCCAGGACAACATAAAATCTGGGGCTCTGTGCTTTCTTTTGTTCTGAACAAGTGTTACTGTTTTCTGCACAAAAGCGATTCTGCGAAGCAATGTGAACACTTCTGCTTCCCAGGCACAGAGAAGGTGCTAGCAGGGAATTCTCTGCCTGCCTTTCCCCAGTGCTCTGCAAGCTCTCCAGGACAACATAAAATCTGGGGCTCTGTGCTTTCTTTCGTTCTGAACAAGTGTTATTGTTTTCTGCACAAAAGCGATTCTGCGAAGCAATGTGAACACTTCTGCTTCCCAGGCACAGAGAAGGTGCTAGCAGGGAATTCTCTGCCTGCCTTTCCCCAGTGCTCTGCAAGCTCTCCAGGACAACATAAAATCTGGGGCTCTGTGCTTTCTTTCCTTCTGAACAAGTGTTACTTTTTTCTGCACAAAAGCGATTCTGCGAAGCAATGTGAACACTTCTGCTTCCCAGGCACAGAGAAGGTGCTAGCAGGGAATTCTCTGCCTGCCTTTCCCCAGTGCTCTGCAAGCTCTCCAGGACAACATAAAATCTGGGGCTCTGTGCTTTCTTTCGTTCTGAACAAGTGTTACTGTTTTCTGCACAAAAGCGATTCTGCCAAGCAATGTGAACACTTCTGTTTCCCAGGCACAGAGAAGGTGCTAGCAGGGAATTCTCTGCCTGCCTTTCCCCAGTGCTCTGCAAGCTCTCCAGGACAACATAAAATCTGGGGCTCTGTGCTTTCTTTCGTCTGAACAAGTGTTACTGTTTTCTGCACAAAAGCGATTCTGCGAAGCAATGTGAACAGGCACAGAGAAGGTGCTAGCAGGGAATTCTCTGCCTGCCTTTCCCCAGTGCTCTGCAAGCTCTCCAGGACAACAGCAAATCTGCGGTTCTGTGCTTTCTTTCGTTCAGAACAAGTGTTACTGTTTTCTGCACAAAAGCGATTCTGCGAAGCAATGGGAACACTTCTCTTTCCCAGGCACAGGGAAGGTGCTAGCAGGGAATTCTCTGCCTGCCTTTCCCCAGTGCTCTGCAAGCTCTCCAGGACAACATAAAATCTGGGGCTCTGTGCTTTCTTTCGTTCTGAACAAGTGTTACTGTTTTCTGCACAAAAGCGATTCTGCGAAGCAATGTGAACACTTCTGTTTCCCAGGCACAGAGAAGGTGCTAGCAGGGAATTCTCTGCCTGCCTTTCCCCAGTGCTCTGCAAGCTCTCCAGGACAACATAAAATCTGGGGCTCTGTGCTTTCTTTCGTTCTGAACAAGTGTTACTGTTTTCTGCACAAAAGCGATTCTGCGAAGCAATGTGAACACTTCTGCTTCCCAGGCACAGAGAAGGTGCTAGCAGGGAATTCTCTGCCTGCCTTTCCCCAGTGCTCTGCAAGCTCTCCAGGACAACATAAAATCTGGGGCTCTGTGCTTTCTTTCGTTCTGAACAAGTGTTATTGTTTTCTGCACAAAAGCGATTCTGCGAAGCAATGTGAACACTTCTGCTTCCCAGGCACAGAGAAGGTGCTAGCAGGGAATTCTCTGCCTGCCTTTCCCCAGTGCTCTGCAAGCTCTCCAGGACAACATAAAATCTGGGGCTCTGTGCTTTCTTTCCTTCTGAACAAGTGTTACTTTTTTCTGCACAAAAGCGATTCTGCGAAGCAATGTGAACACTTCTGCTTCCCAGGCACAGAGAAGGTGCTAGCAGGGAATTCTCTGCCTGCCTTTCCCCAGTGCTCTGCAAGCTCTCCAGGACAACATAAAATCTGGGGCTCTGTGCTTTCTTTCGTTCTGAACAAGTGTTACTGTTTTCTGCACAAAAGCGATTCTGCCAAGCAATGTGAACACTTCTGTTTCCCAGGCACAGAGAAGGTGCTAGCAGGGAATTCTCTGCCTGCCTTTCCCCAGTGCTCTGCAAGCTCTCCAGGACAACATAAAATCTGGGGCTCTGTGCTTTCTTTCGTCTGAACAAGTGTTACTGTTTTCTGCACAAAAGCGATTCTGCGAAGCAATGTGAACAGGCACAGAGAAGGTGCTAGCAGGGAATTCTCTGCCTGCCTTTCCCCAGTGCTCTGCAAGCTCTCCAGGACAACAGCAAATCTGGGGCTCTGTGCTTTCTTTCGTTCTGAACAAGTGTTACTGTTTTCTGCACAAAAGCGATTCTGCGAAGCAATGTGAAGACTTCTGCTTCCCAGGCACAGAGAAGGTGCTAGCAGGGAATTCTCTGCCTGCCTTTCCCCAGTGCTCTGCAAGCTCTCCAGGACAACATAAAATCTGGGGCTCTGTGCTTTCTTTCGTTCTGAACAAGTGTTACTGTTTTCTGCACAAAAGCGATTCTGCGAAGCAATGTGAACACTTCTGTTTCCCAGGCACAGAGAAGGTGCTAGCAGGGAATTCTCTGCCTGCCTTTCCCCAGTGCTCTGCAAGCTCTCCAGGACAACATAAAATCTGGGGCTCTGTGCTTTCTTTCGTTCTGAACAAGTGTTACTGTTTTCTGCACAAAAGCGATTCTGCGAAGCAATGTGAAGACTTCTGCTTCCCAGGCACAGAGAAGGTGCTAGCAGGGAATTCTCTGCCTGCCTTTCCCCAGTGCTCTGCAAGCTCTCCAGGACAACATAAAATCTGGGGCTCTGTGCTTTCTTTCGTTCTGAACAAGTGTTATTGTTTTCTGCTGAAAAGTCATTCTGCGAAGCAATGTGAACAATTCTGTTTCCCAGGCACCGAGAACGTGCTAGCAGGGAATTCTCTGCCTGCTTTTCCCCAGTGCTCTGCAAGCTCTCCAGGACAACATAAAATCTGGGGCTCTGTGCTTTCTTTCGTTCTGAACAAGTGTTACTGTTTTCTGCACAAAAGCGATTCTGCGAAGCAATGTGAACACTTCTGCTTCCCAGGCACAGAGAAGGTGCTAGCAGGGAATTCTCTGCCTGCCTTTCCCCAGTGCTCTGCAAGCTCTCCAGGACAACATAAAATCTGGGGCTCTGTGCTTTCTTTCGTCTGAACAAGTGTTACTGTTTTCTGCACAAAAGCGATTCTGCGAAGCAATGTGAAGACTTCTGCTTCCCAGGCACAGAGAAGGTGCTAGCAGGTAATTCTCTGCCTGCTTTTCCCCAGTGCTCTGCAAGCTCTCCAGGACAACATAAAATCTGGGGCTCTGTGCTTTCTTTTGTTCTGAACAAGTGTTACTGTTTTCTGCACAAAAGCGATTCTGCGAAGCAATGTGAACACTTCTGTTTCCCAGGCACAGAGAAGGTGCTAACAGGGAATTCTCTGCCTGCTTTTCCCCAGTACTCTGCAAGCTCTCCAGCACAACATAAAATCTGGGGCTCTGTGCTTTCTTTCCTTCTGAACAAGTGTTACTGTTTTCTGCACAAAAGCGATTCTGCGAAGCAATGTGAACACTTCTGCTTCCCAGGCACAGAGAAGGTGCTAGCAGGGAATTCTCTGCCTGCTTTTCCCCAGTGCTCTGCAAGCTCTCCAGGACAACATAAAATCTGGGGCTCTGTGCTTTCTTTCGTTCTGAACAAGTGTTACTGTTTTCTGCACAAAAGCGATTCTGCGAAGCAATGTGAACACTTCTGCTTCCCAGGCACAGAGAAGGTGCTAGCAGGGAATTCTCTGCCTGCCTTTCCCCAGTGCTCTGCAAGCTCTCCAGGACAACATAAAATCTGGGGCTCTGTGCTTTCTTTCGTCTGAACAAGTGTTACTGTTTTCTGCACAAAAGCGATTCTGCGAAGCAATGTGAACAGGCACAGAGAAGGTGCTAGCAGGGAATTCTCTGCCTGCCTTTCCCCAGTGCTCTGCAAGCTCTCCAGGACAACATAAAATCTGGGGCTCTGTGCTTTCTTTCGTTCTGAACAAGTGTTACTGTTTTCTGCACAAAAGCGATTCTGCGAAGCAATGTGAAGACTTCTGTTTCCCAGGCACAGAGAAGGTGCTAGCAGGGAATTCTCTGCCTGCCTTTCCCCAGTGCTCTGCAAGCTCTCCAGGACAACATAAAATCTGGGGCTCTGTGCTTTCTTTTGTTCTGAACAAGTGTTAGTGTTTTCTGCACAAAAGCGATTCTGCGAAGCAATGTGAAGACTTCTGCTTCCCAGGCACAGAGAAGGTGCTAGCAGGGAATTCTCTGCCTGCCTTTCCCCAGTGCTCTGCAAGCTCTCCAGGACAACATAAAATCTGGGGCTCTGTGCTTTCTTTCGTCTGAACAAGTGTTACTGTTTTCTGCACAAAAGCGATTCTGCGAAGGAATGTGAACAGGCACAGAGAAGGTGCTAGCAGGGAATTCTCTGCCTGCCTTTCCCCAGTGCTCTGCAAGCTCTCCAGGACAACAGCAAATCTGCGGTTCTGTGCTTTCTTTCGTTCAGAACAAGTGTTACTGTTTTCTGCACAAAAGCGATTCTGCGAAGCAATGGGAACACTTCTCTTTCCCAGGCACAGGGAAGGTGCTAGCAGGGAATTCTCTGCCTGCCTTTCCCCAGTGCTCTGCAAGCTCTCCAGGACAACATAAAATCTGGGGCTCTGTGCTTTCTTTCGTTCTGAACAAGTGTTACTGTTTTCTGCACAAAAGCGATTCTGCGAAGCAATGTGAAGACTTCTGCTTCCCAGGCACAGAGAAGGTGCTAGCAGGGAATTCTCTGCCTGCCTTTCCCCAGTGCTCTGCAAGCTCTCCAGGACAACATAAAATCTGGGGCTCTGTGCTTTCTTTTGTTCTGAACAAGTGTTACTGTTTTCTGCACAAAAGCGATTCTGCGAAGCAATGTGAACACTTCTGTTTCCCAGGCACAGAGAAGGTGCTAGCAGGGAATTCTCTGCCTGCCTTTCCCCAGTGCTCTGCAAGCTCTCCAGGACAACATAAAATCTGGGGCTCTGTGCTTTCTTTCGTTCTGAACAAGTGTTACTGTTTTCTGCACAAAAGCGATTCTGCGAAGCAATGTGAAGACTTCTGCTTCCCAGGCACAGAGAAGGTGCTAGCAGGGAATTCTCTGCCTGCCTTTCCCCAGTGCTCTGCAAGCTCTCCAGGACAACATAAAATCTGGGGCTCTGTGCTTTCTTTTGTTCTGAACAAGTGTTAGTGTTTTCTGCACAAAAGCGATTCTGCGAAGCAATGTGAACACTTCTGTTTCCCAGGCACAGAGAAGGTGCTAGCAGGGAATTCTCTGCCTGCCTTTCCCCAGTGCTCTGCAAGCTCTCCAGGACAACATAAAATCTGGGGCTCTGTGCTTTCTTTTGTTCTGAACAAGTGTTACTGTTTTCTGCACAAAAGCGATTCTGCGAAGCAATGTGAACACTTCTGCTTCCCAGGCACAGAGAAGGTGCTAGCAGGGAATTCTCTGCCTGCCTTTCCCCAGTGCTCTGCAAGCTCTCCAGGACAACATAAAATCTGGGGCTCTGTGCTTTCTTTCGTTCTGAACAAGTGTTATTGTTTTCTGCACAAAAGCGATTCTGCGAAGCAATGTGAACACTTCTGCTTCCCAGGCACAGAGAAGGTGCTAGCAGGGAATTCTCTGCCTGCCTTTCCCCAGTGCTCTGCAAGCTCTCCAGGACAACATAAAATCTGGGGCTCTGTGCTTTCTTTCCTTCTGAACAAGTGTTACTTTTTTCTGCACAAAAGCGATTCTGCGAAGCAATGTGAACACTTCTGCTTCCCAGGCACAGAGAAGGTGCTAGCAGGGAATTCTCTGCCTGCCTTTCCCCAGTGCTCTGCAAGCTCTCCAGGACAACATAAAATCTGGGGCTCTGTGCTTTCTTTCGTTCTGAACAAGTGTTACTGTTTTCTGCACAAAAGCGATTCTGCCAAGCAATGTGAACACTTCTGTTTCCCAGGCACAGAGAAGGTGCTAGCAGGGAATTCTCTGCCTGCCTTTCCCCAGTGCTCTTCAAGCTCTCCAGGACAACATAAAATCTGGGGCTCTGTGCTTTCTTTCGTCTGAACAAGTGTTACTGTTTTCTGCACAAAAGCGATTCTGCGAAGCAATGTGAACAGGCACAGAGAAGGTGCTAGCAGGGAATTCTCTGCCTGCCTTTCCCCAGTGCTCTGCAAGCTCTCCAGGACAACAGCAAATCTGCGGTTCTGTGCTTTCTTTCGTTCAGAACAAGTGTTACTGTTTTCTGCACAAAAGCGATTCTGCGAAGCAATGGGAACACTTCTGTTTCCCAGGCACAGAGAAGGTGCTAGCAGGGAATTCTCTGCCTGCCTTTCCCCAGTGCTCTGCAAGCTCTCCAGGACAACATAAAATCTGGGGCTCTGTGCTTTCTTTCGTTCTGAACAAGTGTTACTGTTTTCTGCTGAAAAGTCATTCTGCGAAGCAATGTGAACAATTCTATTTCCCAGGCACCGAGAACGTGCTAGCAGGGAATTCTCTGCCTGCTTTTCCCCAGTGCTCTGCAAGCTCTCCAGGACAACATAAAATCTGGGGCTCTGTGCTTTCTTTCGTTCTGAACAAGTGTTATTGTTTTCTGCACAAAAGCGATTCTGCGAAGCAATGTGAACACTTCTGCTTCCCAGGCACAGAGAAGGTGCTAGCAGGGAATTCTCTGCCTGCTTTTCCCCAGTGCTCTGCAAGCTCTCCAGGACAACATAAAATCTGGGGCTCTGTGCTTTCTTTTGTTCTGAACAAGTGTTACTGTTTTCTGCACAAAAGCGATTCTGCGAAGCAATGTGAACACTTCTGTTTCCCAGGCACAGAGAAGGTGCTAGCAGGGAATTCTCTGCCTGCTTTTCCCCAGTACTCTGCAAGACCTCCAGCACAACATAAAATCTGGGGCTCTGTGCTTTCTTTCCTTCTGAACAAGTGTTACTGTTTTCTGCACAAAAGCGATAATGCTAAGAAATGTGAACACTTCTGTTTCCCAGGCACAGAGAAGGTGCTAGCAGGGAATTCTCTGCCTGCTTTTCCCCAGTGCTCTGCAAGCTCTCCAGGACAACATAAAATATGGGGCTCTGTGCTTTCTTTCGTTCTGAACAAGTGTTACTGTTTTCTGCACAAAAGCGATTCTGCGAAGCAATGTGAACACTTCTGTTTCCCAGGCACAGAGAAGGCGCTAGCAGGGAATTCTCTGCCTGCCTTTCCCCAGTGCTCTGCAAGCTCTCCAGGACAACATAAAATCTGGGGCTCTGTGCTTTCTTTCGTCTGAACAAGTGTTACTGTTGTCTGCACAAAAGCGATTCTGCGAAGCAATGTGAACAGGCACAGAGAAGGTGCTAGCAGGGAATTCTCTGCCTGCCTTTCCCCAGTGCTCTGCAAGCTCTCCAGGACAACATAAAATCTGGGGCTCTGTGCTTTCTTTCGTTCTGAACAAGTGTTACTGTTTTCTGCACAAAAGCGATTCTGCGAAGCAATGTGAACACTTCTGCTTCCCAGGCACAGAGAAGGTGCTAGCAGGGAATTCTCTGCCTGCCTTTCCCCAGTGCTCTGCAAGCTCTCCAGGACAACATAAAATCTGGGGCTCTGTGCTTTCTTTCGTCTGAACAAGTGTTACTGTTTTCTGCACAAAAGCGATTCTGCGAAGCAATGTGAAGACTTCTGCTTCCCAGGCACAGAGAAGGTGCTAGCAGGTAATTCTCTGCCTGCTTTTCCCCAGTGCTCTGCAAGCTCTCCAGGACAACATAAAATCTGGGGCTCTGTGCTTTCTTTTGTTCTGAACAAGTGTTACTGTTTTCTGCACAAAAGCGATTCTGCGAAGCAATGTGAACACTTCTGTTTCCCAGGCACAGAGAAGGTGCTAACAGGGAATTCTCTGCCTGCTTTTCCCCAGTACTCTGCAAGCTCTCCAGCACAACATAAAATCTGGGGCTCTGTGCTTTCTTTCCTTCTGAACAAGTGTTACTGTTTTCTGCACAAAAGCGATTCTGCGAAGCAATGTGAACACTTCTGCTTCCCAGGCACAGAGAAGGTGCTAGCAGGGAATTCTCTGCCTGCTTTTCCCCAGTGCTCTGCAAGCTCTCCAGGACAACATAAAATCTGGGGCTCTGTGCTTTCTTTCGTTCTGAACAAGTGTTACTGTTTTCTGCACAAAAGCGATTCTGCGAAGCAATGTGAACACTTCTGCTTCCCAGGCACAGAGAAGGTGCTAGCAGGGAATTCTCTGCCTGCCTTTCCCCAGTGCTCTGCAAGCTCTCCAGGACAACATAAAATCTGGGGCTCTGTGCTTTCTTTCGTCTGAACAAGTGTTACTGTTTTCTGCACAAAAGCGATTCTGCGAAGCAATGTGAACAGGCACAGAGAAGGTGCTAGCAGGGAATTCTCTGCCTGCCTTTCCCCAGTGCTCTGCAAGCTCTCCAGGACAACATAAAATCTGGGGCTCTGTGCTTTCTTTCGTTCTGAACAAGTGTTACTGTTTTCTGCACAAAAGCGATTCTGCGAAGCAATGTGAAGACTTCTGCTTCCCAGGCACAGAGAAGGTGCTAGCAGGGAATTCTCTGCCTGCCTTTCCCCAGTGCTCTGCAAGCTCTGCAGGACAACATAAAATCTGGGGCTCTGTGCTTTCTTTCGTTCTGAACAAGTGTTACTTTTTCTGCACAAAAGCGATTCTGCGAAGCAATGTGAACACTTCTGTTTCCCAGGCACAGAGAAGGTGCTAGCAGGGAATTCTCTGCCTGCCTTTCCCCAGTGCTCTGCAAGCTCTCCAGGACAACATAAAATCTGGGGCTCTGTGCTTTCTTTTGTTCTGAACAAGTGTTAGTGTTTTCTGCACAAAAGCGATTCTGCGAAGCAATGTGAAGACTTCTGCTTCCCAGGCACAGAGAAGGTGCTAGCAGGGAATTCTCTGCCTGCCTTTCCCCAGTGCTCTGCAAGCTCTCCAGGACAACATAAAATCTGGGGCTCTGTGCTTTCTTTCGTCTGAACAAGTGTTACTGTTTTCTGCACAAAAGCGATTCTGCGAAGGAATGTGAACAGGCACAGAGAAGGTGCTAGCAGGGAATTCTCTGCCTGCCTTTCCCCAGTGCTCTGCAAGCTCTCCAGGACAACAGCAAATCTGGGGCTCTGTGCTTTCTTTCGTTCTGAACAAGTGTTACTGTTTTCTGCACAAAAGCGATTCTGCGAAGCAATGTGAAGACTTCTGCTTCCCAGGCACAGAGAAGGTGCTAGCAGGGAATTCTCTGCCTGCCTTTCCCCAGTGCTCTGCAAGCTCTCCAGGACAACATAAAATCTGGGGCTCTGTGCTTTCTTTTGTTCTGAACAAGTGTTACTGTTTTCTGCACAAAAGCGATTCTGCGAAGCAATGTGAACACTTCTGCTTCCCAGGCACAGAGAAGGTGCTAGCAGGGAATTCTCTGCCTGCCTTTCCCCAGTGCTCTGCAAGCTCTCCAGGACAACATAAAATCTGGGGCTCTGTGCTTTCTTTCCTTCTGAACAAGTGTTACTTTTTTCTGCACAAAAGCGATTCTGCGAAGCAATGTGAACACTTCTGCTTCCCAGGCACAGAGAAGGTGCTAGCAGGGAATTCTCTGCCTGCCTTTCCCCAGTGCTCTGCAAGCTCTCCAGGACAACATAAAATCTGGGGCTCTGTGCTTTCTTTCGTTCTGAACAAGTGTTACTGTTTTCTGCAGAAAAGTCATTCTGCGAAGCAATGTGAACACTTCTGCTTCCCAGGCACAGAGAAGGTGCTGGCAGGGAATTCTCTGCCTGCCTTTCCCCAGTGCTCTGCAAGCTCTCCAGGACAACATAAAATCTGGGGCTCTGTGCTTTCTTTTG
Source organism: Strix uralensis (assembly GCF_047716275.1). Taxonomy (NCBI): domain Eukaryota; kingdom Metazoa; phylum Chordata; class Aves; order Strigiformes; family Strigidae; genus Strix; species Strix uralensis. The sequence goes on from NW_027436730.1 coordinate 273,070, forward strand.
TTCTGAACAAGTGTTATTGTTTTCTGCACAAAAGCGATTCTGCCAAGCAATGTGAACACTTCTGTTTCCCAGGCACAGAGAAGGTGCTAGCAGGGAATTCTCTGCCTGCCTTTCCCCAGTGCTCTGCAAGCTCTCCAGGACAACATAAAATCTGGGGCTCTGTGCTTTCTTTCGTCTGAACAAGTGTTAGTGTTTTCTGCACAAAAGCGATTCTGCGAAGCAATGTGAACAGGCACAGAGAAGGTGCTAGCAGGGAATTCTCTGCCTGCCTTTCCCCAGTGCTCTGCAAGCTCTCCAGGACAACAGCAAATCTGCGGTTCTGTGCTTTCTTTCGTTCAGAACAAGTGTTACTGTTTTCTGCACAAAAGCGATTCTGCGAAGCAATGGGAACACTTCTCTTTCCCAGGCACAGGGAAGGTGCTAGCAGGGAATTCTCTGCCTGCCTTTCCCCAGTGCTCTGCAAGCTCTCCAGGACAACATAAAATCTGGGGCTCTGTGCTTTCTTTCGTTCTGAACAAGTGTTACTGTTTTCTGCACAAAAGCGATTCTGCGAAGCAATGTGAAGACTTCTGCTTCCCAGGCACAGAGAAGGTGCTAGCAGGGAATTCTCTGCCTGCCTTTCCCCAGTGCTCTGCAAGCTCTGCAGGAAAACATAAAATCTGGGGCTCTGTGCTTTCTTTCGTTCTGAACAAGTGTTACTTTTTCTGCACAAAAGCGATTCTGCGAAGCAATGTGAGCACTTCTGTTTCCCAGGCACAGAGAAGGTGCTAGCAGGGAATTCTCTGCCTGCCTTTCCCCAGTGCTCTGCAAGCTCTCCAGGACAACATAAAATCTGGGGCTCTGTGCTTTCTTTCGTTCTGAACAAGTGTTACTGTTTTCTGCACAAAAGCGATTCTGCGAAGCAATGTGAAGACTTCTGCTTCCCAGGCACAGAGAAGGTGCTAGCAGGGAATTCTCTGCCTGCCTTTCCCCAGTGCTCTGCAAGCTCTCCAGGACAACATAAAATCTGGGGCTCTGTGCTTTCTTTCGTCTGAACAAGTGTTACTGTTTTCTGCACAAAAGCGATTCTGCCAAGCAATGTCAACAGGCACAGAGAAGGTGCTAGCAGGGAATTCTCTGCCTGCTTTTCCCCAGTGCTCTGCAAGCTCTCCAGGACAACATAAAATCTGGGGCTCTGTGCTTTCTTTCCTTCTGAACAAGTGTTACTGTTTTCTGCACAAAAGCGATTCTGCGAAGCAATGTGAACACTTCTGCTTCCCAGGCACAGAGAAGGTGCTAGCAGGGAATTCTCTGCCTGCCTTTCCCCAGTGCTCTGCAAGCTCTCCAGGACAACATAAAATCTGGGGCTCTGTGCTTTCTTTCGTCTGAACAAGTGTTACTGTTTTCTGCACAAAAGCGATTCTGCGAAGGAATGTGAACAGGCACAGAGAAGGTGCTAGCAGGGAATTCTCTGCCTGCCTTTCCCCAGTGCTCTGCAAGCTCTCCAGGACAACAGCAAATCTGCGGTTCTGTGCTTTCTTTCGTTCAGAACAAGTGTTACTGTTTTCTGCACAAAAGCGATTCTGCGAAGCAATGGGAACACTTCTCTTTCCCAGGCACAGGGAAGGTGCTAGCAGGGAATTCTCTGCCTGCCTTTCCCCAGTGCTCTGCAAGCTCTCCAGGACAACAGCAAATCTGGGGCTCTGTGCTTTCTTTCGTTCTGAACAAGTGTTACTGTTTTCTGCACAAAAGCGATTCTGCGAAGCAATGTGAACAGGCACAGAGAAGGTGCTAGCAGGGAATTCTCTGCCTGCCTTTCCCCAGTGCTCTGCAAGCTCTCTAGGACAACAGCAAATCTGCGGTTCTGTGCTTTCTTTCGTTCAGAACAAGTGTTACTGTTTTCTGCACAAAAGCGATTCTGCGAAGCAATGGGAACACTTCTCTTTCCCAGGCACAGGGAAGGTGCTAGCAGGGAATTCTCTGCCTGCCTTTCCCCAGTGCTCTGCAAGCTCTCCAGGACAACATAAAATCTGGGGCTCTGTGCTTTCTTTCGTTCTGAACAAGTGTTACTGTTTTCTGCACAAAAGCGATTCTGCGAAGCAATGTGAAGACTTCTGCTTCCCAGGAACAGAGAAGGTGCTAGCAGGGAATTCTCTGCCTGCCTTTCCCCAGTGCTCTGCAAGCTCTGCAGGAAAACATAAAATCTGGGGCTCTGTGCTTTCTTTCGTTCTGAACAAGTGTTACTTTTTCTGCACAAAAGCGATTCTGCGAAGCAATGTGAGCACTTCTGTTTCGCAGGCACAGAGAAGGTGCTAGCAGGGAATTCTCTGCCTGCCTTTCCCCAGTGCTCTGCAAGCTCTCCAGGACAACATAAAATCTGGGGCTCTGTGCTTTCTTTCGTTCTGAACAAGTGTTACTGTTTTCTGCACAAAAGCGATTCTGCGAAGCAATGTGAAGACTTCTGCTTCAGAGGCACAGAGAAGGTGCTAGCAGGGAATTCTCTGCCTGCCTTTCCCCAGTGCTCTGCAAGCTCTCCAGGACAACATAAAATCTGGGGCTCTGTGCTTTCTTTCGTCTGAACAAGTGTTACTGTTTTCTGCACAAAAGCGATTCTGCCAAGCAATGTGAACAGGCACAGAGAAGGTGCTAGCAGGGAATTCTCTGCCTGCTTTTCCCCAGTGCTCTGCAAGCTCTCCAGGACAACATAAAATCTGGGGCTCTGTGCTTTCTTTCCTTCTGAACAAGTGTTACTGTTTTCTGCACAAAAGCGATTCTGCGAAGCAATGTGAACACTTCTGTTTCCCAGGCACCGAGAACGTGCTAGCAGGGAATTCTCTGCCTGCTTTTCCCCAGTGCTCTGCAAGCTCTCCAGGACAACATAAAATCTGGGGCTCTGTGCTTTCTTTCGTTCTGAACAAGTGTTATTGTTTTCTGCACAAAAGCGATTCTGAGAAGCAATGTGAACACTTCTGCTTCCCAGGCACAGAGAAGGTGCTAGCAGGGAATTCTCTGCCTGCCTTTCCCCAGTGCTCTGCAAGCTCTCCAGGACAACAGCAAATCTGGGGCTCTGTGCTTTCTTTCGTTCTGAACAAGTGTTACTGTTTTCTGCACAAAAGCGATTCTGCGAAGCAATGTGAACACTTCTGCTTCCCAGGAACATAGAAGGTGCTAGCAGGGAATTCTCTGCCTGCCTTTCCCCAGTGCTCTGCAAGCTCTCCAGGACAACATAGAATCTGGGGCTCTGTGCTTTCTTTCGTTCAGAACAAGTGTTACTGTTTTCTGCACAAAAGCGATTCTGCGAAGCAATGGCAACACTTCTCTTTCCCAGGCACAGGGAAGGTTCTAGCAGGGAATTCTCTGCCTGCCTTTCCCCAGTGCTCTGCAAGCTCTCCAGGACAACATAAAATCTGGGGCTCTGTGCTTTCTTTCCTTCTGAACAAGTGTTACTGTTTTCTGCACAAAAGCGATTCTGCGAAGCAATGTGAACACTTCTGTTTCCCAGGCACAGAGAACGTGCTAGCAGGGAATTCTCTGCCTGCCTTTCCCCAGTGCTCTGCAAGCTCTCCGGGACAACATAAAATCTGGGGCTCTGTGCTTTCTTTCGTTCAGAACAAGTGTTACTGTTTTCTGCACAAAAGCGATTCTGCGAAGCAATGTGAACACTTCTGCTTCCCAGGCACAGAGAAGGTGCTAGCAGGGAATTCTCTGCCTGCCTTTCCCCAGTGCTCTGCAAGCTCTCCAGGACAACATAAAATCTGGAGCTCTGTGCTTTCTTTTGTTCTGAACAAGTGTTACTGTTTTCTGCACAAAAGCGATTCTGCGAAGCAATGTGAACACTTCTGTTTCCCAGGCACAGAGAAGGTGCTAGCAGGGAATTCTCTGCCTGCCTTTCCCCAGTGCTCTGCAAGCTCTCCAGGACAACATAAAATCTGGGGCTCTGTGCTTTCTTTCCTTCTGAACAAGTGTTACTGTTTTCTGCACAAAAGCGATTCTGCGAAGTAATGTGAACAGGCACAGAGAAGGTGCTAGCAGGGAATTCTCTGCCTGCCTTTCCCCAGTGCTCTGCAAGCTCTCCAGGACAACATAAAATCTGGGGCTCTGTGCTTTCTTTCGTTCTGAACAAGTGTTACTGTTTTCTGCACAAAAGCGATTCTGCGAAGGAATGTGAACAGGCACAGAGAAGGTGCTAGCAGGGAATTCTCTGCCTGCCTTTCCCCAGTGCTCTGCAAGCTCTCCAGGACAACAGCAAATCTGGGGCTCTGTGCTTTCTTTCGTTCTGAACAAGTGTTACTGTTTTCTGCACAAAAGCGATTCTGCGAAGCAATGTGAACACTTCTGTTTCCCAGGCACAGAGAAGGTGCTAGCAGGGAATTCTCTGCCTGCTTTTCTCCAGTGCTCTGCAAGCTCTCCAGGACAACATAAAATCTGGGGCTCTGTGCTTTCTTTCGTTCTGAACAAGTGTTACTGTTTTCTGCACAAAAGCGATTCTGCGAAGCAATGTGAATACTTCTGCTTCCCAGGCACAGAGAAGGTGCTAGCAGGGAATTCTCTGCTTGCTTTTCCCCAGTGCTCTGCAAGCTCTCCAGGACAACATAAAATCTGGGGCTCTGTGCTTTCTTTCGTTCTGAACAAGTGTTATTGTTTTCTGCACAAAAGCGATTCTGAGAAGCAATGTGAAGACTTCTGCTTCCCAGGCACAGAGAAGGTGCTAGCAGGGAATTCTCTGCCTGCCTTTCCCCAGTGCTCTGCAAGCTCTCCAGGACAACATAAAATCTGGGGCTCTGTGCTTTCTTTCGTTCTGAAGAAGTGTTACTGTTTTCTGCACAAAAGCGATTCTGCGAAGCAATGTGAACACTTCTGCTTCCCAGGCACAGAGAAGGTGCTAGCAGGGAATTCTCTGCCTGCCTTTCCCCAGTGCTCTGCAAGCTCTCCAGGACAACATAAAATCTGGGGCTCTGTGCTTTCTTTCGTTCTGAACAAGTGTTACTGTTTTCTGCAGAAAACTCATTCTGCGAAGCAATGTGAAGACTTCTGCTTCCCAGGCACAGAGAAGGTGCTAGCAGGGAATTCTCTGCCTGCTTTTCCCCAGTGCTCTGCAAGCTCTCCAGGACAACATAAAATCTGGGGCTCTGTGCTTTCTTTCGTTCTGAACAAGTGTTATTGTTTTCTGCACAAAAGCGATTCTGCGAAGCAATGTGAACACTTCTGCTTCCCAGGCACAGAGAAGGTGCTAGCAGGGAATTCTCTGCCTGCTTTTCCCCAGTGCTCTGCAAGCTCTCCAGGACAACATAAAATCTGGGGCTCTGTGCTTTCTTTTGTTCTGAACAAGTGTTACTGTTTTCTGCACAAAAGCGATTCTGCGAAGCAATGTGAACACTTCTGCTTCCCAGGCACAGAGAAGGTGCTAGCAGGGAATTCTCTGCCTGCTTTTCCCCAGTGCTCTGCAAGCTCTCCAGGACAACATAAAATATGGGGCTCTGTGCTTTCTTTCCTTCTGAACAAGTGTTACTGTTTTCTGCACAAAAGCGATACTGCTAAGAAATGTGAACACTTCTGTTTCCCAGGCACAGAGAAGGCGCTAGCAGGGAATTCTCTGCCTGCCTTTCCCCAGTGCTCTGCAAGCTCTCCAGGACAACATAAAATCTGGGGCTCTGTGCTTTCTTTCGTCTGAACAAGTGTTACTGTTGTCTGCACAAAAGCGATTCTGCGAAGCAATGTGAACAGGCACAGAGAAGGTGCTAGCAGGGAATTCTCTGCCTGCCTTTCCCCAGTGCTCTGCAAGCTCTCCAGGACAACATAAAATCTGGGGCTCTGTGCTTTCTTTCGTCTGAACAAGTGTTACTGTTTTCTGCACAAAAGCGATTCTGCGAAGCAATGTGAAGACTTCTGCTTCCCAGGCACAGAGAAGGTGCTAGCAGGTAATTCTCTGCCTGCTTTTCCCCAGTGCTCTGCAAGCTCTCCAGGACAACATAAAATCTGGGGCTCTGTGCTTTCTTTTGTTCTGAACAAGTGTTAGTGTTTTCTGCACAAAAGCGATTCTGCGAAGCAATGTGAACACTTCTGTTTCCCAGGCACAGAGAAGGTGCTAGCAGGGAATTCTCTGCCTGCTTTTCCCCAGTACTCTGCAAGCTCTCCAGCACAACATAAAATCTGGGGCTCTGTGCTTTCTTTCCTTCTGAACAAGTGTTACTGTTTTCTGCACAAAAGCGATTCTGCGAAGCAATGTGAACACTTCTGCTTCCCAGGCACAGAGAAGGTGCTAGCAGGGAATTCTCTGCCTGCTTTTCCCCAGTGCTCTGCAAGCTCTCCAGGACAACATAAAATCTGGGGCTCTGTGCTTTCTTTCGTTCTGAACAAGTGTTACTGTTTTCTGCACAAAAGCGATTCTGCGAAGCAATGTGAACACTTCTGCTTCCCAGGCACAGAGAAGGTGCTAGCAGGGAATTCTCTGCCTGCCTTTCCCCAGTGCTCTGCAAGCTCTCCAGGACAACATAAAATCTGGGGCTCTGTGCTTTCTTTCCTTCTGAACAAGTGTTACTGTTTTCTGCACAAAAGCGATTCTGCGAAGCAATGTGAACAGGCACAGAGAAGGTGCTAGCAGGGAATTCTCTGCCTGCCTTTCCCCAGTGCTCTGCAAGCTCTCCAGGACAACATAAAATCTGGGGCTCTGTGCTTTCTTTCCTTCTGAACAAGTGTTACTGTTTTCTGCACAAAAGCGATTCTGCGAAGCAATGTGAAGACTTCTGCTTCCCAGGCACAGAGAAGGTGCTAGCAGGGAATTCTCTGCCTGCCTTTCCGCAGTGCTCTGCAAGCTCTCCAGGACAACATAAAATCTGGGGCTCTGTGCTTTCTTTCGTCTGAACAAGTGTTACTGTTTTCTGCACAAAAGCGATTCTGCCAAGCAATGTGAACAGGCACAGAGAAGGTGCTAGCAGGGAATTCTCTGCCTGCTTTTCCCCAGTGCTCTGCAAGCTCTCCAGGACAACATAAAATCTGGGGCTCTGTGCTTTCTTTCGTTCTGAACAAGTGTTACTGTTTTCTGCACAAAAGCGATTCTGCGAAGCAATGTGAACACTTCTGTTTCCCAGGCACCGAGAACGTGCTAGCAGGGAATTCTCTGCCTGCTTTTCCCCAGTGCTCTGCAAGCTCTCCAGGACAACATAAAATCTGGGGCTCTGTGCTTTCTTTCGTTCTGAACAAGTGTTATTGTTTTCTGCACAAAAGCGATTCTGAGAAGCAATGTGAACACTTCTGCTTCCCAGGCACAGAGAAGGTGCTAGCAGGGAATTCTCTGCCTGCCTTTCCCCAGTGCTCTGCAAGCTCTCCAGGACAACATAAAATCTGGGGCTCTGTGCTTTCTTTCGTTCTGAACAAGTGTTACTGTTTTCTGCAGAAAACTCATTCTGCGAAGCAATGTGAAGACTTCTGCTTCCCAGGCACAGAGAAGGTGCTAGCAGGGAATTCTCTGCCTGCTTTTCCCCAGTGCTCTGCAAGCTCTCCAGGACAACATAAAATCTGGGGCTCTGTGCTTTCTTTCGTTCTGAACAAGTGTTATTGTTTTCTGCACAAAAGCGATTCTGCGAAGCAATGTGAACACTTCTGCTTCCCAGGCACAGAGAAGGTGCTAGCAGGGAATTCTCTGCCTGCTTTTCCCCAGTGCTCTGCAAGCTCTCCAGGACAACATAAAATCTGGGGCTCTGTGCTTTCTTTTGTTCTGAACAAGTGTTACTGTTTTCTGCACAAAAGCGATTCTGCGAAGCAATGTGAACACTTCTGCTTCCCAGGCACAGAGAAGGTGCTAGCAGGGAATTCTCTGCCTGCTTTTCCCCAGTGCTCTGCAAGCTCTCCAGGACAACATAAAATATGGGGCTCTGTGCTTTCTTTCCTTCTGAACAAGTGTTACTGTTTTCTGCACAAAAGCGATACTGCTAAGAAATGTGAACACTTCTGTTTCCCAGGCACAGAGAAGGCGCTAGCAGGGAATTCTCTGCCTGCCTTTCCCCAGTGCTCTGCAAGCTCTCCAGGACAACATAAAATCTGGGGCTCTGTGCTTTCTTTCGTCTGAACAAGTGTTACTGTTGTCTGCACAAAAGCGATTCTGCGAAGCAATGTGAACAGGCACAGAGAAGGTGCTAGCAGGGAATTCTCTGCCTGCCTTTCCCCAGTGCTCTGCAAGCTCTCCAGGACAACATAAAATCTGGGGCTCTGTGCTTTCTTTCGTCTGAACAAGTGTTACTGTTTTCTGCACAAAAGCGATTCTGCGAAGCAATGTGAAGACTTCTGCTTCCCAGGCACAGAGAAGGTGCTAGCAGGTAATTCTCTGCCTGCTTTTCCCCAGTGCTCTGCAAGCTCTCCAGGACAACATAAAATCTGGGGCTCTGTGCTTTCTTTTGTTCTGAACAAGTGTTAGTGTTTTCTGCACAAAAGCGATTCTGCGAAGCAATGTGAACACTTCTGTTTCCCAGGCACAGAGAAGGTGCTAGCAGGGAATTCTCTGCCTGCTTTTCCCCAGTACTCTGCAAGCTCTCCAGCACAACATAAAATCTGGGGCTCTGTGCTTTCTTTCCTTCTGAACAAGTGTTACTGTTTTCTGCACAAAAGCGATTCTGCGAAGCAATGTGAACACTTCTGCTTCCCAGGCACAGAGAAGGTGCTAGCAGGGAATTCTCTGCCTGCTTTTCCCCAGTGCTCTGCAAGCTCTCCAGGACAACATAAAATCTGGGGCTCTGTGCTTTCTTTCGTTCTGAACAAGTGTTACTGTTTTCTGCACAAAAGCGATTCTGCGAAGCAATGTGAACACTTCTGCTTCCCAGGCACAGAGAAGGTGCTAGCAGGGAATTCTCTGCCTGCCTTTCCCCAGTGCTCTGCAAGCTCTCCAGGACAACATAAAATCTGGGGCTCTGTGCTTTCTTTCCTTCTGAACAAGTGTTACTGTTTTCTGCACAAAAGCGATTCTGCGAAGCAATGTGAACAGGCACAGAGAAGGTGCTAGCAGGGAATTCTCTGCCTGCCTTTCCCCAGTGCTCTGCAAGCTCTCCAGGACAACATAAAATCTGGGGCTCTGTGCTTTCTTTCCTTCTGAACAAGTGTTACTGTTTTCTGCACAAAAGCGATTCTGCGAAGCAATGTGAAGACTTCTGCTTCCCAGGCACAGAGAAGGTGCTAGCAGGGAATTCTCTGCCTGCCTTTCCCCAGTGCTCTGCAAGCTCTCCAGGACAACATAAAATCTGGGGCTCTGTGCTTTCTTTCGTCTGAACAAGTGTTACTGTTTTCTGCACAAAAGCGATTCTGCCAAGCAATGTGAACAGGCACAGAGAAGGTGCTAGCAGGGAATTCTCTGCCTGCTTTTCCCCAGTGCTCTGCAAGCTCTCCAGGACAACATAAAATCTGGGGCTCTGTGCTTTCTTTCGTTCTGAACAAGTGTTACTGTTTTCTGCACAAAAGCGATTCTGCGAAGCAATGTGAACACTTCTGTTTCCCAGGCACCGAGAACGTGCTAGCAGGGAATTCTCTGCCTGCTTTTCCCCAGTGCTCTGCAAGCTCTCCAGGACAACATAAAATCTGGGGCTCTGTGCTTTCTTTCGTTCTGAACAAGTGTTATTGTTTTCTGCACAAAAGCGATTCTGAGAAGCAATGTGAACACTTCTGCTTCCCAGGCACAGAGAAGGTGCTAGCAGGGAATTCTCTGCCTGCCTTTCCCCAGTGCTCTGCAAGCTCTCCAGGACAACATAAAATCTGGGGCTCTGTGCTTTCTTTCGTTCTGAACAAGTGTTACTGTTTTCTGCACAAAAGCGATTCTGCGAAGCAATGTGAACACTTCTGCTTCCCAGGCACAGAGAACGTGCTAGCAGGGAATTCTCTGCCTGCCTTTCCCCAGTGCTCTGCAAGCTCTCCGGGACAACATAAAATCTGGGGCTCTGTGCTTTCTTTTGTTCTGAACAAGTGTTACTGTTTTCTGCACAAAAGCGATTCTGCGAAGCAATGTGAACACTTCTGTTTCCCAGGCACAGAGAAGGTGCTAGCAGGGAATTCTCTGCCTGCCTTTCCCCAGTGCTCTGCAAGCTCTGCAGGACAACATAAAATCTGGGGCTCTGTGCTTTCTTTTGTTCTGAACAAGTGTTACTGTTTTCTGCACAAAAGCGATTCTGCGAAGCAATGTGAACACTTCTGCTTCCCAGGCACAGAGAAGGTGCTAGCAGGGAATTCTCTGCCTGCCTTTCCCCAGTGCTCTGCAAGCTCTCCAGGACAACATAAAATCTGGGGCTCTGTGCTTTCTTTCGTCTGAACAAGTGTTACTGTTTTCTGCACAAAAGCGATTCTGCGAAGTAATGTGAACAGGCACAGAGAAGGTGCTAGCAGGGAATTCTCTGCCTGCCTTTCCCCAGTGCTCTGCAAGCTCTCCAGGACAACATAAAATCTGGGGCTCTGTGCTTTCTTTCGTTCTGAACAAGTGTTACTGTTTTTCTGCACAAAAGCGATTCTGCGAAGCAATGTGAACACTTCTGCTTCCCAGGCACAGAGAAGGTGCTAGCAGGGAATTCTCTGCCTGCTTTTCCCCAGTACTCTGCAAGCTCTCCAGCACAACATAAAATCTGGGGCTCTGTGCTTTCTTTCGTTCTGAACAAGTGTTACTGTTTTCTGCACAAAAGCGATTCTGCGAAGGAATGTGAACAGGCACAGAGAAGGTGCTAGCAGGGAATTCTCTGCCTGCCTTTCCCCAGTGCTCTGCAAGCTCTCCGGGACAACATAAAATCTGGGGCTCTGTGCTTTCTTTCGTTCTGAACAAGTGTTACTGTTTTCTGCACAAAAGCGATTCTGCGAAGCAATGTGAACACTTCTGTTTCCCAGGCACCGAGAACGTGCTAGCAGGGAATTCTCTGCCTGCTTTTCCCCAGTGCTCTGCAAGCTCTCCAGGACAACATAAAATCTGGGGCTCTGTGCTTTCTTTCGTTCTGAACAAGTGTTATTGTTTTCTGCACAAAAGCGATTCTGCGAAGCAATGTGAACACTTCTGCTTCCCAGGCACAGAGAAGGTGCTAGCAGGGAATTCTCTGCCTGCCTTTCCCCAGTGCTCTGCAAGCTCTCCAGCACAACAGCAAATCTGGGGCTCTGTGCTTTCTTTCGTTCTGAACAAGTGTTACTGTTTTCTGCACAAAAGCGATTCTGCGAAGCAATGTGAACAGGCACAGAGAAGGTGCTAGCAGGGAATTCTCTGCCTGCCTTTCCCCAGTGCTCTGCAAGCTCTCCAGGACAACAGCAAAGCTGGGGCTCTGTGCTTTCTTTCGTTCTGAACAAGTGTTACTGTTTTCTGCACAAAAGCGATTCTGCGAAGCAATGGGAACACCTCTCTTTCCCAGGCACAGGGAAGGTGCTAGCAGGGAATTCTCTGCCTGCCTTTCCCCAGTGCTCTGCAAGCTCTCCAGGACAACATAAAATCTGGGGCTCTGTGCTTTCTTTCGTTCTGAACAAGTGTTACTGTTTTCTGCACAAAAGCGATTCTGTGAAGCAATGTGAACACTTCTGCTTCCCAGGCAAAGAGAAGGTGCTAGCAGGGAATTCTCTGCCTGCCTTTCCCCAGTGCTCTGCAAGCTCTCCAGGACAACATAAAATCTGGGGCTCTGTGCTTTCTTTCGTTCTGAACAAGTGTTACTGTTTTCTGCAGAAAAGTCATTCTGCGAAGCAATGTGAACACTTCTGCTTCCCAGGCACAGAGAAGGTGCTAGCAGGGAATTCTCTGCCTGCTTTTCCCCAGTGCTCTGCAAGCTCTCCAGGACAACATAAAATCTGGGGCTCTGTGCTTTCTTTCGTTCTGAACAAGTGTTATTGTTTTCTGCACAAAAGCGATTCTGCGAAGCAATGTGAACACTTCTGCTTCCCAGGCACAGAGAAGGTGCTAGCAGGGAATTCTCTGCCTGCTTTTCCCCAGTGCTCTGCAAGCTCTCCAGGACAACATAAAATCTAGGGCTCTGTGCTTTCTTTTGTTCTGAACAAGTGTTACTGTTTTCTGCACAAAAGCGATTCTGCGAAGCAATGTGAACACTTCTGTTTCCCAGGCACAGAGAAGGTGCTAGCAGGGAATTCTCTGCCTGCTTTTCCCCAGTACTCTGCAAGACCTCCAGCACAACATAAAATCTGGGGCTCTGTGCTTTCTTTCCTTCTGAACAAGTGTTACTGTTTTCTGCACAAAAGCGATACTGCTAAGAAATGTGAACACTTCTGTTTCCCAGGCACAGAGAAGGTGCTAGCAGGGAATTCTCTGCCTGCCTTTCCCCAGTGCTCTGCAAGCTCTCCAGGACAACATAAAATCTGGGGCTCTGTGCTTTCTTTCGTCTGAACAAGTGTTACTGTTTTCTGCACAAAAGCGATTCTGCGAAGGAATGTGAACAGGCACAGAGAAGGTGCTAGCAGGGAATTCTCTGCCTGCCTTTCCCCAGTGCTCTGCAAGCTCTCCAGGACAACAGCAAATCTGGGGCTCTGTGCTTTCTTTCGTTCTGAACAAGTGTTACTGTTTTCTGCACAAAAGCGATTCTGCGAAGCAATGTGAACACTTCTGCTTCCCAGGCACATAGAAGGTGCTAGCAGGGAATTCTCTGCCTGCCTTTCCCCAGTGCTCTGCAAGCTCTCCAGGACAACATAGAATCTGGGGCTCTGTGCTTTCTTTTGTTCTGAACAAGTGTTAGTGTTTTCTGCACAAAAGCGATTCTGCGAAGCAATGTGAACACTTCTGTTTCCCAGGCACAGAGAAGGTGCTAGCAGGGAATTCTCTGCCTGCCTTTCCCCAGTGCTCTGCAAGCTCTCCAGGACAACATAAAATCTGGGGCTCTGTGCTTTCTTTCCTTCTGAACAAGTGTTACTGTTTTCTGCACAAAAGCGATTCTGCGAAGCAATGTGAACAGGCACAGAGAAGGTGCTAGCAGGGAATTCTCTGCCTGCCTTTCCCCAGTGCTCTGCAAGCTCTCCAGGACAACAGCAAATCTGCGGCTCTGTGCTTTCTTTCGTTCTGAACAAGTGTTACTGTTTTCTGCACAAAAGCGATTCTGCGAAGCAATGTGAACACTTCTGCTTCCCAGGCACCGAGAACGTGCTAGCAGGGAATTCTCTGCCTGCTTTTCCCCAGTGCTCTGCAAGCTCTCCAGGACAACATAAAATCTGGGGCTCTGTGCTTTCTTTCGTTCTGAACAAGTGTTACTGTTTTCTGCACAAAAGCGATTCTGCGAAGCAATGTGAACACTTCTGCTTCCCAGGCACAGAGAAGGTGCTAGCAGGGAATTCTCTGCCTGCCTTTCCCCAGTGCTCTGCAAGCTCTCCAGGACAACATAGAATCTGGGGCTCTGTGCTTTCTTTTGTTCTGAACAAGTGTTAGTGTTTTCTGCACAAAAGCGATTCTGCGAAGCAATGTGAACACTTCTGTTTCCCAGGCACAGAGAAGGCGCTAGCAGGGAATTCTCTGCCTGCCTTTCCCCAGTGCTCTGCAAGCTCTCCAGGACAACATAAAATCTGGGGCTCTGTGCTTTCTTTCGTCTGAACAAGTGTTACTGTTGTCTGCACAAAAGCGATTCTGCGAAGCAATGTGAACAGGCACAGAGAAGGTGCTAGCAGGGAATTCTCTGCCTGCCTTTCCCCAGTGCTCTGCAAGCTCTCCAGGACAACATAAAATCTGGGGCTCTGTGCTTTCTTTCGTCTGAACAAGTGTTACTGTTTTCTGCACAAAAGCGATTCTGCGAAGCAATGTGAAGACTTCTGCTTCCCAGGCACAGAGAAGGTGCTAGCAGGTAATTCTCTGCCTGCTTTTCCCCAGTGCTCTGCAAGCTCTCCAGGACAACATAAAATCTGGGGCTCTGTGCTTTCTTTTGTTCTGAACAAGTGTTAGTGTTTTCTGCACAAAAGCGATTCTGCGAAGCAATGTGAACACTTCTGTTTCCCAGGCACAGAGAAGGTGCTAGCAGGGAATTCTCTGCCTGCTTTTCCCCAGTACTCTGCAAGCTCTCCAGCACAACATAAAATCTGGGGCTCTGTGCTTTCTTTCCTTCTGAACAAGTGTTACTGTTTTCTGCACAAAAGCGATTCTGCGAAGCAATGTGAACACTTCTGCTTCCCAGGCACAGAGAAGGTGCTAGCAGGGAATTCTCTGCCTGCTTTTCCCCAGTGCTCTGCAAGCTCTCCAGGACAACATAAAATCTGGGGCTCTGTGCTTTCTTTCGTTCTGAACAAGTGTTACTGTTTTCTGCACAAAAGCGATTCTGCGAAGCAATGTGAACACTTCTGCTTCCCAGGCACAGAGAAGGTGCTAGCAGGGAATTCTCTGCCTGCCTTTCCCCAGTGCTCTGCAAGCTCTCCAGGACAACATAAATTCTGGGGCTCTGTGCTTTCTTTCGTCTGAACAAGTGTTACTGTTTTCTGCACAAAAGCGATTCTGCGAAGCAATGTGAACAGGCACAGAGAAGGTGCTAGCAGGGAATTCTCTGCCTGCCTTTCCCCAGTGCTCTGCAAGCTCTCCAGGACAACATAAAATCTGGGGCTCTGTGCTTTCTTTCGTCTGAACAAGTGTTACTGTTTTCTGCACAAAAGCGATTCTGCGAAGGAATGTGAACAGGCACAGAGAAGGTGCTAGCAGGGAATTCTCTGCCTGCCTTTCCCCAGTGCTCTGCAAGCTCTCCAGGACAACAGCAAATCTGCGGTTCTGTGCTTTCTTTCGTTCAGAACAAGTGTTACTGTTTTCTGCACAAAAGCGATTCTGCGAAGCAATGGGAACACTTCTCTTTCCCAGGCACAGGGAAGGTGCTAGCAGGGAATTCTCTGCCTGCCTTTCCCCAGTGCTCTGCAAGCTCTCCAGGACAACATAAAATCTGGGGCTCTGTGCTTTCTTTCGTTCTGAACATGTGTTACTGTTTTCTGCACAAAAGCGATTCTGCGAAGCAATGTGAACACTTCTGTTTCCCAGGCACAGAGAAGGTGCTAGCAGGGAATTCTCTGCCTGCCTTTCCCCAGTGCTCTGCAAGCTCTCCAGGACAACATAAAATCTGGGGCTCTGTGCTTTCTTTTGTTCTGAACAAGTGTTACTGTTTTCTGCACAAAAGCGATTCTGCGAAGCAATGTGAACACTTCTGCTTCCCAGGCACAGAGAAGGTGCTAGCAGGGAATTCTCTGCCTGCCTTTCCCCAGTGCTCTGCAAGCTCTCCAGGACAACATAAAATCTGGGGCTCTGTGCTTTCTTTCGTTCTGAACAAGTGTTACTGTTTTCTGCACAAAAGCGATTCTGCGAAGCAATGTGAACACTTCTGCTTCCCAGGCACAGAGAAGGTGCTAGCAGGGAATTCTCTGCCTGCCTTTCCCCAGTGCTCTGCAAGCTCTCCAGGACAACATAAAATCTGGGGCTCTGTGCTTTCTTTCGTTCTGAACAAGTGTTACTTTTTTCTGCACAAAAGCGATTCTGCGAAGCAATGTGAACACTTCTGCTTCCCAGGCACAGAGAAGGTGCTAGCAGGGAATTCTCTGCCTGCCTTTCCCCAGTGCTCTGCAAGCTCTCCAGGGCAACATAAAATCTGGGGCTCTGTGCTTTCTTTCGTTCTGAACAAGTGTTACTGTTTTCTGCAGAAAAGTCATTCTGCGAAGTAATGTGAACACTTCTGCTTCCCAGGCACAGAGAAGGTGCTGGCAGGGAATTCTCTGCCTGCCTTTCCCCAGTGCTCTGCAAGCTTTCCAGGACAACATAAAATCTGGGGCTCTGTGCTTTCTTTTGTTCTGAACAAGTGTTAGTGTTTTCTGCACAAAAGCGATTCTGCCAAGCAATGTGAACACTTCTGTTTCCCAGGCACAGAGAAGGTGCTAGCAGGGAATTCTCTGCCTGCCTTTCCCCAGTGCTCTGCAAGCTCTCCAGGACAACATAAAATCTGGGGCTCTGTGCTTTCTTTCGTCTGAACAAGTGTTACTGTTTTCTGCACAAAAGCGATTCTGCGAAGCAATGTGAACAGGCACAGAGAAGGTGCTAGCAGGGAATTCTCTGCCTGCCTTTCCCCAGTGCTCTGCAAGCTCTCCAGGACAACAGCAAATCTGCGGTTCTGTGCTTTCTTTCGTTCAGAACAAGTGTTACTGTTTTCTGCACAAAAGCGATTCTGCGAAGCAATGGGAACACTTCTCTTTCCCAGGCACAGGGAAGGTGCTAGCAGGGAATTCTCTGCCTGCCTTTCCCCAGTGCTCTGCAAGCTCTCCAGGACAACATAAAATCTGGGGCTCTGTGCTTTCTTTCGTTCTGAACAAGTGTTACTGTTTTCTGCACAAAAGCGATTCTGCGAAGCAATGTGAAGACTTCTGCTTCCCAGGCACAGAGAAGGTGCTAGCAGGGAATTCTCTGCCTGCCTTTCCCCAGTGCTCTGCAAGCTCTGCAGGAAAACATAAAATCTGGGGCTCTGTGCTTTCTTTCGTTCTGAACAAGTGTTACTTTTTCTGCACAAAAGCGATTCTGCGAAGCAATGTGAACACTTCTGTTTCCCAGGCACAGAGAAGGTGCTAGCAGGGAATTCTCTGCCTGCCTTTCCCCAGTGCTCTGCAAGCTCTCCAGGACAACATAAAATCTGGGGCTCTGTGCTTTCTTTCGTTCTGAACAAGTGTTACTGTTTTCTGCACAAAAGCGATTCTGCGAAGCAATGTGAAGACTTCTGCTTCCCAGGCACAGAGAAGGTGCTAGCAGGGAATTCTCTGCCTGCCTTTCCCCAGTGCTCTGCAAGCTCTCCAGGACAACATAAAATCTGGGGCTCTGTGCTTTCTTTTGTTCTGAACAAGTGTTACTGTTTTCTGCACAAAAGCGATTCTGCGAAGCAATGTGAACACTTCTGCTTCCCAGGCACAGAGAAGGTGCTAGCAGGGAATTCTCTGCCTGCCTTTCCCCAGTGCTCTGCAAGCTCTCCAGGACAACATAAAATCTGGGGCTCTGTGCTTTCTTTCGTCTGAACAAGTGTTACTGTTTTCTGCACAAAAGCGATTCTGCGAAGGAATGTGAACAGGCACAGAGAAGGTGCTAGCAGGGAATTCTCTGCCTGCCTTTCCCCAGTGCTCTGCAAGCTCTCCAGGACAACAGCAAATCTGGGGCTCTGTGCTTTCTTTCGTTCTGAACAAGTGTTACTGTTTTCTGCACAAAAGCGATTCTGCGAAGCAATGTGAACACTTCTGTTTCCCAGGCACCGAGAACGTGCTAGCAGGGAATTCTCTGCCTGCTTTTCCCCAGTGCTCTGCAAGCTCTCCAGGACAACATAAAATCTGGGGCTCTGTGCTTTCTTTCGTTCTGAACAAGTGTTACTGTTTTCTGCACAAAAGCGATTCTGCGAAGCAATGTGAAGACTTCTGCTTCCCAGGCACAGAGAAGGTGCTAGCAGGGAATTCTCTGCCTGCCTTTCCCCAGTGCTCTGCAAGCTCTGCAGGAAAACATAAAATCTGGGGCTCTGTGCTTTCTTTCGTTCTGAACAAGTGTTACTTTTTCTGCACAAAAGCGATTCTGCGAAGCAATGTGAACACTTCTGTTTCCCAGGCACAGAGAAGGTGCTAGCAGGGAATTCTCTGCCTGCCTTTCCCCAGTGCTCTGCAAGCTCTCCAGGACAACATAAAATCTGGGGCTCTGTGCTTTCTTTCGTTCTGAACAAGTGTTACTGTTTTCTGCACAAAAGCGATTCTGCGAAGCAATGTGAAGACTTCTGCTTCCCAGGCACAGAGAAGGTGCTAGCAGGGAATTCTCTGCCTGCCTTTCCCCAGTGCTCTGCAAGCTCTCCAGGACAACATAAAATCTGGGGCTCTGTGCTTTCTTTCGTCTGAACAAGTGTTACTGTTTTCTGCACAAAAGCGATTCTGCCAAGCAATGTGAACAGGCACAGAGAAGGTGCTAGCAGGGAATTCTCTGCCTGCTTTTCCCCAGTGCTCTGCAAGCTCTCCAGGACAACATAAAATCTGGGGCTCTGTGCTTTCTTTCGTTCTGAACAAGTGTTACTGTTTTCTGCACAAAAGCGATTCTGCGAAGCAATGTGAACACTTCTGTTTCCCAGGCACCGAGAACGTGCTAGCAGGGAATTCTCTGCCTGCTTTTCCCCAGTGCTCTGCAAGCTCTCCAGGACAACATAAAATCTGGGGCTCTGTGCTTTCTTTCGTTCTGAACAAGTGTTATTGTTTTCTGCACAAAAGCGATTCTGCGAAGCAATGTGAACACTTCTGCTTCCCAGGCACAGAGAAGGTGCTAGCAGGGAATTCTCTGCCTGCCTTTCCCCAGTGCTCTGCAAGCTCTCCAGGACAACAGCAAATCTGGGGCTCTGTGCTTTCTTTCGTTCTGAACAAGTGTTACTGTTTTCTGCACAAAAGCGATTCTGCGAAGCAATGTGAACACTTATGTTTCCAAGGCACAGAGAACGTGCTAGCAGGGAATTCTCTGCCTGCCTTTCCCCAGTGCTCTGCAAGCTCTCCGGGACAACATAAAATCTGGGGCTCTGTGCTTTCTTTCGTTCTGAACAAGTGTTACTGTTTTCTGCACAAAAGCGATTCTGCGAAGCAATGTGAACACTTCTGTTTCCCAGGCACAGAGAAGGTGCTAGCAGGGAATTCTCTGCCTGCCTTTCCCCAGTGCTCTGCAAGCTCTCCAGGACAACATAAAATCTGGGGCTCTGTGCTTTCTTTTGTTCTGAACAAGTGTTACTGTTTTCTGCACAAAAGCGATTCTGCGAAGCAATGGGAACACTTCTGCTTCCCAGGCACAGAGAAGGTGCTAGCAGGGAATTCTCTGCCTGCCTTTCCCCAGTGCTCTGCAAGCTCTCCAGGACAACATAAAATCTGGGGCTCTGTGCTTTCTTTCGTCTGAACAAGTGTTACTGTTTTCTGCACAAAAGCGATTCTGCGAAGGAATGTGAACAGGCACAGAGAAGGTGCTAGCAGGGAATTCTCTGCCTGCCTTTCCCCAGTGCTCTGCAAGCTCTCCAGGACAACAGCAAATCTGGGGCTCTGTGCTTTCTTTCGTTCTGAACAAGTGTTACTGTTTTCTGCACAAAAGCGATTCTGCGAAGCAATGTGAACACTTCTGTTTCCCAGGCACCGAGAACGTGCTAGCAGGGAATTCTCTGCCTGCTTTTCCCCAGTGCTCTGCAAGCTCTCCAGGACAACATAAAATCTGGGGCTCTGTGCTTTCTTTCGTTCTGAACAAGTGTTACTGTTTTCTGCACAAAAGCGATTCTGCGAAGCAATGTGAAGACTTCTGCTTCCCAGGCACAGAGAAGGTGCTAGCAGGGAATTCTCTGCCTGCCTTTCCCCAGTGCTCTGCAAGCTCTCCAGGACAACATAAAATCTGGGGCTCTGTGCTTTCTTTCGTCTGAACAAGTGTTACTGTTTTCTGCACAAAAGCGATTCTGCCAAGCAATGTGAACAGGCACAGAGAAGGTGCTAGCAGGGAATTCTCTGCCTGCTTTTCCCCAGTGCTCTGCAAGCTCTCCAGGACAACATAAAATCTGGGGCTCTGTGCTTTCTTTTGTTCTGAACAAGTGTTACTGTTTTCTGCACAAAAGCGATTCTGCGAAGCAATGTGAACACTTCTGTTTCCCAGGCACAGAGAAGGTGCTAGCAGGGAATTCTCTGCCTGCTTTTCCCCAGTACTCTGCAAGACCTCCAGCACAACATAAAATCTGGGGCTCTGTGCTTTCTTTCCTTCTGAACAAGTGTTACTGTTTTCTGCACAAAAGCGATACTGCTAAGAAATGTGAACACTTCTGTTTCCCAGGCACAGAGAAGGTGCTAGCAGGGAATTCTCTGCCTGCTTTTCCCCAGTGCTCTGCAAGCTCTCCAGGACAACATAAAATATGGGGCTCTGTGCTTTCTTTCGTTCTGAACAAGTGTTACTGTTTTCTGCACAAAAGCGATTCTGCGAAGCAATGTGAACACTTCTGTTTCCCAGGCACAGAGAAGGCGCTAGCAGGGAATTCTCTGCCTGCCTTTCCCCAGTGCTCTGCAAGCTCTCCAGGACAACATAAAATCTGGGGCTCTGTGCTTTCTTTCGTTCTGAACAAGTGTTACTGTTTTCTGCACAAAAGCGAATCTGCGAAGCAATGTGAAGACTTCTGCTTCCCAGGCACAGAGAAGGTGCTAGCAGGGAATTCTCTGCCTGCTTTTCCCCAGTACTCTGCAAGCTCTCCAGCACAACATAAAATCTGGGGCTCTGTGCTTTCTTTCGTTCTGAACAAGTGTTACTGTTTTCTGCACAAAAGCGATTCTGCGAAGGAATGTGAACAGGCACAGAGAAGGTGCTAGCAGGGAATTCTCTGCCTGCCTTTCCCCAGTGCTCTGCAAGCTCTCCAGGACAACATAAAATCTGGGGCTCTGTGCTTTCTTTCGTTCTGAACAAGTGTTATTGTTTTCTGCACAAAAGCGATTCTGCGAAGCAATGTGAACACTTCTGCTTCCCAGGCACAGAGAAGGTGCTAGCAGGGAATTCTCTGCCTGCCTTTCCCCAGTGCTCTGCAAGCTCTCCAGGACAACAGCAAATCTGGGGCTCTGTGCTTTCTTTCCTTCTGAACAAGTGTTACTGTTTTCTGCACAAAAGCGATTCTGCGAAGCAATGTGAACACTTCTGCTTCCCAGGCACAGAGAAGGTGCTAGCAGGGAATTCTCTGCTTGCTTTTCCCCAGTGCTCTGCAAGCTCTCCAGGACAACATAAAATCTGGGGCTCTGTGCTTTCTTTCGTTCTGAACAAGTGTTATTGTTTTCTGCACAAAAGCGATTCTGCGAAGCAATGTGAAGACTTCTGCTTCCCAGGCACAGAGAAGGTGCTAGCAGGGAATTCTCTGCCTGCCTTTCCCCAGTGCTCTGCAAGCTCTCCAGGACAACATAAAATCTGGGGCTCTGTGCTTTCTTTCGTTCTGAACAAGTGTTACTGTTTTCTGCACAAAAGCGATTCTGCGAAGCAATGGGAACACTTCTCTTTCCCAGGCACAGGGAACGTGCTAGCAGGGAATTCTCTGCCTGCCTTTCCCCAGTGCTCTGCAAGCTCTCCAGGACAACATAAAATCTGGGGCTCTGTGCTTTCTTTTGTTCTGAACAAGTGTTAGTGTTTTCTGCACAAAAGCGATTCTGCGAAGCAATGTGAACACTTCTGCTTCCCAGGCACAGAGAAGGTGCTAGCAGGGAATTCTCTGCCTGCCTTTCCCCAGTGCTCTGCAAGCTCTCCAGGACAACAGCAAATCTGGGGCTCTGTGCTTTCTTTCGTTCTGAACAAGTGTTACTGTTTTCTGCACAAAAGCGATTCTGCGAAGCAATGGGAACACGTCTGCTTCCCAGGCACAGAGAAGGTGCTAGCAGGGAATTCTCTGCCTGCCTTTCCCCAGTGCTCTGCAAGCTCTCCAGGACAACATAAAATCTGGGGCTCTGTGCTTTCTTTCGTTCTGAACAAGTGTTACTGTTTTCTGCACAAAAGCGATTCTGTGAAGCAATGTGAACACTTCTGCTTCCCAGGCACAGAGAAGGTGCTAGCAGGGAATTCTCTGCCTGCCTTTCCCCAGTGCTCTGCAAGCTCTGCAGGACAACATAAAATCTGGGGCTCTGTGCTTTCTTTCGTTCTGAACAAGTGTTACTGTTTTCTGCAGAAAAGTCATTCTGCGAAGCAATGTGAACACTTCTGCTTCCCAGGCACAGAGAAGGTGCTAGCAGGGAATTCTCTGCCTGCTTTTCCCCAGTGCTCTGCAAGCTCTCCAGGACAACATAAAATCTGGGGCTCTGTGCTTTCTTTCGTTCTGAACAAGTGTTACTGTTTTCTGCACAAAAGCGATTCTGCGAAGCAATGTGAACACTTCTGCTTCCCAGGCACAGAGAAGGTGCTAGCAGGGAATTCTCTGCCTGCTTTTCCCCAGTGCTCTGCAAGCTCTCCAGGACAACATAAAATCTGGGGCTCTGTGCTTTCTTTTGTTCTGAACAAGTGTTACTGTTTTCTGCACAAAAGCGATTCTGCGAAGCAATGTGAACACTTCTGTTTCCCAGGCACAGAGAAGGTGCTAGCAGGGAATTCTCTGCCTGCTTTTCCCCAGTACTCTGCAAGACCTCCAGCACAACATAAAATCTGGGGCTCTGTGCTTTCTTTCCTTCTGAACAAGTGTTACTGTTTTCTGCACAAAAGCGATTCTGCGAAGCAATGTGAACACTTCTGCTTCCCAGGCACAGAGAAGGTGCTAGCAGGGAATTCTCTGCCTGCCTTTCCCCAGTGCTCTGCAAGCTCTCCAGGACAACATAAAATCTGGGGCTCTGTGCTTTCTTTCGTTCTGAACAAGTGTTACTGTTTTCTGCACAAAAGCGATTCTGCGAAGCAATGTGAACACTTCTGTTTCCCAGGCACAGAGAACGTGCTAGCAGGGAATTCTCTGCCTGCCTTTCCCCAGTGCTCTGCAAGCTCTCCAGGACAACATAAAATCTGGGGCTCTGTGCTTTCTTTTGTTCTGAACAAGTGTTAGTGTTTTCTGCACAAAAGCGATTCTGCGAAGCAATGTGAACACTTCTGCTTCCCAGGCACAGAGAAGGTGCTAGCAGGGAATTCTCTGCCTGCCTTTCCCCAGTGCTCTGAAAGCTCTCCAGGACAACATAAAATCTGGGGCTCTGTGCTTTCTTTCGTCTGAACAAGTGTTACTGTTTTCTGCACAAAAGCGATTCTGCGAAGGAATGTGAACAGGCACAGAGAAGGTGCTAGCAGGGAATTCTCTGCCTGCCTTTCCCCAGTGCTCTGCAAGCTCTCCAGGACAACAGCAAATCTGGGGCTCTGTGCTTTCTTTCGTTCTGAACAAGTGTTACTGTTTTCTGCACAAAAGCGATTCTGCGAAGCAATGTGAACACTTCTGCTTCCCAGGCACATAGAAGGTGCTAGCAGGGAATTCTCTGCCTGCCTTTCCCCAGTGCTCTGCAAGCTCTCCAGGACAACATAGAATCTGGGGCTCTGTGCTTTCTTTCCTTCTGAACAAGTGTTACTGTTTTCTGCACAAAAGCGATTCTGCGAAGCAATGTGAACACTTCTGTTTCCCAGGCACAGAGAAGGTGCTAGCAGGGAATTCTCTGCCTGCCTTTCCCCAGTGCTCTGCAAGCTCTCCAGGACAACATAAAATCTGGGGCTCTGTGCTTTCTTTCGTTCTGAACAAGTGTTATTGTTTTCTGCACAAAAGCGATTCTGCGAAGCAATGTGAAGACTTCTGCTTCCCAGGCACAGAGAAGGTGCTAGCAGGGAATT
This sequence comes from Strix uralensis, assembly GCF_047716275.1. NCBI lineage: Eukaryota > Metazoa > Chordata > Aves > Strigiformes > Strigidae > Strix > Strix uralensis. The sequence goes on from NW_027436730.1 coordinate 296,270, forward strand.
CTCTGCCTGCCTTTCCCCAGTGCTCTGCAAGCTCTCCAGGACAACATAAAATCTGGGGCTCTGTGCTTTCTTTCGTTCTGAAGAAATGTTACTGTTTTCTGCACAAAAGCGATTCTGCGAAGCAATGTGAACACTTCTGCTTCCCAGGCACAGAGAAGGTGCTAGCAGGGAATTCTCTGCCTGCCTTTCCCCAGTGCTCTGCAAGCTCTCCAGGACAACAGCAAATCTGCGGCTCTGTGCTTTCTTTCGTTCAGAACAAGTGTTAGTGTTTTCTGCACAAAAGCGATTCTGCGAAGCAATGTGAACACTTCTGCTTCCCAGGCACAGAGAAGGTGCTAGCAGGGAATTCTCTGCCTGCCTTTCCCCAGTGCTCTGCAAGCTCTCCAGGACAACATAAAATCTGGGGCTCTGTGCTTTCTTTCCTTCTGAACAAGTGTTACTGTTTTCTGCACAAAAGCGATTCTGCGAAGCAATGTGAACAGGCACAGAGAAGGTGCTAGCAGGGAATTCTCTGCCTGCCTTTCCCCAGTGCTCTGCAAGCTCTCCAGGACAACATAAAATCTGGGGCTCTGTGCTTTCTTTCGTTCTGAACAAGTGTTACTGTTTTCTGCACAAAAGCGATTCTGCGAAGCAATGTGAACACTTCTGCTTCCCAGGCACAGAGAAGGTGCTAGCAGGGAATTCTCTGCCTGCCTTTCCCCAGTGCTCTGCAAGCTCTCCAGGACAACAGCAAATCTGCGGCTCTGTGCTTTCTTTCGTTCTGAACAAGTGTTACTGTTTTCTGCACAAAAGCGATTCTGCGAAGCAATGTGAACACTTCTGCTTCCCAGGCACAGAGAAGGTGCTAGCAGGGAATTCTCTGCTTGCTTTTCCCCAGTGCTCTGCAAGCTCTCCAGGACAACATAAAATCTGGGGCTCTGTGCTTTCTTTCGTCTGAACAAGTGTTATTGTTTTCTGCACAAAAGCGATTCTGCGAAGCAATGGGAACACTTCTCTTTCCCAGGCACAGGGAACGTGCTAGCAGGGAATTCTCTGCCTGCCTTTCCCCAGTGCTCTGCAAGCTCTCCAGGACAACATAAAATCTGGGGCTCTGTGCTTTCTTTTGTTCTGAACAAGTGTTAGTGTTTTCTGCACAAAAGCGATTCTGCGAAGCAATGTGAACACTTCTGCTTCCCAGGCACAGAGAAGGTGCTAGCAGGGAATTCTCTGCCTGCCTTTCCCCAGTGCTCTGCAAGCTCTCCAGGACAACAGCAAATCTGGGGCTCTGTGCTTTCTTTCGTTCTGAACAAGTGTTACTGTTTTCTGCACAAAAGCGATTCTGCGAAGCAATGGGAACACGTCTGCTTCCCAGGCACAGAGAAGGTGCTAGCAGGGAATTCTCTGCCTGCCTTTCCCCAGTGCTCTGCAAGCTCTCCAGGACAACATAAAATCTGGGGCTCTGTGCTTTCTTTCGTTCTGAACAAGTGTTATTGTTTTCTGCACAAAAGCGATTCTGCGAAGCAATGTGAAGACTTCTGCTTCCCAGGCACAGAGAAGGTGCTAGCAGGGAATTCTCTGCCTGCCTTTCCCCAGTGCTCTGCAAGCTCTCCAGGACAACAGCAAATCTGCGGCTCTGTGCTTTCTTTCGTTCAGAACAAGTGTTAGTGTTTTCTGCACAAAAGCGATTCTGCGAAGCAATGTGAACACTTCTGCTTCCCAGGCACAGAGAAGGTGCTAGCAGGGAATTCTCTGCCTGCCTTTCCCCAGTGCTCTGCAAGCTCTCCAGGACAACATAAAATCTGGGGCTCTGTGCTTTCTTTCCTTCTGAACAAGTGTTACTGTTTTCTGCACAAAAGCGATTCTGCGAAGCAATGTGAACAGGCACAGAGAAGGTGCTAGCAGGGAATTCTCTGCCTGCCTTTCCCCAGTGCTCTGCAAGCTCTCCAGGACAACATAAAATCTGGGGCTCTGTGCTTTCTTTCGTTCTGAACAAGTGTTATTGTTTTCTGCACAAAAGCGATTCTGCGAAGCAATGTGAACACTTCTGCTTCCCAGGCACAGAGAAGGTGCTAGCAGGGAATTCTCTGCCTGCCTTTCCCCAGTGCTCTGCAAGCTCTCCAGGACAACAGCAAATCTGGGGCTCTGTGCTTTCTTTCGTTCTGAACAAGTGTTACTGTTTTCTGCACAAAAGCGATTCTGCGAAGCAATGTGAACACTTCTGCTTCCCAGGCACATAGAAGGTGCTAGCAGGGAATTCTCTGCCTGCCTTTCCCCAGTGCTCTGCAAGCTCTCCAGGACAACAGCAAATCTGGGGCTCTGTGCTTTCTTTCGTTCTGAACAAGTGTTACTGTTTTCTGCACAAAAGCGATTCTGCGAAGCAATGTGAACACTTCTGCTTCCCAGGCACAGAGAAGGTGCTAGCAGGGAATTCTCTGCCTGCCTTTCCCCAGTGCTCTGCAAGCTCTCCAGGACAACAGCAAATCTGCGGCTCTGTGCTTTCTTTCGTTCAGAACAAGTGTTAGTGTTTTCTGCACAAAAGCGATTCTGCGAAGCAATGGGAACACTTCTGCTTCCCAGGCACAGAGAAGGTGCTAGCAGGGAATTCTCTGCCTGCCTTTCCCCAGTGCTCTGCAAGCTCTCCAGGACAACATAAAATCTGGGGCTCTGTGCTTTCTTTCCTTCTGAACAAGTGTTACTGTTTTCTGCACAAAAGCGATTCTGCGAAGCAATGTGAACACTTCTGTTTCCCAGGCACAGAGAAGGTGCTAGCAGGGAATTCTCTGCCTGCCTTTCCCCAGTGCTCTGCAAGCTCTCCAGGACAACATAAAATCTGGGGCTCTGTGCTTTCTTTCCTTCTGAACAAGTGTTACTGTTTTCTGCACAAAAGCGATTCTGCGAAGCAATGTGAACAGGCACAGAGAAGGTGCTAGCAGGGAATTCTCTGCCTGCCTTTCCCCAGTGCTCTGCAAGCTCTCCAGGACAACATAAAATCTGGGGCTCTGTGCTTTCTTTCGTTCTGAACAAGTGTTATTGTTTTCTGCACAAAAGCGATTCTGCGAAGCAATGTGAACACTTCTGCTTCCCAGGCACAGAGAAGGTGCTAGCAGGGAATTCTCTGCCTGCCTTTCCCCAGTGCTCTGCAAGCTCTCCAGGACAACATAAAATCTGGGGCTCTGTGCTTTCTTTCGTCTGAACAAGTGTTATTGTTTTCTGCACAAAAGCGATTCTGCGAAGCAATGGGAACACTTCTCTTTCCCAGGCACAGGGAACGTGCTAGCAGGGAATTCTCTGCCTGCCTTTCCCCAGTGCTCTGCAAGCTCTCCAGGACAACATAAAATCTGGGGCTCTGTGCTTTCTTTTGTTCTGAACAAGTGTTAGTGTTTTCTGCACAAAAGCGATTCTGCGAAGCAATGTGAACACTTCTGCTTCCCAGGCACAGAGAAGGTGCTAGCAGGGAATTCTCTGCCTGCCTTTCCCCAGTGCTCTGCAAGCTCTCCAGGACAACATAAAATCTGGGGCTCTGTGCTTTCTTTCGTTCTGAACAAGTGTTACTGTTTTCTGCACAAAAGCGATTCTGCGAAGCAATGGGAACACGTCTGCTTCCCAGGCACAGAGAAGGTGCTAGCAGGGAATTCTCTGCCTGCCTTTCCCCAGTGCTCTGCAAGCTCTCCAGGACAACATAAAATCTGGGGCTCTGTGCTTTCTTTCGTTCTGAACAAGTGTTATTGTTTTCTGCACAAAAGCGATTCTGCGAAGCAATGTGAAGACTTCTGCTTCCCAGGCACAGAGAAGGTGCTAGCAGGGAATTCTCTGCCTGCCTTTCCCCAGTGCTCTGCAAGCTCTCCAGGACAACATAAAATCTGGGGCTCTGTGCTTTCTTTCGTTCTGAAGAAATGTTACTGTTTTCTGCACAAAAGCGATTCTGCGAAGCAATGTGAACACTTCTGCTTCCCAGGCACAGAGAAGGTGCTAGCAGGGAATTCTCTGCCTGCCTTTCCCCAGTGCTCTGCAAGCTCTCCAGGACAACAGCAAATCTGGGGCTCTGTGCTTTCTTTCGTTCAGAACAAGTGTTAGTGTTTTCTGCACAAAAGCGATTCTGCGAAGCAATGTGAACACTTCTGCTTCCCAGGCACAGAGAAGGTGCTAGCAGGGAATTCTCTGCCTGCCTTTCCCCAGTGCTCTGCAAGCTCTCCAGGACAACATAAAATCTGGGGCTCTGTGCTTTCTTTCCTTCTGAACAAGTGTTACTGTTTTCTGCACAAAAGCGATTCTGCGAAGCAATGTGAACACTTCTGTTTCCCAGGCACAGAGAAGGTGCTAGCAGGGAATTCTCTGCCTGCCTTTCCCCAGTGCTCTGCAAGCTCTCCAGGACAACATAAAATCTGGGGCTCTGTGCTTTCTTTCCTTCTGAACAAGTGTTACTGTTTTCTGCACAAAAGCGATTCTGCGAAGCAATGTGAACAGGCACAGAGAAGGTGCTAGCAGGGAATTCTCTGCCTGCCTTTCCCCAGTGCTCTGCAAGCTCTCCAGGACAACATAAAATCTGGGGCTCTGTGCTTTCTTTCGTTCTGAACAAGTGTTATTGTTTTCTGCACAAAAGCGATTCTGCGAAGCAATGTGAACACTTCTGCTTCCCAGGCACAGAGAAGGTGCTAGCAGGGAATTCTCTGCCTGCCTTTCCCCAGTGCTCTGCAAGCTCTCCAGGACAACAGCAAATCTGGGGCTCTGTGCTTTCTTTCGTTCTGAACAAGTGTTACTGTTTTCTGCACAAAAGCGATTCTGCGAAGCAATGTGAACACTTCTGCTTCCCAGGCACATAGAAGGTGCTAGCAGGGAATTCTCTGCCTGCCTTTCCCCAGTGCTCTGCAAGCTCTCCAGGACAACAGCAAATCTGGGGCTCTGTGCTTTCTTTCGTTCTGAACAAGTGTTAGTGTTTTCTGCACAAAAGCGATTCTGCGAAGCAATGTGAACACTTCTGCTTCCCAGGCACAGAGAAGGTGCTAGCAGGGAATTCTCTGCCTGCCTTTCCCCAGTGCTCTGCAAGCTCTCCAGGACAACATAAAATCTGGGGCTCTGTGCTTTCTTTCGTTCTGAACAAGTGTTACTGTTTTCTGCACAAAAGCGATTCTGCGAAGCAATGGGAACACGTCTGCTTCCCAGGCACAGAGAAGGTGCTAGCAGGGAATTCTCTGCCTGCCTTTCCCCAGTGCTCTGCAAGCTCTCCAGGACAACATAAAATCTGGGGCTCTGTGCTTTCTTTCGTTCTGAACAAGTGTTATTGTTTTCTGCACAAAAGCGATTCTGCGAAGCAATGTGAAGACTTCTGCTTCCCAGGCACAGAGAAGGTGCTAGCAGGGAATTCTCTGCCTGCCTTTCCCCAGTGCTCTGCAAGCTCTCCAGGACAACATAAAATCTGGGGCTCTGTGCTTTCTTTCGTTCTGAAGAAATGTTACTGTTTTCTGCACAAAAGCGATTCTGCGAAGCAATGTGAACACTTCTGCTTCCCAGGCACAGAGAAGGTGCTAGCAGGGAATTCTCTGCCTGCCTTTCCCCAGTGCTCTGCAAGCTCTCCAGGACAACAGCAAATCTGGGGCTCTGTGCTTTCTTTCGTTCAGAACAAGTGTTAGTGTTTTCTGCACAAAAGCGATTCTGCGAAGCAATGTGAACACTTCTGCTTCCCAGGCACAGAGAAGGTGCTAGCAGGGAATTCTCTGCCTGCCTTTCCCCAGTGCTCTGCAAGCTCTCCAGGACAACATAAAATCTGGGGCTCTGTGCTTTCTTTCCTTCTGAACAAGTGTTACTGTTTTCTGCACAAAAGCGATTCTGCGAAGCAATGTGAACACTTCTGTTTCCCAGGCACAGAGAAGGTGCTAGCAGGGAATTCTCTGCCTGCCTTTCCCCAGTGCTCTGCAAGCTCTCCAGGACAACATAAAATCTGGGGCTCTGTGCTTTCTTTCCTTCTGAACAAGTGTTACTGTTTTCTGCACAAAAGCGATTCTGCGAAGCAATGTGAACAGGCACAGAGAAGGTGCTAGCAGGGAATTCTCTGCCTGCCTTTCCCCAGTGCTCTGCAAGCTCTCCAGGACAACATAAAATCTGGGGCTCTGTGCTTTCTTTCGTTCTGAACAAGTGTTATTGTTTTCTGCACAAAAGCGATTCTGCGAAGCAATGTGAACACTTCTGCTTCCCAGGCACAGAGAAGGTGCTAGCAGGGAATTCTCTGCCTGCCTTTCCCCAGTGCTCTGCAAGCTCTCCAGGACAACAGCAAATCTGGGGCTCTGTGCTTTCTTTCGTTCTGAACAAGTGTTACTGTTTTCTGCACAAAAGCGATTCTGCGAAGCAATGTGAACACTTCTGCTTCCCAGGCACATAGAAGGTGCTAGCAGGGAATTCTCTGCCTGCCTTTCCCCAGTGCTCTGCAAGCTCTCCAGGACAACAGCAAATCTGGGGCTCTGTGCTTTCTTTCGTTCTGAACAAGTGTTACTGTTTTCTGCACAAAAGCGATTCTGCGAAGCAATGTGAACACTTCTGCTTCCCAGGCACAGAGAAGGTGCTAGCAGGGAATTCTCTGCCTGCCTTTCCCCAGTGCTCTGCAAGCTCTCCAGGACAACAGCAAATCTGCGGCTCTGTGCTTTCTTTCGTTCAGAACAAGTGTTAGTGTTTTCTGCACAAAAGCGATTCTGCGAAGCAATGGGAACACTTCTGCTTCCCAGGCACAGAGAAGGTGCTAGCAGGGAATTCTCTGCCTGCCTTTCCCCAGTGCTCTGCAAGCTCTCCAGGACAACATAAAATCTGGGGCTCTGTGCTTTCTTTCCTTCTGAACAAGTGTTACTGTTTTCTGCACAAAAGCGATTCTGCGAAGCAATGTGAACACTTCTGTTTCCCAGGCACAGAGAAGGTGCTAGCAGGGAATTCTCTGCCTGCCTTTCCCCAGTGCTCTGCAAGCTCTCCAGGACAACATAAAATCTGGGGCTCTGTGCTTTCTTTCCTTCTGAACAAGTGTTACTGTTTTCTGCACAAAAGCGATTCTGCGAAGCAATGTGAACAGGCACAGAGAAGGTGCTAGCAGGGAATTCTCTGCCTGCCTTTCCCCAGTGCTCTGCAAGCTCTCCAGGACAACATAAAATCTGGGGCTCTGTGCTTTCTTTCGTTCTGAACAAGTGTTATTGTTTTCTGCACAAAAGCGATTCTGCGAAGCAATGTGAACACTTCTGCTTCCCAGGCACAGAGAAGGTGCTAGCAGGGAATTCTCTGCCTGCCTTTCCCCAGTGCTCTGCAAGCTCTCCAGGACAACATAAAATCTGGGGCTCTGTGCTTTCTTTCGTTCTGAAGAAATGTTACTGTTTTCTGCACAAAAGCGATTCTGCGAAGCAATGTGAACACTTCTGTTTCCCAGGCACAGAGAAGGTGCTAGCAGGGAATTCTCTGCCTGCCTTTCCCCAGTGCTCTGCAAGCTCTCCAGGACAACAGCAAATCTGCGGCTCTGTGCTTTCTTTCGTTCAGAACAAGTGTTAGTGTTTTCTGCACAAAAGCGATTCTGCGAAGCAATGTGAACACTTCTGCTTCCCAGGCACAGAGAAGGTGCTAGCAGGGAATTCTCTGCCTGCCTTTCCCCAGTGCTCTGCAAGCTCTCCAGGACAACATAAAATCTGGGGCTCGGTGCTTTCTTTCCTTCTGAACAAGTGTTACTGTTTTCTGCACAAAAGCGATTCTGCGAAGCAATGTGAACACTTCTGTTTCCCAGGCACAGAGAAGGTGCTAGCAGGGAATTCTCTGCCTGCTTTTCCCCAGTGCTCTGCAAGCTCTCCAGGACAACATAAAATCTGGGGCTCTGTGCTTTCTTTCGTACTGAACAAGAGTTACTGTTTTCTGCACAAAAGCGATTCTGCGGAGGAATGTGGACAGGCACAGAGAAGGTGCTAGCAGGGAATTCTCTGCCTGCCTTTCCCCAGTGCTCTGCAAGCTCTCCAGGACAACAGCAAATCTGGGGCTCTGTGCTTTCTTTTGTTCTGAACAAGTGTTAGTGTTTTCTGCACAAAAGCGATTCTGCCAAGCAACGTGAACACTTCCGTTTCCCAGGCACAGAGAAGGTGCTAGCAGGGAATTCTCTGCCTGCCTTTCCCCAGTGCTCTGCAAGCTCTCCAGGACAACATAAAATCTGGGGCTCTGTGCTTTCTTTCGTCTGAACAAGTGTTACTGTTTTCTGCACAAAAGCGATTCTGCGAAGCAATGTGAACAGGCACAGAGAAGGTGCTAGCAGGGAATTCTCTGCCTGCCTTTCCCCAGTGCTCTGCAAGCTCTCCAGGACAACAGCAAATCTGCGGTTCTGTGCTTTCTTTCGTTCAGAACAAGTGTTACTGTTTTCTGCACAAAAGCGATTCTGCGAAGCAATGGTAACACTTCTCTTTCCCAGGCACAGGGAAGGTGCTAGCAGGGAATTCTCTGCCTGCCTTTCCCCAGTGCTCTGCAAGCTCTCCAGGACAACATAAAATCTGGGGCTCTGTGCTTTCTTTCCTTCTGAACAAGTGTTACTGTTTTCTGCACAAAAGCGATTCTGCGAAGCAATGTGAAGACTTCTGCTTCCCAGGCACAGAGAAGGTGCTAGCAGGGAATTCTCTGCCTGCCTTTCCCCAGTGCTCTGCAAGCTCTGCAGGACAACATAAAATCTGGGGCTCTGTGCTTTCTTTCGTTCTGAACAAGTGTTACTTTTTCTGCACAAAAGCGATTCTGCGAAGCAATGTGAACACTTCTGCTTCCCAGGCACAGAGAAGGTGCTAGCAGGGAATTCTCTGCCTGCCTTTCCCCAGTGCTCTGCAAGCTCTCCAGGACAACATAAAATCTGGGGCTCTGTGCTTTCTTTCGTTCTGAACAAGTGTTAGTGTTTTCTGCACAAAAGCGATTCTGCGAAGCAATGTGAAGACTTCTGCTTCCCAGGCACAGAGAAGGTGCTAGCAGGGAATTCTCTGCCTGCCTTTCCCCAGTGCTCTGCAAGCTCTCCAGGACAACATAAAATCTGGGGCTCTGTGCTTTCTTTCGTCTGAACAAGTGTTACTGTTTTCTGCACAAAAGCGATTCTGCGAAGGAATGTGAACAGGCACAGAGAAGGTGCTAGCAGGGAATTCTCTGCCTGCCTTTCCCCAGTGCTCTGCAAGCTCTCCAGGACAACAGCAAATCTGGGGCTCTGTGCTTTCTTTCGTTCTGAACAAGTGTTACTGTTTTCTGCACAAAAGCGATTCTGCGAAGCAATGGGAACACTTCTCTTTCCCAGGCACAGGGAACGTGCTAGCAGGGAATTCTCTGCCTGCTTTTCCCCAGTGCTCTGCAAGCTCTCCAGGACAACATAAAATCTGGGGCTCTGTGCTTTCTTTCGTTCTGAACAAGTGTTATTGTTTTCTGCACAAAAGCGATTCTGCGAAGCAATGTGAACACTTCTGCTTCCCAGGCACAGAGAAGGTGCTAGCAGGGAATTCTCTGCCTGCCTTTCCCCAGTGCTCTGCAAGCTCTCCAGGACAACAGCAAATCTGGGGCTCTGTGCTTTCTTTCGTTCTGAACAAGTGTTACTGTTTTCTGCACAAAAGCGATTCTGCGAAGCAATGGGAACACTTCTCTTTCCCAGGCACAGGGAACGTGCTAGCAGGGAATTCTCTGCCTGCCTTTCCCCAGTGCTCTGCAAGCTCTCCAGGACAACATAAAATCTGGGGCTCTGTGCTTTCTTTTGTTCTGAACAAGTGTTAGTGTTTTCTGCACAAAAGCGATTCTGCGAAGCAATGTGAAGACTTCTGCTTCCCAGGCACAGAGAAGGTGCTAGCAGGGAATTCTCTGCCTGCCTTTCCCCAGTGCTCTGCAGGCTCTCCAGGACAACAGCAAATCTGGGGCTCTGTGCTTTCTTTCGTTCTGAACAAGTGTTACTGTTTTCTGCACAAAAGCGATTCTGTGAAGCAATGGGAACACTTCTGCTTCCCAGGCACAGAGAAGGTGCTAGCAGGGAATTCTCTGCCTGCTTTTCCCCAGTGCTCTGCAAGCTCTCCAGGACAACATAAAATCTGGGGCTCTGTGCTTTCTTTCGTTCTGAACAAGTGTTATTGTTTTCTGCACAAAAGCGATTCTGCGAAGCAATGTGAACACTTCTGCTTCCCAGGCACAGAGAAGGTGCTAGAGGGAATTCTCTGCCTGCCTTTCCCCAGTGCTCTGCAAGCTCTCCAGGACAACATAAAATCTGGGGCTCTGTGCTTTCTTTCGTTCTGAAGAAATGTTACTGTTTTCTGCACAAAAGCGATTCTGCGAAGCAATGTGAACACTTCTGCTTCCCAGGCACAGAGAAGGTGCTAGCAGGGAATTCTCTGCCTGCCTTTCCCCAGTGCTCTGCAAGCTCTCCAGGACAACATAAAATCTGGGGCTCTGTGCTTTCTTTCGTTCTGAACAAGTGTTACTGTTTTCTGCAGAAAAGTCATTCTGCGAAGCAATGTGAACACTTCTGTTTCCCAGGCACCGAGAACGTGCTAGCAGGGAATTCTCTGCCTGCTTTTCCCCAGTGCTCTGCAAGCTCTCCAGGACAACATAAAATCTGGGGCTCTGTGCTTTCTTTCGTTCTGAACAAGTGTTATTGTTTTCTGCACAAAAGCGATTCTGCGAAGCAATGTGAACACTTCTGCTTCCCAGGCACAGAGAAGGTGCTAGCAGGGAATTCTCTGCCTGCCTTTCCCCAGTGCTCTGCAAGCTCTCCAGGACAACAGCAAATCTGGGGCTCTGTGCTTTCTTTCGTTCTGAACAAGTGTTACTGTTTTCTGCACAAAAGCGATTCTGCGAAGCAATGTGAACACTTCTGTTTCCCAGGCACAGAGAAGGTGCTAGCAGGGAATTCTCTGCCTGCCTTTCCCCAGTGCTCTGCAAGCTCTCCAGGACAACATAAAATCTGGGGCTCTGTGCTTTCTTTCCTTCTGAACAAGTGTTACTGTTTTCTGCACAAAAGCGATTCTGCGAAGCAATGGGAACAGGCACAGAGAAGGTGCTAGCAGGGAATTCTCTGCCTGCCTTTCCCCAGTGCTCTGCAAGCTCTCCAGGACAACAGCAAATCTGCGGCTCTGTGCTTTCTTTCGTTCAGAACAAGTGTTACTGTTTTCTGCACAAAAGCGATTCTGCGAAGCAATGTGAACACTTCTGCTTCCCAGGCACAGAGAAGGTGCTAGCAGGGAATTCTCTGCCTGCCTTTCCCCAGTGCTCTGCAAGCTCTCCAGGACAACAGCAAATCTGGGGCTCTGTGCTTTCTTTTGTTCTGAACAAGTTTTAGTGTTTTCTGCACAAAAGCGATTCTGCCAAGCAATGTGAACACTTCTGTTTCCCAGGCACAGAGAAGGTGCTAGCAGGGAATTCTCTGCCTGCCTTTCCCCAGTGCTCTGCAAGCTCTCCAGGACAACATAAAATCTGGGGCTCTGTGCTTTCTTTCGTCTGAACAAGTGTTACTGTTTTCTGCACAAAAGCGATTCTGCGAAGCAATGTGAACAGGCACAGAGAAGGTGCTAGCAGGGAATTCTCTGCCTGCCTTTCCCCAGTGCTCTGCAAGCTCTCCAGGACAACAGCAAATCTGCGGTTCTGTGCTTTCTTTCGTTCTGAACAAGTGTTACTGTTTTCTGCACAAAAGCGATTCTGCGAAGCAATGGGAACACTTCTCTTTCCCAGGCACAGGGAAGGTGCTAGCAGGGAATTCTCTGCCTGCCTTTCCCCAGTGCTCTGCAATCTCTCCAGGACAACATAAAATCTGGGGCTCTGTGCTTTCTTTCCTTCTGAACAAGTGTTACTGTTTTCTGCACAAAAGCGATTCTGCGAAGCAATGTGAAGACTTCTGCTTCCCAGGCACAGAGAAGGTGCTAGCAGGGAATTCTCTGCCTGCCTTTCCCCAGTGCTCTGCAAGCTCTGCAGGACAACATAAAATCTGGGGCTCTGTGCTTTCTTTCGTTCTGAACAAGTGTTACTTTTTCTGCACAAAAGCGATTCTGCGAAGCAATGTGAACACTTCTGTTTCCCAGGCACAGAGAAGGTGCTAGCAGGGAATTCTCTGCCTGCCTTTCCCCAGTGCTCTGCAAGCTCTCCAGGACAACATAAAATCTGGGGCTCTGTGCTTTCTTTCGTTCTGAACAAGTGTTAGTGTTTTCTGCACAAAAGCGATTCTGCGAAGCAATGTGAACACTTCTGCTTCCCAGGCACAGAGAAGGTGCTAGCAGGGAATTCTCTGCCTGCCTTTCCCCAGTGCTCTGCAAGCTCTCCAGGACAACAGCAAATCTGGGGCTCTGTGCTTTCTTTCGTTCTGAACAAGTGTTACTGTTTTCTGCACAAAAGCGATTCTGCGAAGCAATGGGAACACTTCTCTTTCCCAGGCACAGGGAACGTGCTAGCAGGGAATTCTCTGCCTGCTTTTCCCCAGTGCTCTGCAAGCTCTCCAGGACAACATAAAATCTGGGGCTCTGTGCTTTCTTTCGTTCTGAACAAGTGTTATTGTTTTCTGCACAAAAGCGATTCTGCGAAGCAATGTGAACACTTCTGCTTCCCAGGCACAGAGAAGGTGCTAGCAGGGAATTCTCTGCCTGCCTTTCCCCAGTGCTCTGCAAGCTCTCCAGGACAACAGCAAATCTGGGGCTCTGTGCTTTCTTTCGTTCTGAACAAGTGTTACTGTTTTCTGCACAAAAGCGATTCTGCGAAGCAATGTGAACACTTCTGCTTCCCAGGCACAGAGAAGGTGCTAGCAGGGAATTCTCTGCCTGCCTTTCCCCAGTGCTCTGCAAGCTCTCCAGGACAACATAGAATCTGGGGCTCTGTGCTTTCTTTTGTTCTGAACAAGTGTTAGTGTTTTCTGCACAAAAGCGATTCTGCGAAGCAATGTGAACACTTCTGTTTCCCAGGCACAGAGAAGGTGCTAGCAGGGAATTCTCTGCCTGCCTTTCCCCAGTGCTCTGCAAGCTCTCCAGGACAACATAAAATCTGGGGCTCTGTGCTTTCTTTCCTTCTGAACAAGTGTTACTGTTTTCTGCACAAAAGCGATTCTGCGAAGCAATGTGAACAGGCACAGAGAAGGTGCTAGCAGGGAATTCTCTGCCTGCCTTTCCCCAGTGCTCTGCAAGCTCTCCAGGACAACAGCAAATCTGCGGCTCTGTGCTTTCTTTCGTTCTGAACAAGTGTTACTGTTTTCTGCACAAAAGCGATTCTGCGAAGCAATGGGAACACTTGTCTTTCCCAGGCACAGGGAAGGTGCTAGCAGGGAATTCTCTGCCTGCCTTTCCCCAGTGCTCTGCAAGCTCTCCAGCACAACATAAAATCTGGGGCTCTGTGCTTTCTTTCGTTCTGAACAAGTGTTACTGTTTTCTGCACAAAAGCGATTCTGCGAAGCAATGTGAACACTTCTGCTTCCCAGGCACAGAGAAGGTGCTAGCAGGGAATTCTCTGCCTGCTTTTCCCCAGTACTCTGCAAGCTCTCCAGCACAACATAAAATCTGGGGCTCTGTGCTTTCTTTCGTTCTGAACAAGTGTTACTGTTTTCTGCACAAAAGCGATTCTGCGAAGGAATGTGAACAGGCACAGAGAAGGTGCTAGCAGGGAATTCTCTGCCTGCCTTTCCCCAGTGCTCTGCAAGCTCTCCAGGACAACATAAAATCTGGGGCTCTGTGCTTTCTTTCGTTCTGAACAAGTGTTAGTGTTTTCTGCACAAAAGCGATTCTGCGAAGCAATGTGAACACTTCTCTTTCCCAGGCACAGGGAAGGTGCTAGCAGGGAATTCTCTGCCTGCTTTTCCCCAGTGCTCTGCAAGCTCTCCAGGACAACATAAAATCTGGGGCTCTGTGCTTTCTTTCGTTCTGAACAAGTGTTACTGTTTTCTGCACAAAAGCGATTCTGCGAAGCAATGTGAACACTTCTGCTTCCCAGGCACAGAGAAGGTGCTAGCAGGGAATTCTCTGCCTGCTTTTCCCCAGTGCTCTGCAAGCTCTCCAGGACAACATAAAATCTGGGGCTCTGTGCTTTCTTTCGTTCTGAACAAGTGTTACTGTATTCTGCACAAAAGCGATTCTGCGAAGCAATGTGAACACTTCTGCTTCCCAGGCACAGAGAAGGTGCTAGCAGGGAATTCTCTGCTTGCTTTTCCCCAGTGCTCTGCAAGCTCTCCAGGACAACATAAAATCTGGGGCTCTGTGCTTTCTTTTGTTCTGAACAAGTGTTAGTGTTTTCTGCACAAAAGCGATTCTGCGAAGCAATGTGAACACTTCTCTTTCCCAGGCACAGGGAACGTGCTAGCAGGGAATTCTCTGCCTGCCTTTCCCCAGTGCTCTGCAAGCTCTCCAGGACAACATAAAATCTGGGGCTCTGTGCTTTCTTTCGTTCTGAACAAGTGTTATTGTTTTCTGCACAAAAGCGATTCTGCGAAGCAATGTGAACACTTCTGCTTCCCAGGCACAGAGAAGGTGCTAGCAGGGAATTCTCTGCCTGCCTTTCCCCAGTGCTCTGCAAGCTCTCCAGGACAACAGCAAATCTGGGGCTCTGTGCTTTCTTTCGTTCTGAACAAGCGTTACTGTTTTCTGCACAAAAGCGATTCTGCGAAGCAATGTGAACACTTCTGCTTCCCAGGCACATAGAAGGTGCTAGCAGGGAATTCTCTGCCTGCCTTTCCCCAGTGCTCTGCAAGCTCTCCAGGACAACATAGATTCTGGGGCTCTGTGCTTTCTTTTGTTCTGAACAAGTGTTAGTGTTTTCTGCACAAAAGCGATTCTGCGAAGCAATGTGAACACTTCTGTTTCCCAGGCACAGAGAAGGTGCTAGCAGGGAATTCTCTGCCTGCCTTTCCCCAGTGCTCTGCAAGCTCTCCAGGACAACATAAAATCTGGGGCTCTGTGCTTTCTTTCCTTCTGAACAAGTGTTACTGTTTTCTGCACAAAAGCGATTCTGCGAAGCAATGTGAACAGGCACAGAGAAGGTGCTAGCAGGGAATTCTCTGCCTGCCTTTCCCCAGTGCTCTGCAAGCTCTGCAGGACAACATAAAATCTGGGGCTCTGTGCTTTCTTTCGTTCTGAACAAGTGTTACTGTTTTCTGCACAAAAGCGATTCTGCGAAGCAATGGGAACACTTCTCTTTCCCAGGCACAGGGAAGGTGCTAGCAGGGAATTCTCTGCCTGCCTTTCCCCAGTGCTCTGCAAGCTCTCCAGGACAACAGCAAATCTGGGGCTCTGTGCTTTCTTTCGTTCTGAACAAGTGTTACTGTTTTCTGCACAAAAGCGATTCTGCGAAGCAATGTGAACACTTCTGCTTCCCAGGCACAGAGAAGGTGCTAGCAGGGAATTCTCTGCCTGCCTTTCCCCAGTGCTCTGCAAGCTCTCCAGGACAACATAGAATCTGGGGCTCTGTGCTTTCTTTTGTTCTGAACAAGTGTTAGTGTTTTCTGCACAAAAGCGATTCTGCGAAGCAATGTGAACACTTCTGTTTCCCAGGCACAGAGAAGGTGCTAGCAGGGAATTCTCTGCCTGCCTTTCCCCAGTGCTCTGCAAGCTCTCCAGGACAACATAAAATCTGGGGCTCTGTGCTTTCTTTCCTTCTGAACAAGTGTTACTGTTTTCTGCACAAAAGCGATTCTGCGAAGCAATGTGAACAGGCACAGAGAAGGTGCTAGCAGGGAATTCTCTGCCTGCCTTTCCCCAGTGCTCTGCAAGCTCTCCAGGACAACAGCAAATCTGCGGCTCTGTGCTTTCTTTCGTTCTGAACAAGTGTTACTGTTTTCTGCACAAAAGCGATTCTGCGAAGCAATGTGAACAGGCACAGAGAAGGTGCTAGCAGGGAATTCTCTGCCTGCCTTTCCCCAGTGCTCTGCAAGCTCTCCAGGACAACATAAAATCTGGGGCTCTGTGCTTTCTTTCGTTCTGAACAAGTGTTACTGTTTTCTGCACAAAAGCGATTCTGCGAAGCAATGTGAACACTTCTGCTTCCCAGGCACAGAGAAGGTGCTAGCAGGGAATTCTCTGCCTGCCTTTCCCCAGTGCTCTGCAAGCTCTCCAGGACAACATAAAATCTGGGGCTCTGTGCTTTCTTTCGTTCTGAACAAGTGTTATTGTTTTCTGCACAAAAGCGATTCTGCGAAGCAATGTGAACACTTCTGCTTCCCAGGCACAGAGAAGGTGCTAGCAGGGAATTCTCTGCCTGCCTTTCCCCAGTGCTCTGCAAGCTCTCCAGGACAACAGCAAATCTGGGGCTCTGTGCTTTCTTTCGTTCTGAACAAGCGTTACTGTTTTCTGCACAAAAGCGATTCTGCGAAGCAATGTGAACACTTCTGCTTCCCAGGCACATAGAAGGTGCTAGCAGGGAATTCTCTGCCTGCCTTTCCCCAGTGCTCTGCAAGCTCTCCAGGACAACATAGAATCTGGGGCTCTGTGCTTTCTCTCGTTCTGAACAAGTGTTAGTGTTTTCTGCACAAAAGCGATTCTGCGAAGCAATGTGAACACTTCTGTTTCCCAGGCACAGAGAAGGTGCTAGCAGGGAATTCTCTGCCTGCCTTTCCCCAGTGCTCTGCAAGCTCTCCAGGACAACATAAAATCTGGGGCTCTGTGCTTTCTTTCCTTCTGAACAAGTGTTACTGTTTTCTGCACAAAAGCGATTCTGCGAAGCAATGTGAACAGGCACAGAGAAGGTGCTAGCAGGGAATTCTCTGCCTGCCTTTCCCCAGTGCTCTGCAAGCTCTGCAGGACAACATAAAATCTGGGGCTCTGTGCTTTCTTTCGTTCTGAACAAGTGTTATTGTTTTCTGCACAAAAGCGATTCTGCGAAGCAATGTGAACACTTCTGCTTCCCAGGCACAGAGAAGGTGCTAGCAGGGAATTCTCTGCCTGCCTTTCCCCAGTGCTCTGCAAGCTCTCCAGGACAACAGCAAATATGGGGCTCTGTGCTTTCTTTCGTCTGAACAAGTGTTACTGTTTTCTGCACAAAAGCGATTCTGCGAAGCAATGTGAACAGGCACAGAGAAGGTGCTAGCAGGGAATTCTCTGCCTGCCTTTCCCCAGTGCTCTGCAAGCTCTCCAGGACAACAGCAAATCTGGGGCTCTGTGCTTTCTTTCGTTCTGAACAAGTGTTACTGTTTTCTGCACAAAAGCGATTCTGCGAAGCAATGGGAACACTTCTCTTTCCCAGGCACAGGGAAGGTGCTAGCAGGGAATTCTCTGCCTGCCTTTCCCCAGTGCTCTGCAAGCTCTCCAGGACAACATAAAATCTGGGGCTCTGTGCTTTCTTTCGTCTGAACAAGTGTTACTGTTTTCTGCACAAAAGCGATTCTGCGAAGCAATGTGAACACTTCTGTTTCCCAGGCACAGAGAACGTGCTAGCAGGGAATTCTCTGCCTGCCTTTCCCCAGTGCTCTGCAAGCTCTCCAGGACAACATAAAATCTGGGGCTCTGTGCTTTCTTTTGTTCTGAACAAGTGTTACTGTTTTCTGCACAAAAGCGATTCTGCGAAGCAATGTGAACACTTCTGTTTCCCAGGCACAGAGAAGGTGCTAGCAGGGAATTCTCTGCCTGCCTTTCCCCAGTGCTCTGCAAGCTCTCCAGGACAACATAAAATCTGGGGCTCTGTGCTTTCTTTTGTTCTGAACAAGTGTTACTGTTTTCTGCACAAAAGCGATTCTGCGAAGCAATGTGAACACTTCTGCTTCCCAGGCACAGAGAAGGTGCTAGCAGGGAATTCTCTGCCTGCTTTTCCCCAGTACTCTGCAAGCTCTCCAGGACAACATAAAATCTGGGGCTCTGTGCTTTCTTTTGTTCTGAACAAGTGTTATTGTTTTCTGCACAAAAGCGATTCTGCGAAGCAGTGGGAACACTTCTGCTTCCCAGGCACAGAGAAGGTGCTAGCAGGGAATTCTCTGCCTGCCTTTCCCCAGTGCTCTGCAAGCTCTCCAGGACAACAGCAAATCTGGGGCTCTGTGCTTTCTTTTGTTCTGAACAAGTGTTACTGTTTTCTGCAGAAAAGTCATTCTGCGAAGCAATGTGAACACTTCTGCTTCCCAGGCACAGAGAAGGTGCTAGCAGGGAATTCTCTGCCTGCCTTTCCCCAGTGCTCTGCAAGCTCTCCAGGACAACATAAAATCTGGGGCTCTGTGCTTTCTTTCCTTCTGAACAAGTGTTACTGTTTTCTGCACAAAAGCGATTCTGCGAAGCAATGGGAACACTTCTGCTTCCCAGGCACAGAGAAGGTGCTAGCAGGGAATTCTCTGCCTGCCTTTCCCCAGTGCTCTGCAAGCTCTCCAGGACAACATAAAATCTGGGGCTCTGTGCTTTCTTTCGTTCTGAACAAGTGTTACTGTTTTCTGCAGAAAAGTCATTCTGCGAAGCAATGTGAACACTTCTGCTTCCCAGGCACAGAGAAGGTGCTAGCAGGGAATTCTCTGCCTGCCTTTCCCCAGTGCTCTGCAAGCTCTCCAGGACAACAGCAAATCTGGGGCTCTGTGCTTTCTTTCGTTCTGAACAAGTGTTACTGTTTTCTGCACAAAAGCGATTCTGCGAAGCAATGTGAACACTTCTGCTTCCCAGGCACAGAGAAGGTGCTAGCAGGGAATTCTCTGCCTGCCTTTCCCCAGTGCTCTGCAAGCTCTCCAGGACAACATAAAATCTGGGGCTCTGTGCTTTCTTTCGTTCTGAACAAGTGTTACTGTTTTCTGCACAAAAGCGATTCTGCGAAGGAATGTGAACAGGCACAGAGAAGGTGCTAGCAGGGAATTCTCTGCCTGCCTTTCCCCAGTGCTCTGCAAGCTCTCCAGGACAACAGCAAATCTGCGGCTCTGTGCTTTCTTTCGTTCTGAACAAGTGTTACTGTTTTCTGCACAAAAGCGATTCTGCGAAGCAATGGGAACACTTCTCTTTCCCAGGCACAGGGAACGTGCTAGCAGGGAATTCTCTGCCTGCTTTTCCCCAGTGCTCTGCAAGCTCTCCAGGACAACATAAAATCTGGGGCTCTGTGCTTTCTTTCGTTCTGAACAAGTGTTATTGTTTTCTGCACAAAAGCGATTCTGCGAAGCAATGTGAACACTTCTGCTTCCCAGGTACATAGAAGGTGCTAGCAGGGAATTCTCTGCCTGCCTTTCCCCAGTGCTCTGCAAGCTCTCCAGGACAACAGCAAATATGGGGCTCTGTGCTTTCTTTCGTCTGAACAAGTGTTACTGTTTTCTGCACAAAAGCGATTCTGCGAAGCAATGTGAACAGGCACAGAGAAGGTGCTAGCAGGGAATTCTCTGCCTGCCTTTCCCCAGTGCTCTGCAAGCTCTCCAGGACAACAGCAAATCTGCGGCTCTGTGCTTTCTTTCGTTCTGAACAAGTGTTACTGTTTTCTGCACAAAAGCGATTCTGCGAAGCAATGGGAACACTTCTCTTTCCCAGGCACAGGGAAGGTGCTAGCAGGGAATTCTCTGCCTGCCTTTCCCCAGTGCTCTGCAAGCTCTCCAGGACAACATAAAATCTGGGGCTCTGTGCTTTCTTTCATCTGAACAAGTGTTACTGTTTTCTGCACAAAAGCGATTCTGCGAAGCAATGTGAACACTTCTGTTTCCCAGGCACAGAGAAGGTGCTAGCAGGGAATTCTCTGCCTGCCTTTCCCCAGTGCTCTGCAAGCTCTCCAGGACAACATAAAATCTGGGGCTCTGTGCTTTCTTTCGTTCTGAACAAGTGTTACTGTTTTCTGCACAAAAGCGATTCTGCGAAGCAATGTGAACACTTCTGTTTCCCAGGCACAGAGAAGGTGCTAGCAGGGAATTCTCTGCCTGCCTTTCCCCAGTGCTCTGCAAGCTCTCCAGGACAACATAAAATCTGGGGCTCTGTGCTTTCTTTTGTTCTGAACAAGTGTTACTGTTTTCTGCACAAAAGCGATTCTGCGAAGCAATGTGAAGACTTCTGCTTCCCAGGCACAGAGAAGGTGCTAGCAGGGAATTCTCTGCCTGCTTTTCCCCAGTGCTCTGCAAGCTCTCCAGGACAACATAAAATCTGGGGCTCTGTGCTTTCTTTTGTTCTGAACAAGTGTTATTGTTTTCTGCACAAAAGCGATTCTGCGAAGCAATGGGAACACTTCTGCTTCCCAGGCACAGAGAAGGTGCTAGCAGGGAATTCTCTGCCTGCCTTTCCCCAGTGCTCTGCAAGCTCTCCAGGACAACAGCAAATCTGGGGCTCTGTGCTTTCTTTTGTTCTGAACAAGTGTTACTGTTTTCTGCAGAAAAGTCATTCTGCGAAGCAATGTGAACACTTCTGCTTCCCAGGCACAGAGAAGGTGCTAGCAGGGAATTCTCTGCCTGCCTTTCCCCAGTGCTCTGCAAGCTCTCCAGGACAACAGCAAATCTGGGGCTCTGTGCTTTCTTTCGTTCTGAACAAGTGTTACTGTTTTCTGCACAAAAGCGATTCTGCGAAGCAATGTGAACACTTCTGCTTCCCAGGCACAGAGAAGGTGCTAGCAGGGAATTCTCTGCCTGCCTTTCCCCAGTGCTCTGCAAGCTCTCCAGGACAACATAAAATCTGGGGCTCTGTGCTTTCTTTCGTCTGAACAAGTGTTACTGTTTTCTGCACAAAAGCGATTCTGCGAAGCAATGTGAACAGGCACAGAGAAGGTGCTAGCAGGGAATTCTCTGCCTGCCTTTCCCCAGTGCTCTGCAAGCTCTGCAGGACAACATAAAATCTGGGGCTCTGTGCTTTCTTTCGTTCTGAACAAGTGTTAGTGTTTTCTGCACAAAAGCGATTCTGCGAAGCAATGTGAACACTTCTGCTTCCCAGGCACAGAGAAGGTGCTAGCAGGGAATTCTCTGCCTGCCTTTCCCCAGTGCTCTGCAAGCTCTCCAGGACAACAGCAAATATGGGGCTCTGTGCTTTCTTTCGTCTGAACAAGTGTTACTGTTTTCTGCACAAAAGCGATTCTGCGAAGCAATGTGAACAGGCACAGAGAAGGTGCTAGCAGGGAATTCTCTGCCTGCCTTTCCCCAGTGCTCTGCAAGCTCTCCAGGACAACAGCAAATCTGGGGCTCTGTGCTTTCTTTCGTTCTGAACAAGTGTTACTGTTTTCTGCACAAAAGCGATTCTGCGAAGCAATGTGAACACTTCTGCTTCCCAGGCACAGAGAAGGTGCTAGCAGGGAATTCTCTGCCTGCCTTTCCCCAGTGCTCTGCAAGCTCTCCAGGACAACAGCAAATCTGGGGCTCTGTGCTACCTCTCGTTCTGAACAAGTGTTAGTGTTTTCTGCACAAAAGCGTTTCTGCGAAGCAATGTGAACACTTCTGTTTCCCAGGCACAGAGAAGGTGCTAGCAGGGAATTCTCTGCCTGCCTTTCCCCAGTGCTCTGCAAGCTCTCCAGGACAACATAAAATCTGGGGCTCTGTGCTTTCTTTCGTTCTGAACAAGTGTTACTGTTTTCTGCACAAAAGCGATTCTGCGAAGCAATGTGAACAGGCACAGAGAAGGTGCTAGCAGGGAATTCTCTGCCTGCCTTTCCCCAGTGCTCTGCAAGCTCTCCAGGACAACATAAAATCTGCGGCTCTGTGCTTTCTTTCGTTCAGAACAAGTGTTACTGTTTTCTGCACAAAAGCGATTCTGCGAAGCAATGGGAACACTTCTCTTTCCCAGGCACAGGGAAGGTGCTAGCAGGGAATTCTGTGCCTGCCTTTCCCCAGTGCTCTGCAAGCTCTCCAGGACAACATAAAATCTGGGGCTCTGTGCTTTCTTTCGTCTGAACAAGTGTTACTGTTTTCTGCACAAAAGCGATTCTGCGAAGCAATGTGAACACTTCTGTTTCCCAGGCACAGAGAACGTGCTAGCAGGGAATTCTCTGCCTGCCTTTCCCCAGTGCTCTGCAAGCTCTCCAGGACAACATAAAATCTGGGGCTCTGTGCTTTCTTTCGTTCTGAACAAGTGTTACTGTTTTCTGCACAAAAGCGATTCTGCGAAGCAATGTGAACACTTCTGCTTCCCAGGCACAGAGAAGGTGCTAGCAGGGAATTCTCTGCCTGCCTTTCCCCAGTGCTCTGCAAGCTCTCCAGGACAACATAAAATCTGGGGCTCTGTGCTTTCTTTTGTTCTGAACAAGTGTTACTGTTTTCTGCACAAAAGCGATTCTGCGAAGCAATGGGAACACTTCTGCTTCCCAGGCACAGAGAAGGTGCTAGCAGGGAATTCTCTGCCTGCTTTTCCCCAGTACTCTGCAAGCTCTCCAGCACAACATAAAATCTGGGGCTCTGTGCTTTCTTTCGTTCTGAACAAGTGTTACTGTTTTCTGCACAAAAGCGATTCTGCGAAGGAATGTGAACAGGCACAGAGAAGGTGCTAGCAGGGAATTCTCTGCCTGCCTTTCCCCAGTGCTCTGCAAGCTCTCCAGGACAACAGCAAATCTGGGGCTCTGTGCTTTCTTTCGTTCTGAACAAGTGTTACTGTTTTCTGCACAAAAGCGATTCTGCGAAGCAATGTGAACACTTCTGTTTCCCAGGCACCGAGAACGTGCTAGCAGGGAATTCTCTGCCTGCTTTTCCCCAGTGCTCTGCAAGCTCTCCAATACAACATAAAATCTGGGGCTCTGTGCTTTCTTTCGTTCTGAACAAGTTTTATTGTTTTCTGCAAAAAAGCGATTCTGCGAAGCAATGTGAACACTTCTGCTTCCCAGGCACAGAGAAGGTGCTAGCAGGGAATTCTCTGCCTGCTTTTCCCCAGTGCTCTGCAAGCTCTCCAGGACAACATAAAATCTGGGGCTCTGTGCTTTCTTTCGTTCTGAACAAGTGTTACTGTTTTCTGCACAAAAGCGATTCTGCGAAGCAATGTGAACACTTCTGCTTCCCAGGCACAGAGAAGGTGCTAGCAGGGAATTCTCTGCTTGCTTTTCCCCAGTGCTCTGCAAGCTCTCCAGGACAACATAAAATCTGGGGCTCTGTGCTTTCTTTTGTTCTGAACAAGTGTTAGTGTTTTCTGCACAAAAGCGATTCTGCGAAGCAATGTGAACACTTCTGCTTCCCAGGCACAGAGAAGGTGCTAGCAGGGAATTCTCTGCCTGCCTTTCCCCAGTGCTCTGCAAGCTCTCCAGGACAACAGCAAATCTGGGGCTCTGTGCTTTCTTTCGTTCTGAACAAGTGTTACTGTTTTCTGCACAAAAGCGATTCTGCGAAGCAATGGGAACACTTCTGCTTCCCAGGCACAGAGAAGGTGCTAGCAGGGAATTCTCTGCCTGCCTTTCCCCAGTGCTCTGCAAGCTCTCCAGCAGAACATAAAATCTGGGGCTCTGTGCTTTCTTTCGTTCTGAACAAGTGTTACTGTTTTCTGCAGAAAAGTCATTCTGCGAAGCAATGTGAACACTTCTGCTTCCCAGGCACAGAGAAGGTGCTAGCAGGGAATTCTCTGCCTGCCTTTCCCCAGTGCTCTGCAAGCTCTCCAGGACAACAGCAAATCTGGGGCTCTGTGCTTTCTTTCGTTCTGAACAAGTGTTACTGTTTTCTGCACAAAAGCGATTCTGCGAAGCAATGTGAACACTTCTGCTTCCCAGGCACAGAGAAGGTGCTAGCAGGGAATTCTCTGCCTGCCTTTCCCCAGTGCTCTGCAAGCTCTCCAGGACAACATAAAATCTGGGGCTCTGTGCTTTCTTTCGTCTGAACAAGTGTTACTGTTTTCTGCACAAAAGCGATTCTGCGAAGCAATGTGAACAGGCACAGAGAAGGTGCTAGCAGGGAATTCTCTGCCTGCCTTTCCCCAGTGCTCTGCAAGCTCTGCAGGACAACATAAAATCTGGGGCTCTGTGCTTTCTTTCGTTCTGAACAAGTGTTAGTGTTTTCTGCACAAAAGCGATTCTGCGAAGCAATGTGAACACTTCTGCTTCCCAGGCACAGAGAAGGTGCTAGCAGGGAATTCTCTGCCTGCCTTTCCCCAGTGCTCTGCAAGCTCTCCAGGACAACAGCAAATATGGGGCTCTGTGCTTTCTTTCGTCTGAACAAGTGTTACTGTTTTCTGCACAAAAGCGATTCTGCGAAGCAATGTGAACAGGCACAGAGAAGGTGCTAGCAGGGAATTCTCTGCCTGCCTTTCCCCAGTGCTCTGCAAGCTCTCCAGGACAACAGCAAATCTGGGGCTCTGTGCTTTCTTTCGTTCTGAACAAGTGTTACTGTTTTCTGCACAAAAGCGATTCTGCGAAGCAATGTGAACACTTCTGCTTCCCAGGCACAGAGAAGGTGCTAGCAGGGAATTCTCTGCCTGCCTTTCCCCAGTGCTCTGCAAGCTCTCCAGGACAACAGCAAATCTGGGGCTCTGTGCTACCTCTCGTTCTGAACAAGTGTTAGTGTTTTCTGCACAAAAGCGTTTCTGCGAAGCAATGTGAACACTTCTGTTTCCCAGGCACAGAGAAGGTGCTAGCAGGGAATTCTCTGCCTGCCTTTCCCCAGTGCTCTGCAAGCTCTCCAGGACAACATAAAATCTGGGGCTCTGTGCTTTCTTTCGTTCTGAACAAGTGTTACTGTTTTCTGCACAAAAGCGATTCTGCGAAGCAATGTGAACAGGCACAGAGAAGGTGCTAGCAGGGAATTCTCTGCCTGCCTTTCCCCAGTGCTCTGCAAGCTCTCCAGGACAACATAAAATCTGCGGCTCTGTGCTTTCTTTCGTTCAGAACAAGTGTTACTGTTTTCTGCACAAAAGCGATTCTGCGAAGCAATGGGAACACTTCTCTTTCCCAGGCACAGGGAAGGTGCTAGCAGGGAATTCTGTGCCTGCCTTTCCCCAGTGCTCTGCAAGCTCTCCAGGACAACATAAAATCTGGGGCTCTGTGCTTTCTTTCGTCTGAACAAGTGTTACTGTTTTCTGCACAAAAGCGATTCTGCGAAGGAATGTGAACAGGCACAGAGAAGGTGCTAGCAGGGAATTCTCTGCCTGCCTTTCCCCAGTGCTCTGCAAGCTCTCCAGGACAACATAAAATCTGGGGCTCTGTGCTTTCTTTCGTTCTGAACAAGTGTTACTGTTTTCTGCACAAAAGCGATTCTGCGAAGCAATGTGAACACTTCTGTTTCCCAGGCACAGAGAAGGTGCTAGCAGGGAATTCTCTGCCTGCCTTTCCCCAGTGCTCTGCAAGCTCTCCAGGACAACATAAAATCTGGGGCTCTGTGCTTTCTTTTGTTCTGAACAAGTGTTACTGTTTTCTGCACAAAAGCGATTCTGCGAAGCAATGTGAACACTTCTGCTTCCCAGGCACAGAGAAGGTGCTAGCAGGGAATTCTCTGCCTGCTTTTCCCCAGTACTCTGCAAGCTCTCCAGCACAACATAAAATATGGGGCTCTGTGCTTTCTTTCGTTCTGAACAAGTGTTACTGTTTTCTGCACAAAAGCGATTCTGCGAAGGAATGTGAACAGACACAGAGAAGGTGCTAGCAGGGAATTCTCTGCCTGCTTTTCCCCAGTGCTCTGCAAGCTCTCCAGGACAACATAAAATCTGGGGCTCTGTGCTTTCTTTTGTTCTGAACAAGTGTTAGTGTTTTCTGCACAAAAGCGATTCTGCGAAGCAATGTGAAGACTTCTGCTTCCCAGGCACAGAGAAGGTGCTAGCAGGGAATTCTCTGCCTGCCTTTCCCCAGTGCTCTGCAAGCTCTCCAGGACAACAGCAAATCTGGGGCTCTGTGCTTTCTTTCGTTCTGAACAAGTGTTACTGTTTTCTGCACAAAAGCGATTCTGCGAAGCAATGTGAACACTTCTGCTTCCCAGGCACAGAGAAGGTGCTAGCAGGGAATTCTCTGCCTGCCTTTCCCCAGTGCTCTGCAAGCTCTCCAGGACAACATAAAATCTGGGGCTCTGTGCTTTCTTTCGTTCTGAACAAGTGTTACTGTTTTCTGCAGAAAAGTCATTCTGCGAAGCAATGTGAACACTTCTGCTTCCCAGGCACAGAGAAGGTGCTAGCAGGGAATTCTCTGCCTGCCTTTCCCCAGTGCTCTGCAAGCTCTCCAGGACAACATAAAATCTGGGGCTCTGTGCTTTCTTTCGTTCTGAACAAGTGTTACTGTTTTCTGCACAAAAGCGATTCTGCGAAGCAATGTGAACACTTCTGCTTCCCAGGCACATAGAAGGTGCTAGCAGGGAATTCTCTGCCTGCCTTTCCCCAGTGCTCTGCAAGCTCTCCAGGACAACATAGAATCTGGGGCTCTGTGCTTTCTTTCGTTCTGAACAAGTGTTAGTGTTTTCTGCACAAAAGCGATTCTGCGAAGCAATGTGAACAGGCACAGAGAAGGTGCTAGCAGGGAATTCTCTGCCTGCCTTTCCCCAGTGCTCTGCAAGCTCTCCAGGACAACATAAAATCTGGGGCTCTGTGCTTTCTTTCCTTCTGAACAAGTGTTACTGTTTTCTGCACAAAAGCGATTCTGCGAAGCAATGTGAACAGGCACAGAGAAGGTGCTAGCAGGGAATTCTCTGCCTGCCTTTCCCCAGTGCTCTGCAAGCTCTCCAGGACAACAGCAAATCTGCGGCTCTGTGCTTTCTTTCGTTCAGAACAAGTGTTACTGTTTTCTGCACAAAAGCGATTCTGCGAAGCAATGGGAACACTTCTCTTTCCCAGGCACAGGGAAGGTGCTAGCAGGGAATTCTCTGCCTGCCTTTCCCCAGTGCTCTGCAAGCTCTCCAGGACAACATAAAATCTGGGGCTCTGTGCTTTCTTTTGATATGAACAAGTGTTACTGTTTTCTGCACAAAAGCGATTCTGCGAAGCAATGTGAACACTTCTGCTTCCCAGGCACAGAGAAGGTGCTAGCAGGGAATTCTCTGCCTGCTTTTCCCCAGTACTCTGCAAGCTCTCCAGGACAACATAAAATCTGGGGCTCTGTGCTTTCTTTTGTTCTGAACAAGTGTTATTGTTTTCTGCACAAAAGCGATTCTGCGAAGCAATGGGAACACTTCTGCTTCCCAGGCACAGAGAAGGTGCTAGCAGGGAATTCTCTGCCTGCCTTTCCCCAGTGCTCTGCAAGCTCTCCAGGACAACAGCAAATCTGGGGCTCTGTGCTTTCTTTCGTTCTGAACAAGTGTTACTGTTTTCTGCAGAAAAGTCATTCTGCGAAGCAATGTGAACACTTCTGCTTCCCAGGCACAGAGAAGGTGCTAGCAGGGAATTCTCTGCCTGCCTTTCCCCAGTGCTCTGCAAGCTCTCCAGGACAACAGCAAATCTGGGGCTCTGTGCTTTCTTTCGTTCTGAACAAGTGTTACTGTTTTCTGCACAAAAGCGATTCTGCGAAGCAATGTGAACACTTCTGCTTCCCAGGCACAGAGAAGGTGCTAGCAGGGAATTCTCTGCCTGCCTTTCCCCAGTGCTCTGCAAGCTCTCCAGGACAACATAAAATCTGGGGCTCTGTGCTTTCTTTCGTCTGAACAAGTGTTACTGTTTTCTGCACAAAAGCGATTCTGCGAAGGAATGTGAACAGGCACAGAGAAGGTGCTAGCAGGGAATTCTCTGCCTGCCTTTCCCCAGTGCTCTGCAAGCTCTGCAGGACAACATAAAATCTGGGGCTCTGTGCTTTCTTTCGTTCTGAACAAGTGTTATTGTTTTCTGCACAAAAGCGATTCTGCGAAGCAATGTGAACACTTCTGCTTCCCAGGCACAGAGAAGGTGCTAGCAGGGAATTCTCTGCCTGCCTTTCCCCAGTGCTCTGCAAGCTCTCCAGGACAACAGCAAATATGGGGCTCTGTGCTTTCTTTCGTCTGAACAAGTGTTACTGTTTTCTGCACAAAAGCGATTCTGCGAAGCAATGTGAACAGGCACAGAGAAGGTGCTAGCAGGGAATTCTCTGCCTGCCTTTCCCCAGTGCTCTGCAAGCTCTCCAGGACAACAGCAAATCTGGGGCTCTGTGCTTTCTTTCGTTCTGAACAAGTGTTACTGTTTTCTGCACAAAAGCGATTCTGCGAAGCAATGTGAACACTTCTGCTTCCCAGGCACATAGAAGGTGCTAGCAGGGAATTCTCTGCCTGCCTTTCCCCAGTGCTCTGCAAGCTCTCCAGGACAACATAGAATCTGGGGCTCTGTGCTATCTCTCGTTCTGAACAAGTGTTAGTGTTTTCTGCACAAAAGCGTTTCTGCGAAGCAATGTGAACACTTCTGTTTCCCAGGCACAGAGAAGGTGCTAGCAGGGAATTCTCTGCCTGCCTTTCCCCAGTGCTCTGCAAGCTCTCCAGGACAACATAAAATCTGGGGCTCTGTGCTTTCTTTCCTTCTGAACAAGTGTTACTGTTTTCTGCACAAAAGCGATTCTGCGAAGCAATGTGAACAGGCACAGAGAAGGTGCTGGCAGGGAATTCTCTGCCTGCCTTTCCCCAGTGCTCTGCAAGCTCTCCAGGACAACATAAAATCTGCGGCTCTGTGCTTTCTTTCGTTCAGAACAAGTGTTACTGTTTTCTGCACAAAAGCGATTCTGCGAAGCAATGGGAACACTTCTCTTTCCCAGGCACAGGGAAGGTGCTAGCAGGGAATTCTCTGCCTGCCTTTCCCCAGTGCTCTGCAAGCTCTCCAGGACAACATAAAATCTGGGGCTCTGTGCTTTCTTTCGTTCTGAACAAGTGTTACTGTTTTCTGCACAAAAGCGATTCTGCGAAGCAATGTGAACACTTCTGCTTCCCAGGCACAGAGAACGTGCTAGCAGGGAATTCTCTGCCTGCCTTTCCCCAGTGCTCTGCAAGCTCTCCAGGACAACATAAAATCTGGGGCTCTGTGCTTTCTTTCGTTCTGAACAAGTGTTACTTTTTCTGCACAAAAGCGATTCTGCGAAGCAATGTTAACACTTCTGCTTCCCAGGCACAGAGAAGGTGCTAGCAGGGAATTCTCTGCCTGCCTTTCCCCAGTGCTCTGCAAGCTCTCCAGGACAACATAAAATCTGGGGCTCTGTGCTTTCTTTCGTTCTGAACAAGTGTTACTGTTTTCTGCAGAAAAGTCATTCTGCGAAGCAATGTGAACACTTCTGCTTCCCAGGCACAGAGAAGGTGCTGGCAGGGAATTCTCTGCCTGCCTTTCCCCAGTGCTCTGCAAGCTCTCCAGGACAACATAAAATCTGGGGCTCTGTGCTTTCTTTTGTTCTGAACAAGTGTTAGTGTTTTCTGCACAAAAGCGATTCTGCGAAGCAATGTGAACACTTCTGTTTCCCAGGCACCGAGAACGTGCTGGCAGGGAATTCTCTGCCTGCTTTTCCCCAGTGCTCTGCAAGCTCTCCAGGACAACATAAAATCTGGGGCTCTGTGCTTTCTTTCGTTCTGAACAAGTGTTATTGTTTTCTGCACAAAAGCGATTCTGCGAAGCAATGTGAACAGGCACAGAGAAGGTGCTAGCAGGGAATTCTCTGCCTGCCTTTCCCCAGTGCTCTGCAAGCTCTCCAGGACAACAGCAAATCTGGGGCTCTGTGCTTTCTTTCGTTCTGAACAAGTGTTACTGTTTTCTGCACAAAAGCGATTCTGCCAAGCAATGTGAACACTTCTGCTTCCCAGGCACAGAGAAGGTGCTAGCAGGGAATTCTCTGCCTGCCTTTCCCCAGTGCTCTGCAAGCTCTCCAGGACAACATAAAATCTGGGGCTCTGTGCTTTCTTTCGTCTGAACAAGTGTTACTGTTTTCTGCACAAAAGCGATTCTGCGAAGCAATGTGAACAGGCACAGAGAAGGTGCTAGCAGGGAATTCTCTGCCTGCCTTTCCCCAGTGCTCTGCAAGCTCTCCAGGACAACAGCAAATCTGGGGCTCTGTGCTTTCTTTCGTTCTGAACAAGTGTTACTGTTTTCTGCACAAAAGCGATTCTGCGAAGCAATGTGAAGACTTCTGCTTCCCAGGCACAGAGAAGGTGCTAGCAGGGAATTCTCTGCCTGCTTTTCCCCAGTGCTCTGCAAGCTCTCCAGGACAACATAAAATCTGGGGCTCTGTGCTTTCTTTCGTTCTGAACAAGTGTTATTGTTTTCTGCACAAAAGCGATTCTGCGAAGCAATGTGAAGACTTCTGCTTCCCAGGCACAGAGAAGGTGCTAGCAGGGAATTCTCTGCCTGCCTTTCCCCAGTGCTCTGCAAGCTCTCCAGGACAACATAAAATCTGGGGCTCTGTGCTTTCTTTCGTTCTGAACAAGTGTTACTGTTTTCTGCAGAAAAGTCATTCTGCGAAGCAATGTGAACACTTCTGCTTCCCAGGCACAGAGAAGGTGCTAGCAGGGAATTCTCTGCCTGCCTTTCCCCAGTGCTCTGCAAGCTCTCCAGGACAACAGCAAATCTGGGGCTCTGTGCTTTCTTTCGTTCTGAACAAGTGTTACTGTTTTCTGCACAAAAGCGATTCTGCGAAGCAATGTGAAGACTTCTGCTTCCCAGGCACAGAGAAGGTGCTAGCAGGGAATTCTCTGCCTGCCTTTCCCCAGTGCTCTGCAAGCTCTCCAGGACAACATAAAATCTGGGGCTCTGTGCTTTCTTTCGTCTGAACAAGTGTTACTGTTTTCTGCACAAAAGCGATTCTGCGAAGGAATGTGAACAGGCACAGAGAAGGTGCTAGCAGGGAATTCTCTGCCTGCCTTTCCCCAGTGCTCTGCAAGCTCTCCAGGACAACAGCAAATCTGGGGCTCTGTGCTTTCTTTCGTTCTGAACAAGTGTTACTGTTTTCTGCACAAAAGCGATTCTGCGAAGCAATGGGAACACTTCTGCTTCCCAGGCACAGAGAAGGTGCTAGCAGGGAATTCTCTGCCTGCTTTTCCCCAGTGCTCTGCAAGCTCTCCAGGACAACATAGAATCTGGGGCTCTGTGCTTTCTTTTGTTCTGAACAAGTGTTACTGTTTTCTGCAGAAAAGTCATTCTGCGAAGCAATGTGAACACTTCTGCTTCCCAGGCACAGAGAAGGTGCTAGCAGGGAATTCTCTGCCTGCCTTTCCCCAGTGCTCTGCAAGCTCTCCAGGACAACAGCAAATCTGGGGCTCTGTGCTTTCTTTCGTTCTGAACAAGTGTTACTGTTTTCTGCACAAAAGCTATTCTGCGAAGCAATGGGAACACTTCTGCTTCCCAGGCACAGAGAAGGTGCTAGCAGGGAATTCTCTGCCTGCCTTTCCCCAGTGCTCTGCAAGCTCTCCAGGACAACAGCAAATCTGGGGCTCTGTGCTTTCTTTCGTTCTGAACAAGTGTTACTGTTTTCTGCAGAAAAGTCATTCTGCGAAGCAATGTGAACACTTCTGCTTCCCAGGCACAGAGAAGGTGCTAGCAGGGAATTCTCTGCCTGCCTTTCCCCAGTGCTCTGCAAGCTCTCCAGGACAACAGCAAATCTGGGGCTCTGTGCTTTCTTTCGTTCTGAACAAGTGTTACTGTTTTCTGCACAAAAGCGATTCTGCGAAGCAATGTGAACACTTCTGCTTCCCAGGCACAGAGAAGGTGCTAGCAGGGAATTCTCTGCCTGCCTTTCCCCAGTGCTCTGCAAGCTCTCCAGGACAACATAAAATCTGGGGCTCTGTGCTTTCTTTCGTCTGAACAAGTGTTACTGTTTTCTGCACAAAAGCGATTCTGCGAAGGAATGTGAACAGGCACAGAGAAGGTGCTAGCAGGGAATTCTCTGCCTGCCTTTCCCCAGTGCTCTGCAAGCTCTCCAGGACAACAGCAAATCTGGGGCTCTGTGCTTTCTTTCGTTCTGAACAAGTGTTACTGTTTTCTGCACAAAAGCGATTCTGCGAAGCAATGGGAACACTTCTCTTTCCCAGGCACAGGGAACGTGCTAGCAGGGAATTCTCTGCCTGCTTTTCCCCAGTGCTCTGCAAGCTCTCCAGGACAACATAAAATCTGGGGCTCTGTGCTTTCTTTCGTTCTGAACAAGTGTTATTGTTTTCTGCACAAAAGCGATTCTGCGAAGCAATGTGAACACTTCTGCTTCCCAGGCACATAGAAGGTGCTAGCAGGGAATTCTCTGCCTGCCTTTCCCCAGTGCTCTGCAAGCTCTCCAGGACAACATCGAATCTGGGGCTCTGTGCTTTCTTTTGTTCTGAACAAGTGTTACTGTTTTCTGCACAAAAGCGATTCTGCGAAGCAATGTGAACACTTCTGTTTCCCAGGCACAGAGAACGTGCTAGCAGGGAATTCTCTGCCTGCTTTGCCCCAGTACTCTGCAAGCTCTCCAGGACAACATAAAATCTGGGGCTCTGTGCTTTCTTTCGTTCTGAACAAGTGTTACTGTTTTCTGCAGAAAAGTCATTCTGCGAAGCAATGTGAACACTTCTGCTTCCCAGGCACAGAGAAGGTGCTAGCAGGGAATTCTCTGCCTGCCTTTCCCCAGTGCTCTGCAAGCTCTCCAGGACAACAGCAAATCTGGGGCTCTGTGCTTTCTTTCGTTCTGAACAAGTGTTACTGTTTTCTGCACAAAAGCGATTCTGCGAAGCAATGTGAACACTTCTGCTTCCCAGGCACAGAGAAGGTGCTAGCAGGGAATTCTGTGCCTGCCTTTCCCCAGTGCTCTGCAAGCTCTCCAGGACAACATAGAATCTGGGGCTCTGTGCTTTCTTTTGTTCTGAACAAGTGTTAGTGTTTTCTGCACAAAAGCGATTCTGCGAAGCAATGTGAACAGGCACAGAGAAGGTGCTAGCAGGGAATTCTCTGCCTGCCTTTCCCCAGTGCTCTGCAAGCTCTCCAGGACAACATAAAATCTGGGGCTCTGTGCTTTCTTTCCTTCTGAACAAGTGTTACTGTTTTCTGCACAAAAGCGATTCTGCGAAGCAATGGGAACAGGCACAGAGAAGGTGCTAGCAGGGAATTCTCTGCCTGCCTTTCCCCAGTGCTCTGCAAGCTCTCCAGGACAACAGCAAATCTGCGGCTCTGTGCTTTCTTTCGTTCAGAACAAGTGTTACTGTTTTCTGCACAAAAGCGATTCTGCGAAGCAATGTGAACACTTCCCTTTCCCAGGCACAGGGAAGGTGCTAGCAGGGAATTCTCTGCCTGCCTTTCCCCAGTGCTCTGCAAGCTCTCCAGCACAACATAAAATCTGGGGCTCTGTGCTTTCTTTCGTTCTGAACAAGTGTTATTGTTTTCTGCACAAAAGCGATTCTGCGAAGCAATGTGAACACTTCTGTTTCCCAGGCACAGAGAAGGTGCTAGCAGGGAATTCTCTGCCTGCTTTTCCCCAGTGCTCTGCAAGCTCTCCAGGACAACATAAAATCTGGGGCTCTGTGCTTTCTTTCGTTCTGAACAAGTGTTATTGTTTTCTGCACAAAAGCGATTCTGCGAAGCAATGTGAAGACTTCTGCTTCCCAGGCACAGAGAAGGTGCTAGCAGGGAATTCTCTGCCTGCCTTTCCCCAGTGCTCTGCAAGCTCTCCAGGACAACAGCAAATCTGGGGCTCTGTGCTTTCTTTCGTTCTGAACAAGTGTTACTGTTTTCTGCACAAAAGCGATTCTGCGAAGCAATGGGAACACTTCTGCTTCCCAGGCACAGAGAAGGTGCTAGCAGGGAATTCTCTGCCTGCCTTTCCCCAGTGCTCTGCAAGCTCTCCAGGACAACATAAAATCTGGGGCTCTGTGCTTTCTTTTGTTCTGAACAAGTGTTAGTGTTTTCTGCACAAAAGCGATTCTGCGAAGCAATGTGAAGACTTCTGCTTCCCAGGCACAGAGAAGGTGCTAGCAGGGAATTCTCTGCCTGCCTTTCCCCAGTGCTCTGCAAGCTCTCCAGGACAACATAAAATCTGGGGCTCTGTGCTTTCTTTCGTTCTGAAGAAGTGTTACTGTTTTCTGCACAAAAGCGATTCTGCGAAGCAATGTGAACACTTCTGCTTCCCAGGCACAGAGAAGGTGCTGGCAGGGAATTCTCTGCCTGCCTTTCCCCAGTGCTCTGCAAGCTCTCCAGGACAACATAAAATCTGGGGCTCTGTGCTTTCTTTTGTTCTGAACAAGTGTTAGTGTTTTCTGCACAAAAGCGATTCTGCGAAGCAATGTGAACAGGCACAGAGAAGGTGCTAGCAGGGAATTCTCTGCCTGCCTTTCCCCAGTGCTCTGCAAGCTCTCCAGGACAACAGCAAATCTGGGGCTCTGTGCTTTCTTTCGTTCAGAACAAGTGTTACTGTTTTCTGCACAAAAGCGATTCTGCGAAGCAATGGGAACACTTCTCTTTCCCAGGCACAGGGAAGGTGCTAGCAGGGAATTCTCTGCCTGCCTTTCCCCAGTGCTCTGCAAGCTCTCCAGGACAACAGCAAATCTGCGGTTCTGTGCTTTCTTTCGTTCTGAACAAGTGTTACTGTTTTCTGCACAAAAGCGATTCTGCGAAGCAATGTGAACACTTCTGCTTCCCAGGCACAGAGAAGGTGCTGGCAGGGAATTCTCTGCCTGCCTTTCCCCAGTGCTCTGCAAGCTCTCCAGGACAACATAAAATCTGGGGCTCTGTGCTTTCTTTCGTTCTGAACAAGTGTTACTGTTTTCTGCAGAAAAGTCATTCTGCGAAGCAATGTGAACACTTCTGCTTCCCAGGCACAGAGAAGGTGCTGGCAGGGAATTCTCTGCCTGCCTTTCCCCAGTGCTCTGCAAGCTCTCCAGGACAACATAAAATCTGGGGCTCTGTGCTTTCTTTTGTTCTGAACAAGTGTTAGTGTTTTCTGCACAAAAGCGATTCTGCGAAGCAATGTGAACACTTCTGTTTCCCAGGCACCGAGAACGTGCTAGCAGGGAATTCTCTGCCTGCTTTTCCCCAGTGCTCTGCAAGCTCTCCAGGACAACATAAAATCTGGGGCTCTGTGCTTTCTTTTGTTCTGAACAAGTGTTATTGTTTTCTGCACAAAAGCGATTCTGCGAAGCAATGTGAACACTTCTGCTTCCCAGGCAAAGAGAAGGTGCTAGCAGGGAATTCTCTGCCTGCCTTTCCCCAGTGCTCTGCAAGCTCTCCAGGACAACATAAAATCTGGGGCTCTGTGCTTTCTTTCGTTCTGAACAAGTGTTACTGTTTTCTGCACAAAAGCGATTCTGCGAAGCAATGTGAACAGGCACAGAGAAGGTGCTAGCAGGGAATTCTCTGCCTGCCTTTCCCCAGTGCTCTGCAAGCTCTCCAGGACAACAGCAAATCTGGGGCTCTGTGCTTTCTTTCGTTCTGAACAAGTGTTACTGTTTTCTGCACAAAAGCGATTCTGCGAAGCAATGTGAACACTTCTGTTTCCCAGGCACCGAGAACGTGCTAGCAGGGAATTCTCTGCCTGCTTTTCCCCAGTGCTCTGCAAGCTCTCCAGGACAACATAAAATCTGGGGCTCTGTGCTTTCTTTCGTTCTGAACAAGTGTTATTGTTTTCTGCACAAAAGCGATTCTGCGAAGCAATGTGAACACTTCTGCTTCCCAGGCACAGAGAAGGTGCTAGCAGGGAATTCTCTGCCTGCTTTTCCCCAGTGCTCTGCAAGCTCTCCAGGACAACATAAAATCTGGGGCTCTGTGCTTTCTTTCGTTCTGAACAAGTGTTACTGTTTTCTGCACAAAAGCGATTCTGCGAAGCAATGTGAACACTTCTGCTTCCCAGGCACAGAGAAGGTGCTAGCAGGGAATTCTCTGCTTGCTTTTCCCCAGTGCTCTGCAAGCTCTCCAGGACAACATAAAATCTGGGGCTCTGTGCTTTCTTTTGTTCTGAACAAGTGTTAGTGTTTTCTGCACAAAAGCGATTCTGCGAAGCAATGTGAACACTTCTGCTTCCCAGGCACAGAGAAGGTGCTGGCAGGGAATTCTCTGCCTGCCTTTCCCCAGTGCTCTGCAAGCTCTCCAGGACAACATAAAATCTGGGGCTCTGTGCTTTCTTTCGTTCTGAACAAGTGTTACTGTTTTCTGCACAAAAGCGATTCTGCGAAGCAATGTGAACACTTCTGTTTCCCAGGCACAGAGAAGGTGCTAGCAGGGAATTCTCTGCCTGCCTTTCCCCAGTGCTCTGCAAGCTCTCCAGGACAACATAAAATCTGGGGCTCTGTGCTTTCTTTCGTTCTGAACAAGTGTTACTGTTTTCTGCAGAAAAGTCATTCTGCGAAGCAATGTGAACACTTCTGCTTCCCAGGCACAGAGAAGGTGCTGGCAGGGAATTCTCTGCCTGCCTTTCCCCAGTGCTCTGCAAGCTCTCCAGGACAACATAAAATCTGGGGCTCTGTGCTTTCTTTTGTTCTGAACAAGTGTTAGTGTTTTCTGCACAAAAGCGATTCTGCGAAGCAATGTGAACACTTCTGTTTCCCAGGCACCGAGAACGTGCTAGCAGGGAATTCTCTGCCTGCTTTTCCCCAGTGCTCTGCAAGCTCTCCAGGACAACATAAAATCTGGGGCTCTGTGCTTTCTTTCGTTCTGAACAAGTGTTACTGTTTTCTGCACAAAAGCGATTCTGCGAAGGAATGTGAACAGGCACAGAGAAGGTGCTAGCAGGGAATTCTCTGCCTGCCTTTCCCCAGTGCTCTGCAAGCTCTCCAGGACAACAGCAAATCTGGGGCTCTGTGCTTTCTTTCGTTCTGAACAAGTGTTACTGTTTTCTGCACAAAAGCGATTCTGCGAAGCAATGTGAACACTTCTGTTTCCCAGGCACCGAGAACGTGCTAGCAGGGAATTCTCTGCCTGCCTTTCCCCAGTGCTCTGCAAGCTCTCCAGCACAACATAAAATCTGGGGCTCTGTGCTTTCTTTCGTTCTGAACAAGTGTTACTGTTTTCTGCACAAAAGCGATTCTGCGAAGCAATGTGAACACTTGTGCTTCCCAGGCACAGAGAAGGTGCTAGCAGGGAATTCTCTGCCTGCCTTTCCCCAGTGCTCTGCAAGCTCTCCAGGACAACATAAAATCTGGGGCTCTGTGCTTTCTTTTGTTCTGAACAAGTGTTACTGTTTTCTGCACAAAAGCGATTCTGCGAAGCAATGTGAACACTTGTGCTTCCCAGGCACAGAGAAGGTGCTAGCAGGGAATTCTCTGCCTGCTTTTCCCCAGTACTCTGCAAGCTCTCCAGCAGAACATAAAATCTGGGGCTCTGTGCTTTCTTTCGTTCTGAACAAGTGTTACTGTTTTCTGCACAAAAGCGATTCTGCGAAGGAATGTGAACAGGCACAGAGAAGGTGCTAGCAGGGAATTCTCTGCCTGCCTTTCCCCAGTGCTCTGCAAGCTCTCCAGGACAACAGCAAATCTGGGGCTCTGTGCTTTCTTTCGTTCTGAACAAGTGTTACTGTTTTCTGCACAAAAGCGATTCTGCGAAGCAATGTGAACACTTCTGTTTCCCAGGCACCGAAAACGTGCTAGCAGGGAATTCTCTGCCTGCTTTTCCCCAGTGCTCTGCAAGCTCTCCAGGACAACATAAAATCTGGGGCTCTGTGCTTTCTTTCGTTCTGAACAAGTGTTATTGTTTTCTGCACAAAAGCGATTCTGCGAAGCAATGTGAACACTTCTGCTTCCCAGGCACAGAGAAGGTGCTAGCAGGGAATTCTCTGCCTGCTTTTCCCCAGTGCTCTGCAAGCTCTCCAGGACAACAGCAAATCTGGGGCTCTGTGCTTTCTTTCGTTCTGAACAAGTGTTACTGTTTTCTGCACAAAAGCGATTCTGCGAAGCAATGGGAACACTTCTGCTTCCCAGGCACAGAGAAGGTGCTAGCAGGGAATTCTCTGCCTGCCTTTCCCCAGTGCTCTGCAAGCTCTCCAGGACAACATAAAATCTGGGGCTCTGTGCTTTCTTTTGTTCTGAACAAGTGTTAGTGTTTTCTGCACAAAAGCGATTCTGCGAAGCAATGTGAAGACTTCTGCTTCCCAGGCACAGAGAAGGTGCTAGCAGGGAATTCTCTGCCTGCCTTTCCCCAGTGCTCTGCAAGCTCTCCAGGACAACATAAAATCTGGGGCTCTGTGCTTTCTTTCGTTCTGAAGAAGTGTTACTGTTTTCTGCACAAAAGCGATTCTGCGAAGCAATGTGAACACTTCTGCTTCCCAGGCACAGAGAAGGTGCTGGCAGGGAATTCTCTGCCTGCCTTTCCCCAGTGCTCTGCAAGCTCTCCAGGACAACATAAAATCTGGGGCTCTGTGCTTTCTTTTGTTCTGAACAAGTGTTAGTGTTTTCTGCACAAAAGCGATTCTGCGAAGCAATGTGAACAGGCACAGAGAAGGTGCTAGCAGGGAATTCTCTGCCTGCCTTTCCCCAGTGCTCTGCAAGCTCTCCAGGACAACAGCAAATCTGGGGCTCTGTGCTTTCTTTCGTTCAGAACAAGTGTTACTGTTTTCTGCACAAAAGCGATTCTGCGAAGCAATGGGAACACTTCTCTTTCCCAGGCACAGAGAAGGTGCTAGCAGGGAATTCTCTGCCTGCCTTTCCCCAGTGCTCTGCAAGCTCTCCAGGACAACAGCAAATCTGGGGCTCTGTGCTTTCTTTCGTTCAGAACAAGTGTTACTGTTTTCTGCACAAAAGCGATTCTGCGAAGCAATGTGAACACTTCTGCTTCCCAGGCACAGAGAAGGTGCTAGCAGGGAATTCTCTGCCTGCCTTTCCCCAGTGCTCTGCAAGCTCTCCAGGACAACATAAAATCTGGGGCTCTGTGCTTTCTTTCGTTCTGAACAAGTGTTACTGTTTTCTGCAGAAAAGTCATTCTGCGAAGCAATGTGAACACTTCTGCTTCCCAGGCACAGAGAAGGTGCTGGCAGGGAATTCTCTGCCTGCCTTTCCCCAGTGCTCTGCAAGCTCTCCAGGACAACATAAAATCTGGGGCTCTGTGCTTTCTTTTGTTCTGAACAAGTGTTAGTGTTTTCTGCACAAAAGCGATTCTGCGAAGCAATGTGAACACTTCTGTTTCCCAGGCACCGAGAACGTGCTAGCAGGGAATTCTCTGCCTGCTTTTCCCCAGTGCTCTGCAAGCTCTCCAGGACAACATAAAATCTGGGGCTCTGTGCTTTCTTTTGTTCTGAACAAGTGTTATTGTTTTCTGCACAAAAGCGATTCTGCGAAGCAATGTGAACACTTCTGCTTCCCAGGCACAGAGAAGGTGCTAGCAGGGAATTCTCTGCCTGCCTTTCCCCAGTGCTCTGCAAGCTCTCCAGGACAACATAAAATCTGGGGCTCTGTGCTTTCTTTCGTTCTGAACAAGTGTTACTGTTTTCTGCACAAAAGCGATTCTGCGAAGCAATGTGAACAGGCACAGAGAAGGTGCTAGCAGGGAATTCTCTGCCTGCCTTTCCCCAGTGCTCTGCAAGCTCTCCAGGACAACAGCAAATCTGGGGCTCTGTGCTTTCTTTCGTTCTGAACAAGTGTTACTGTTTTCTGCACAAAAGCGATTCTGCGAAGCAATGTGAACACTTCTGTTTCCCAGGCACCGAGAACGTGCTAGCAGGGAATTCTCTGCCTGCTTTTCCCCAGTGCTCTGCAAGCTCTCCAGGACAACATAAAATCTGGGGCTCTGTGCTTTCTTTCGTTCTGAACAAGTGTTATTGTTTTCTGCACAAAAGCGATTCTGCGAAGCAATGTGAACACTTCTGCTTCCCAGGCACAGAGAAGGTGCTAGCAGGGAATTCTCTGCCTGCTTTTCCCCAGTGCTCTGCAAGCTCTCCAGGACAACATAAAATCTGGGGCTCTGTGCTTTCTTTCGTTCTGAACAAGTGTTACTGTTTTCTGCACAAAAGCGATTCTGCGAAGCAATGTGAACACTTCTGCTTCCCAGGCACAGAGAAGGTGCTAGCAGGGAATTCTCTGCTTGCTTTTCCCCAGTGCTCTGCAAGCTCTCCAGGACAACATAAAATCTGGGGCTCTGTGCTTTCTTTTGTTCTGAACAAGTGTTAGTGTTTTCTGCACAAAAGCGATTCTGCGAAGCAATGTGAACACTTCTGCTTCCCAGGCACAGAGAAGGTGCTGGCAGGGAATTCTCTGCCTGCCTTTCCCCAGTGCTCTGCAAGCTCTCCAGGACAACATAAAATCTGGGGCTCTGTGCTTTCTTTCGTTCTGAACAAGTGTTACTGTTTTCTGCAGAAAAGTCATTCTGCGAAGCAATGTGAACACTTCTGCTTCCCAGGCACAGAGAACGTGCTAGCAGGGAATTCTCTGCCTGCTTTTCCCCAGTGCTCTGCAAGCTCTCCAGGACAACATAAAATCTGGGGCTCTGTGCTTTCTTTCGTTCTGAACAAGTGTTATTGTTTTCTGCACAAAAGCGATTCTGCGAAGCAATGTGAAGACTTCTGCTTCCCAGGCACAGAGAAGGTGCTAGCAGGGAATTCTCTGCCTGCCTTTCCCCAGTGCTCTGCAAGCTCTCCAGGACAACAGCAAATCTGGGGCTCTGTGCTTTCTTTCGTTCAGAACAAGTGTTACTGTTTTCTGCACAAAAGCGATTCTGCGAAGCAATGGGAACACTTCTCTTTCCCAGGCACAGGGAAGGTGCTAGCAGGGAATTCTCTGCCTGCCTTTCCCCAGTGCTCTGCAAGCTCTCCAGCACAACATAAAATCTGGGGCTCTGTGCTTTCTTTCGTTCTGAACAAGTGTTACTGTTTTCTGCACAAAAGCGATTCTGCGAAGCAATGTGAACACTTGTGCTTCCCAGGCACAGAGAAGGTGCTAGCAGGGAATTCTCTGCCTGCCTTTCCCCAGTGCTCTGCAAGCTCTCCAGGACAACATAAAATCTGGGGCTCTGTGCTTTCTTTTGTTCTGAACAAGTGTTACTGTTTTCTGCACAAAAGCGATTCTGCGAAGCAATGTGAACACTTGTGCTTCCCAGGCACAGAGAAGGTGCTAGCAGGGAATTCTCTGCCTGCTTTTCCCCAGTACTCTGCAAGCTCTCCAGCAGAACATAAAATCTGGGGCTCTGTGCTTTCTTTCGTTCTGAACAAGTGTTACTGTTTTCTGCACAAAAGCGATTCTGCGAAGGAATGTGAACAGGCACAGAGAAGGTGCTAGCAGGGAATTCTCTGCCTGCCTTTCCCCAGTGCTCTGCAAGCTCTCCAGGACAACAGCAAATCTGGGGCTCTGTGCTTTCTTTCGTTCTGAACAAGTGTTACTGTTTTCTGCACAAAAGCGATTCTGCGAAGCAATGTGAACACTTCTGTTTCCCAGGCACCGAGAACGTGCTAGCAGGGAATTCTCTGCCTGCTTTTCCCCAGTGCTCTGCAAGCTCTCCAGGACAACATAAAATCTGGGGCTCTGTGCTTTCTTTCGTTCTGAACAAGTGTTATTGTTTTCTGCACAAAAGCGATTCTGCGAAGCAATGTGAACACTTCTGCTTCCCAGGCACAGAGAAGGTGCTAGCAGGGAATTCTCTGCCTGCCTTTCCCCAGTGCTCTGCAAGCTCTCCAGGACAACATAAAATCTGGGGCTCTGTGCTTTCTTTCGTTCTGAACAAGTGTTAGTGTTTTCTGCACAAAAGCGATTCTGCGAAGCAATGTGAACACTTCTGCTTCCCAGGCACAGAGAAGGTGCTAGCAGGGAATTCTCTGCCTGCCTTTCCCCAGTGCTCTGCAAGCTCTCCAGGACAACAGCAAATCTGGGGCTCTGTGCTTTCTTTCGTTCTGAACAAGTGTTACTGTTTTCTGCACAAAAGCGATTCTGCGAAGCAATGGGAACACTTCTGCTTCCCAGGCACAGAGAAGGTGCTAGCAGGGAATTCTCTGCCTGCCTTTCCCCAGTGCTCTGCAAGCTCTCCAGGACAACATAAAATCTGGGGCTCTGTGCTTTCTTTCGTTCTGAACAAGTGTTACTGTTTTCTGCAGAAAAGTCATTCTGCGAAGCAATGTGAACACTTCTGCTTCCCAGGCACAGAGAAGGTGCTGGCAGGGAATTCTCTGCCTGCCTTTCCCCAGTGCTCTGCAAGCTCTCCAGGACAACATAAAATCTGGGGCTCTGTGCTTTCTTTTGTTCTGAACAAGTGTTACTGTTTTCTGCACAAAAGCGATTCTGCGAAGCAATGTGAACACTTCTGTTTCCCAGGCACCGAGAACGTGCTAGCAGGGAATTCTCTGCCTGCTTTTCCCCAGTGCTCTGCAAGCTCTCCAGGACAACATAAAATCTGGGGCTCTGTGCTTTCTTTCGTTCTGAACAAGTGTTATTGTTTTCTGCACAAAAGCGATTCTGCGAAGCAATGTGAACACTTCTGCTTCCCAGGCACAGAGAAGGTGCTAGCAGGGAATTCTCTGCCTGCCTTTCCCCAGTGCTCTGCAAGCTCTCCAGGACAACATAAAATCTGGGGCTCTGTGCTTTCTTTCCTTCTGAACAAGTGTTACTGTTTTCTGCACAAAAGCGATTCTGCGAAGCAATGTGAACAGGCACAGAGAAGGTGCTAGCAGGGAATTCTCTGCCTGCCTTTCCCCAGTGCTCTGCAAGCTCTCCAGGACAACAGCAAATCTGCGGCTCTGTGCTTTCTTTCGTTCAGAACAAGTGTTACTGTTTTCTGCACAAAAGCGATTCTGCGAAGCAATGGGAACACTTCTCTTTCCCAGGCACAGGGAAGGTGCTAGCAGGGAATTCTCTGCCTGCCTTTCCCCAGTGCTCTGCAAGCTCTCCAGCACAACATAAAATCTGGGGCTCTGTGCTTTCTTTCGTTCTGAACAAGTGTTACTGTTTTCTGCACAAAAGCGATTCTGCGAAGCAATGTGAACACTTCTGCTTCCCAGGCACAGAGAAGGTGCTAGCAGGGAATTCTCTGCCTGCCTTTCCCCAGTGCTCTGCAAGCTCTCCAGGACAACATAAAATCTGGGGCTCTGTGCTTTCTTTCGTTCTGAACAAGTGTTACTGTTTTCTGCACAAAAGCGATTCTGCGAAGCAATGTGAACACTTCTGTTTCCCAGGCACCGAGAACGTGCTAGCAGGGAATTCTCTTCCTGCTTTTCCCCAGTGCTCTGCAAGCTCTCCAGGACAACATAAAATCTGGGGCTCTGTGCTTTCTTTCGTTCTGAACAAGTGTTATTGTTTTCTGCACAAAAGCGATTCTGCGAAGCAATGTGAACACTTCTGCTTCCCAGGCACAGAGAAGGTGCTAGCAGGGAATTCTCTGCCTGCCTTTCCCCAGTGCTCTGCAAGCTCTCCAGGACAACATAAAATCTGGGGCTCTGTGCTTTCTTTCCTTCTGAACAAGTGTTACTGTTTTCTGCACAAAAGCGATTCTGCGAAGCAATGTGAACAGGCACAGAGAAGGTGCTAGCAGGGAATTCTCTGCCTGCCTTTCCCCAGTGCTCTGCAAGCTCTCCAGGACAACAGCAAATCTGCGGCTCTGTGCTTTCTTTCGTTCAGAACAAGTGTTACTGTTTTCTGCACAAAAGCGATTCTGCGAAGCAATGGGAACACTTCTCTTTCCCAGGCACAGGGAAGGTGCTAGCAGGGAATTCTCTGCCTGCCTTTCCCCAGTGCTCTGCAAGCTCTCCAGCACAACATAAAATCTGGGGCTCTGTGCTTTCTTTCGTTCTGAACAAGTGTTACTGTTTTCTGCACAAAAGCGATTCTGCGAAGCAATGGGAACACTTCTCTTTCCCAGGCACAGGGAAGGTGCTAGCAGGGAATTCTCTGCCTGCCTTTCCCCAGTGCTCTGCAAGCTCTCCAGCACAACATAAAATCTGCGGCTCTGTGCTTTCTTTCGTTCAGAACAAGTGTTAGTGTTTTCTGCACAAAAGCGATTCTGCGAAGCAATGGGAACACTTCTCTTTCCCAGGCACAGGGAAGGTGCTAGCAGGGAATTCTCTGCCTGCCTTTCCCCAGTGCTCTGCAAGCTCTCCAGGACAACATAAAATCTGGGGCTCTGTGCTTTCTTTCGTTCTGAACAAGTGTTACTGTTTTCTGCACAAAAGCGATTCTGCGAAGCAATGTGAACACTTCTGCTTCCCAGGCACAGAGAAGGTGCTAGCAGGGAATTCTCTGCCTGCCTTTCCCCAGTGCTCTGCAAGCTCTCCAGGACAACATAAAATCTGGGGCTCTGTGCTTTCTTTCGTTCTGAACAAGTGTTACTGT
This sequence comes from Strix uralensis, assembly GCF_047716275.1. Taxonomy (NCBI): domain Eukaryota; kingdom Metazoa; phylum Chordata; class Aves; order Strigiformes; family Strigidae; genus Strix; species Strix uralensis. Next base: position 340,074 of record NW_027436730.1, read on the forward strand.
TTTCTGCAGAAAAGTCATTCTGCGAAGCAATGTGAACACTTCTGCTTCCCAGGCACAGAGAAGGTGCTGGCAGGGAATTCTCTGCCTGCCTTTCCCCAGTGCTCTGCAAGCTCTCCAGGACAACATAAAATCTGGGGCTCTGTGCTTTCTTTTGTTCTGAACAAGTGTTAGTGTTTTCTGCACAAAAGCGATTCTGCGAAGCAATGTGAACACTTCTGTTTCCCAGGCACCGAGAACGTGCTAGCAGGGAATTCTCTGCCTGCTTTTCCCCAGTGCTCTGCAAGCTCTCCAGGACAACATAAAATCTGGGGCTCTGTGCTTTCTTTCGTTCTGAACAAGTGTTATTGTTTTCTGCACAAAAGCGATTCTGCGAAGCAATGTGAACACTTCTGCTTCCCAGGCACAGAGAAGGTGCTAGCAGGGAATTCTCTGCCTGCCTTTCCCCAGTGCTCTGCAAGCTCTCCAGGACAACATAAAATCTGGGGCTCTGTGCTTTCTTTCCTTCTGAACAAGTGTTACTGTTTTCTGCACAAAAGCGATTCTGCGAAGCAATGTGAACAGGCACAGAGAAGGTGCTAGCAGGGAATTCTCTGCCTGCCTTTCCCCAGTGCTCTGCAAGCTCTCCAGGACAACAGCAAATCTGCGGCTCTGTGCTTTCTTTCGTTCAGAACAAGTGTTACTGTTTTCTGCACAAAAGCGATTCTGCGAAGCAATGGGAACACTTCTCTTTCCCAGGCACAGGGAAGGTGCTAGCAGGGAATTCTCTGCCTGCCTTTCCCCAGTGCTCTGCAAGCTCTCCAGCACAACATAAAATCTGGGGCTCTGTGCTTTCTTTCGTTCTGAACAAGTGTTACTGTTTTCTGCACAAAAGCGATTCTGCGAAGCAATGTGAACACTTGTGCTTCCCAGGCACAGAGAAGGTGCTAGCAGGGAATTCTCTGCCTGCCTTTCCCCAGTGCTCTGCAAGCTCTCCAGGACAACATAAAATCTGGGGCTCTGTGCTTTCTTTTGTTCTGAACAAGTGTTACTGTTTTCTGCACAAAAGCGATTCTGCGAAGCAATGTGAACACTTGTGCTTCCCAGGCACAGAGAAGGTGCTAGCAGGGAATTCTCTGCCTGCTTTTCCCCAGTACTCTGCAAGCTCTCCAGGACAACATAAAATCTGGGGCTCTGTGCTTTCTTTCGTTCTGAACAAGTGTTACTGTTTTCTGCAGAAAAGTCATTCTGCGAAGCAATGTGAACACTTCTGCTTCCCAGGCACAGAGAAGGTGCTAGCAGGGAATTCTCTGCCTGCCTTTCCCCAGTGCTCTGCAAGCTTTCCAGGACAACAGCAAATCTGGGGCTCTGTGCTTTCTTTCGTTCTGAACAAGTGTTACTGTTTTCTGCACAAAAGCGATTCTGTGAAGCAATGTGAACACTTCTGCTTCCCAGGCACATAGAAGGTGCTAGCAGGGAATTCTCTGCCTGCCTTTCCCCAGTGCTCTGCAAGCTCTCCAGGACAACAAAGAATCTGGGGCTCTGTGCTTTCTTTTGTTCTGAACAAGTGTTAGTGTTTTCTGCACAAAAGCGATTCTGCGAAGCAATGTGAACAGGCACAGAGAAGGTGCTAGCAGGGAATTCTCTGCCTGCCTTTCCCCAGTGCTCTGCAAGCTCTCCAGGACAACATAAAATCTGGGGCTCTGTGCTTTCTTTCCTTCTGAACAAGTGTTACTGTTTTCTGCACAAAAGCGATTCTGCGAAGCAATGGGAACAGGCACAGAGAAGGTGCTAGCAGGGAATTCTCTGCCTGCCTTTCCCCAGTGCTCTGCAAGCTCTCCAGGACAACAGCAAATCTGGGGCTCTGTGCTTTCTTTCGTTCTGAACAAGTGTTACTGTTTTCTGCACAAAAGCGATTCTGCGAAGCAATGTGAACACTTCTCTTTCCCAGGCACAGGGAAGGTGCTAGCAGGGAATTCTCTGCCTGCCTTTCCCCAGTGCTCTGCAAGCTCTCCAGCACAACATAAAATCTGGGGCTCTGTGCTTTCTTTCGTTCTGAACAAGTGTTATTGTTTTCTGCACAAAAGCGATTCTGCGAAGCAATGTGAACACTTCTGTTTCCCAGGCACAGAGAAGGTGCTAGCAGGGAATTCTCTGCCTGCTTTTCCCCAGTGCTCTGCAAGCTCTCCAGGACAACATAAAATCTGGGGCTCTGTGCTTTCTTTCGTACTGACCAAGTGTTACTGTTTTCTGCACAAAAGCGATTCTGCGAAGCAATGTGAACACTTCTGCTTCCCAGGCACAGAGAAGGTGCTAGCAGGGAATTCTCTGCTTGCTTTTCCCCAGTGCTCTGCAAGCTCTCCAGGACAACATAAAATCTGGGGCTCTGTGCTTTCTTTCGTTCTGAACAAGTGTTATTGTTTTCTGCACAAAAGCGATTCTGCGAAGCAATGTGAAGACTTCTGCTTCCCAGGCACAGAGAAGGTGCTAGCAGGGAATTCTCTGCCTGCCTTTCCCCAGTGCTCTGCAAGCTCTCCAGGACAACAGCAAATCTGGGGCTCTGTGCTTTCTTTCGTTCTGAACAAGTGTTACTGTTTTCTGCACAAAAGCGATTCTGCGAAGCAATGGGAACACTTCTGCTTCCCAGGCACAGAGAAGGTGCTAGCAGGGAATTCTCTGCCTGCCTTTCCCCAGTGCTCTGCAAGCTCTCCAGGACAACATAAAATCTGGGGCTCTGTGCTTTCTTTCGTTCTGAACAAGTGTTAGTGTTTTCTGCACAAAAGCGATTCTGCGAAGCAGTGTGAAGACTTCTGCTTCCCAGGCACAGAGAAGGTGCTAGCAGGGAATTCTCTGCCTGCCTTTCCCCAGTGCTCTGCAAGCTCTCCAGGACAACATAAAATCTGGGGCTCTGTGCTTTCTTTCGTTCTGAAGAAGTGTTACTGTTTTCTGCACAAAAGCGATTCTGCGAAGCAATGTGAACACTTCTGCTTCCCAGGCACAGAGAAGGTGCTAGCAGGGAATTCTCTGCCTGCCTTTCCCCAGTGCTCTGCAAGCTCTCCAGGACAACATAAAATCTGGGGCTCTGTGCTTTCTTTCGTTCTGAACAAGTGTTACTGTTTTCTGCAGAAAAGTCATTCTGCGAAGCAATGTGAACACTTCTGCTTCCCAGGCACAGAGAAGGTGCTGGCAGGGAATTCTCTGCCTGCCTTTCCCCAGTGCTCTGCAAGCTCTCCAGGACAACATAAAATCTGGGGCTCTGTGCTTTCTTTTGTTCTGAACAAGTGTTAGTGTTTTCTGCACAAAAGCGATTCTGCGAAGCAATGTGAACAGGCACAGAGAAGGTGCTAGCAGGGAATTCTCTGCCTGCCTTTCCCCAGTGCTCTGCAAGCTCTCCAGGACAACAGCAAATCTGCGGCTCTGTGCTTTCTTTCGTTCAGAACAAGTGTTACTGTTTTCTGCACAAAAGCGATTCTGCGAAGCAATGGGAACACTTCTCTTTCCCAGGCACAGGGAAGGTGCTAGCAGGGAATTCTCTGCCTGCCTTTCCCCAGTGCTCTGCAAGCTCTCCAGGACAACATAAAATCTGGGGCTCTGTGCTTTCTTTTGTTCTGAACAAGTGTTACTGTTTTCTGCACAAAAGCGATTCTGCGAAGCAATGTGAACACTTCTGCTTCCCAGGCACAGAGAAGGTGCTAGCAGGGAATTCTCTGCCTGCCTTTCCCCAGTGCTCTGCAAGCTCTCCAGGACAACATAAAATCTGGGGCTCTGTGCTTTCTTTCGTTCTGAACAAGTGTTACTGTTTTCTGCAGAAAAGTCATTCTGCGAAGCAATGTGAACACTTCTGCTTCCCAGGCACAGAGAAGGTGCTGGCAGGGAATTCTCTGCCTGCCTTTCCCCAGTGCTCTGCAAGCTCTCCAGGACAACATAAAATCTGGGGCTCTGTGCTTTCTTTTGTTCTGAACAAGTGTTAGTGTTTTCTGCACAAAAGCGATTCTGCGAAGCAATGTGAACACTTCTGTTTCCCAGGCACCGAGAACGTGCTAGCAGGGAATTCTCTGCCTGCTTTTCCCCAGTGCTCTGCAAGCTCTCCAGGACAACATAAAATCTGGGGCTCTGTGCTTTCTTTCGTTCTGAACAAGTGTTATTGTTTTCTGCACAAAAGCGATTCTGCGAAGCAATGTGAACAGGCACAGAGAAGGTGCTAGCAGGGAATTCTCTGCCTGCCTTTCCCCAGTGCTCTGCAAGCTCTCCAGGACAACAGCAAATCTGCGGCTCTGTGCTTTCTTTCGTTCAGAACAAGTGTTACTGTTTTCTGCACAAAAGCGATTCTGCGAAGCAATGGGAACACTTCTCTTTCCCAGGCACAGGGAAGGTGCTAGCAGGGAATTCTCTGCCTGCCTTTCCCCAGTGCTCTGCAAGCTCTCCAGCACAACATAAAATCTGGGGCTCTGTGCTTTCTTTCGTTCTGAACAAGTGTTACTGTTTTCTGCACAAAAGCGATTCTGCGAAGCAATGTGAACACTTCTGCTTCCCAGGCACAGAGAAGGTGCTAGCAGGGAATTCTCTGCCTGCCTTTCCCCAGTGCTCTGCAAGCTCTCCAGGACAACATAAAATCTGGGGCTCTGTGCTTTCTTTTGTTCTGAACAAGTGTTACTGTTTTCTGCACAAAAGCGATTCTGCGAAGCAATGTGAACACTTGTGCTTCCCAGGCACAGAGAAGGTGCTAGCAGGGAATTCTCTGCCTGCTTTTCCCCAGTACTCTGCAAGCTCTCCAGCAGAACATAAAATCTGGGGCTCTGTGCTTTCTTTCGTTCTGAACAAGTGTTACTGTTTTCTGCACAAAAGCGATTCTGCGTTGGAATGTGAACAGGCACAGAGAAGGTGCTAGCAGGGAATTCTCTGCCTGCCTTTCCCCAGTGCTCTGCAAGCTCTCCAGGACAACAGCAAATCTGGGGCTCTGTGCTTTCTTTCGTTCTGAACAAGTGTTATTGTTTTCTGCACAAAAGCGATTCTGCGAAGCAATGTGAACACTTCTGCTTCCCAGGCACAGAGAAGGTGCTAGCAGGGAATTCTCTGCCTGCTTTTCCCCAGTGCTCTGCAAGCTCTCCAGGACAACATAAAATCTGGGGCTCTGTGCTTTCTTTCGTTCTGAACAAGTGTTACTGTTTTCTGCACAAAAGCGATTCTGCGAAGCAATGTGAACACTTGTGCTTCCCAGGCACAGAGAAGGTGCTAGCAGGGAATTCTCTGCCTGCCTTTCCCCAGTGCTCTGCAAGCTCTCCAGGACAACATAAAATCTGGGGCTCTGTGCTTTCTTTTGTTCTGAACAAGTGTTACTGTTTTCTGCACAAAAGCGATTCTGCGAAGCAATGTGAACACTTGTGCTTCCCAGGCACAGAGAAGGTGCTAGCAGGGAATTCTCTGCCTGCTTTTCCCCAGTACTCTGCAAGCTCTCCAGCAGAACATAAAATCTGGGGCTCTGTGCTTTCTTTCGTTCTGAACAAGTGTTACTGTTTTCTGCACAAAAGCGATTCTGCGAAGGAATGTGAACAGGCACAGAGAAGGTGCTAGCAGGGAATTCTCTGCCTGCCTTTCCCCAGTGCTCTGCAAGCTCTCCAGGACAACAGCAAATCTGGGGCTCTGTGCTTTCTTTCGTTCTGAACAAGTGTTACTGTTTTCTGCACAAAAGCGATTCTGCGAAGCAATGTGAACACTTCTGTTTCCCAGGCACCGAGAACGTGCTAGCAGGGAATTCTCTGCCTGCTTTTCCCCAGTGCTCTGCAAGCTCTCCAGGACAACATAAAATCTGGGGCTCTGTGCTTTCTTTCGTTCTGAACAAGTGTTATTGTTTTCTGCACAAAAGCGATTCTGCGAAGCAATGTGAACACTTCTGCTTCCCAGGCACAGAGAAGGTGCTAGCAGGGAATTCTCTGCCTGCTTTTCCCCAGTGCTCTGCAAGCTCTCCAGGACAACATAAAATCTGGGGCTCTGTGCTTTCTTTCGTTCTGAACAAGTGTTACTGTTTTCTGCACAAAAGCGATTCTGCGAAGGAATGTGAACACTTCTGCTTCCCAGGCACAGAGAAGGTGCTAGCAGGGAATTCTCTGCTTGCTTTTCCCCAGTGCTCTGCAAGCTCTCCAGGACAACATAAAATCTGGGGCTCTGTGCTTTCTTTTGTTCTGAACAAGTGTTAGTGTTTTCTGCACAAAAGCGATTCTGCGAAGCAATGTGAACACTTCTGCTTCCCAGGCACAGAGAAGGTGCTAGCAGGGAATTCTCTGCCTGCCTTTCCCCAGTGCTCTGCAAGCTCTCCAGGACAACAGCAAATCTGGGGCTCTGTGCTTTCTTTCGTTCTGAACAAGTGTTACTGTTTTCTGCACAAAAGCGATTCTGCGAAGCAATGGGAACACTTCTGCTTCCCAGGCACAGAGAAGGTGCTAGCAGGGAATTCTCTGCCTGCCTTTCCCCAGTGCTCTGCAAGCTCTCCAGGACAACATAAAATCTGCGGCTCTGTGCTTTCTTTCGTTCAGAACAAGTGTTACTGTTTTCTGCACAAAAGCGATTCTGCGAAGCAATGGGAACACTTCTCTTTCCCAGGCACAGGGAAGGTGCTAGCAGGGAATTCTCTGCCTGCCTTTCCCCAGTGCTCTGCAAGCTCTCCAGGACAACATAAAATCTGGGGCTCTGTGCTTTCTTTCGTTCTGAACAAGTGTTACTGTTTTCTGCACAAAAGCGATTCTGCGAAGCAATGTGAACACTTCTGCTTCCCAGGCACAGAGAAGGTGCTAGCAGGGAATTCTCTGCCTGCCTTTCCCCAGTGCTCTGCAAGCTCTCCAGGACAACATAAAATCTGGGGCTCTGTGCTTTCTTTCGTTCTGAACAAGTGTTACTGTTTTCTGCAGAAAAGTCATTCTGCGAAGCAATGTGAACACTTCTGCTTCCCAGGCACAGAGAAGGTGCTGGCAGGGAATTCTCTGCCTGCCTTTCCCCAGTGCTCTGCAAGCTCTCCAGGACAACATAAAATCTGGGGCTCTGTGCTTTCTTTTGTTCTGAACAAGTGTTAGTGTTTTCTGCACAAAAGCGATTCTGCGAAGCAATGTGAACACTTCTGTTTCCCAGGCACCGAGAACGTGCTAGCAGGGAATTCTCTGCCTGCTTTTCCCCAGTGCTCTGCAAGCTCTCCAGGACAACATAAAATCTGGGGCTCTGTGCTTTCTTTCGTTCTGAACAAGTGTTATTGTTTTCTGCACAAAAGCGATTCTGCGAAGCAATGTGAACACTTCTGCTTCCCAGGCACAGAGAAGGTGCTAGCAGGGAATTCTCTGCCTGCCTTTCCCCAGTGCTCTGCAAGCTCTCCAGGACAACATAAAATCTGGGGCTCTGTGCTTTCTTTCCTTCTGAACAAGTGTTACTGTTTTCTGCACAAAAGCGATTCTGCGAAGCAATGTGAACAGGCACAGAGAAGGTGCTAGCAGGGAATTCTCTGCCTGCCTTTCCCCAGTGCTCTGCAAGCTCTCCAGGACAACAGCAAATCTGCGGCTCTGTGCTTTCTTTCGTTCAGAACAAGTGTTACTGTTTTCTGCACAAAAGCGATTCTGCGAAGCAATGGGAACACTTCTCTTTCCCAGGCACAGGGAAGGTGCTAGCAGGGAATTCTCTGCCTGCCTTTCCCCAGTGCTCTGCAAGCTCTCCAGCACAACATAAAATCTGCGGCTCTGTGCTTTCTTTCGTTCAGAACAAGTGTTACTGTTTTCTGCACAAAAGCGATTCTGCGAAGCAATGGGAACACTTCTCTTTCCCAGGCACAGGGAAGGTGCTAGCAGGGAATTCTCTGCCTGCCTTTCCCCAGTGCTCTGCAAGCTCTCCAGGACAACATAAAATCTGGGGCTCTGTGCTTTCTTTCGTTCTGAACAAGTGTTACTGTTTTCTGCACAAAAGCGATTCTGCGAAGCAATGTGAACACTTCTGCTTCCCAGGCACAGAGAAGGTGCTAGCAGGGAATTCTCTGCCTGCCTTTCCCCAGTGCTCTGCAAGCTCTCCAGGACAACATAAAATCTGGGGCTCTGTGCTTTCTTTCGTTCTGAACAAGTGTTACTGTTTTCTGCAGAAAAGTCATTCTGCGAAGCAATGTGAACACTTCTGCTTCCCAGGCACAGAGAAGGTGCTGGCAGGGAATTCTCTGCCTGCCTTTCCCCAGTGCTCTGCAAGCTCTCCAGGACAACATAAAATCTGGGGCTCTGTGCTTTCTTTTGTTCTGAACAAGTGTTAGTGTTTTCTGCACAAAAGCGATTCTGCGAAGCAATGTGAACACTTCTGTTTCCCAGGCACCGAGAACGTGCTAGCAGGGAATTCTCTGCCTGCTTTTCCCCAGTGCTCTGCAAGCTCTCCAGGACAACATAAAATCTGGGGCTCTGTGCTTTCTTTCGTTCTGAACAAGTGTTATTGTTTTCTGCACAAAAGCGATTCTGCGAAGCAATGTGAACACTTCTGCTTCCCAGGCACAGAGAAGGTGCTAGCAGGGAATTCTCTGCCTGCCTTTCCCCAGTGCTCTGCAAGCTCTCCAGGACAACATAAAATCTGGGGCTCTGTGCTTTCTTTCCTTCTGAACAAGTGTTACTGTTTTCTGCACAAAAGCGATTCTGCGAAGCAATGTGAACAGGCACAGAGAAGGTGCTAGCAGGGAATTCTCTGCCTGCCTTTCCCCAGTGCTCTGCAAGCTCTCCAGGACAACAGCAAATCTGCGGCTCTGTGCTTTCTTTCGTTCAGAACAAGTGTTACTGTTTTCTGCACAAAAGCGATTCTGCGAAGCAATGGGAACACTTCTCTTTCCCAGGCACAGGGAAGGTGCTAGCAGGGAATTCTCTGCCTGCCTTTCCCCAGTGCTCTGCAAGCTCTCCAGCACAACATAAAATCTGCGGCTCTGTGCTTTCTTTCGTTCAGAACAAGTGTTACTGTTTTCTGCACAAAAGCGATTCTGCGAAGCAATGGGAACACTTCTCTTTCCCAGGCACAGGGAAGGTGCTAGCAGGGAATTCTCTGCCTGCCTTTCCCCAGTGCTCTGCAAGCTCTCCAGGACAACATAAAATCTGGGGCTCTGTGCTTTCTTTCGTTCTGAACAAGTGTTACTGTTTTCTGCACAAAAGCGATTCTGCGAAGCAATGTGAACACTTCTGCTTCCCAGGCACAGAGAAGGTGCTAGCAGGGAATTCTCTGCCTGCCTTTCCCCAGTGCTCTGCAAGCTCTCCAGGACAACATAAAATCTGGGGCTCTGTGCTTTCTTTCGTTCTGAACAAGTGTTACTGTTTTCTGCAGAAAAGTCATTCTGCGAAGCAATGTGAACACTTCTGCTTCCCAGGCACAGAGAAGGTGCTAGCAGGGAATTCTCTGCCTGCCTTTCCCCAGTGCTCTGCAAGCTCTCCAGGACAACATAAAATCTGGGGCTCTGTGCTTTCTTTCCTTCTGAACAAGTGTTACTGTTTTCTGCACAAAAGCGATTCTGCGAAGCAATGTGAACAGGCACAGAGAAGGTGCTAGCAGGGAATTCTCTGCCTGCCTTTCCCCAGTGCTCTGCAAGCTCTCCAGGACAACAGCAAATCTGCGGCTCTGTGCTTTCTTTCGTTCAGAACAAGTGTTACTGTTTTCTGCACAAAAGCGATTCTGCGAAGCAATGGGAACACTTCTCTTTCCCAGGCACAGGGAAGGTGCTAGCAGGGAATTCTCTGCCTGCCTTTCCCCAGTGCTCTGCAAGCTCTCCAGCACAACATAAAATCTGGGGCTCTGTGCTTTCTTTCGTTCTGAACAAGTGTTACTGTTTTCTGCACAAAAGCGATTCTGCGAAGCAATGGGAACACTTCTCTTTCCCAGGCACAGGGAAGGTGCTAGCAGGGAATTCTCTGCCTGCCTTTCCCCAGTGCTCTGCAAGCTCTCCAGCACAACATAAAATCTGCGGCTCTGTGCTTTCTTTCGTTCAGAACAAGTGTTAGTGTTTTCTGCACAAAAGCGATTCTGCGAAGCAATGGGAACACTTCTCTTTCCCAGGCACAGGGAAGGTGCTAGCAGGGAATTCTCTGCCTGCCTTTCCCCAGTGCTCTGCAAGCTCTCCAGGACAACATAAAATCTGGGGCTCTGTGCTTTCTTTCGTTCTGAACAAGTGTTACTGTTTTCTGCACAAAAGCGATTCTGCGAAGCAATGTGAACACTTCTGCTTCCCAGGCACAGAGAAGGTGCTAGCAGGGAATTCTCTGCCTGCCTTTCCCCAGTGCTCTGCAAGCTCTCCAGGACAACATAAAATCTGGGGCTCTGTGCTTTCTTTCGTTCTGAACAAGTGTTACTGTTTTCTGCAGAAAAGTCATTCTGCGAAGCAATGTGAACACTTCTGCTTCCCAGGCACAGAGAAGGTGCTGGCAGGGAATTCTCTGCCTGCCTTTCCCCAGTGCTCTGCAAGCTCTCCAGGACAACATAAAATCTGGGGCTCTGTGCTTTCTTTTGTTCTGAACAAGTGTTAGTGTTTTCTGCACAAAAGCGATTCTGCGAAGCAATGTGAACACTTCTGTTTCCCAGGCACCGAGAACGTGCTAGCAGGGAATTCTCTGCCTGCTTTTCCCCAGTGCTCTGCAAGCTCTCCAGGACAACATAAAATCTGGGGCTCTGTGCTTTCTTTCGTTCTGAACAAGTGTTATTGTTTTCTGCACAAAAGCGATTCTGCGAAGCAATGTGAACACTTCTGCTTCCCAGGCACAGAGAAGGTGCTAGCAGGGAATTCTCTGCCTGCCTTTCCCCAGTGCTCTGCAAGCTCTCCAGGACAACATAAAATCTGGGGCTCTGTGCTTTCTTTCCTTCTGAACAAGTGTTATTGTTTTCTGCACAAAAGCGATTCTGCGAAGCAATGTGAACAGGCACAGAGAAGGTGCTAGCAGGGAATTCTCTGCCTGCCTTTCCCCAGTGCTCTGCAAGCTCTCCAGGACAACAGCAAATCTGCGGCTCTGTGCTTTCTTTCGTTCAGAACAAGTGTTACTGTTTTCTGCACAAAAGCGATTCTGCGAAGCAATGGGAACACTTCTCTTTCCCAGGCACAGGGAAGGTGCTAGCAGGGAATTCTCTGCCTGCCTTTCCCCAGTGCTCTGCAAGCTCTCCAGCACAACATAAAATCTGGGGCTCTGTGCTTTCTTTCGTTCTGAACAAGTGTTACTGTTTTCTGCACAAAAGCGATTCTGCGAAGCAATGTGAACACTTCTGCTTCCCAGGCACAGAGAAGGTGCTAGCAGGGAATTCTCTGCCTGCCTTTCCCCAGTGCTCTGCAAGCTCTCCAGGACAACATAAAATCTGGGGCTCTGTGCTTTCTTTTGTTCTGAACAAGTGTTACTGTTTTCTGCACAAAAGCGATTCTGCGAAGCAATGTGAACACTTGTGCTTCCCAGGCACAGAGAAGGTGCTAGCAGGGAATTCTCTGCCTGCTTTTCCCCAGTACTCTGCAAGCTCTCCAGGACAACATAAAATCTGGGGCTCTGTGCTTTCTTTCGTTCTGAACAAGTGTTACTGTTTTCTGCAGAAAAGTCATTCTGCGAAGCAATGTGAACACTTCTGCTTCCCAGGCACAGAGAAGGTGCTAGCAGGGAATTCTCTGCCTGCCTTTCCCCAGTGCTCTGCAAGCTTTCCAGGACAACAGCAAATCTGGGGCTCTGTGCTTTCTTTCGTTCTGAACAAGTGTTACTGTTTTCTGCACAAAAGCGATTCTGTGAAGCAATGTGAACACTTCTGCTTCCCAGGCACATAGAAGGTGCTAGCAGGGAATTCTCTGCCTGCCTTTCCCCAGTGCTCTGCAAGCTCTCCAGGACAACAAAGAATCTGGGGCTCTGTGCTTTCTTTTGTTCTGAACAAGTGTTAGTGTTTTCTGCACAAAAGCGATTCTGCGAAGCAATGTGAACAGGCACAGAGAAGGTGCTAGCAGGGAATTCTCTGCCTGCCTTTCCCCAGTGCTCTGCAAGCTCTCCAGGACAACATAAAATCTGGGGCTCTGTGCTTTCTTTCCTTCTGAACAAGTGTTACTGTTTTCTGCACAAAAGCGATTCTGCGAAGCAATGGGAACAGGCACAGAGAAGGTGCTAGCAGGGAATTCTCTGCCTGCCTTTCCCCAGTGCTCTGCAAGCTCTCCAGGACAACAGCAAATCTGCGGCTCTGTGCTTTCTTTCGTTCAGAACAAGTGTTAGTTTTCTGCACAAAAGCGATTCTGCGAAGCAATGTGAACACTTCTCTTTCCCAGGCACAGGGAAGGTGCTAGCAGGGAATTCTCTGCCTGCCTTTCCCCAGTGCTCTGCAAGCTCTCCAGCACAACATAAAATCTGGGGCTCTGTGCTTTCTTTCGTTCTGAACAAGTGTTATTGTTTTCTGCACAAAAGCGATTCTGCGAAGCAATGTGAACACTTCTGTTTCCCAGGCACAGAGAAGGTGCTAGCAGGGAATTCTCTGCCTGCTTTTCCCCAGTGCTCTGCAAGCTCTCCAGGACAACATAAAATCTGGGGCTCTGTGCTTTCTTTCGTACTGACCAAGTGTTACTGTTTTCTGCACAAAAGCGATTCTGCGAAGCAATGTGAACACTTCTGCTTCCCAGGCACAGAGAAGGTGCTAGCAGGGAATTCTCTGCTTGCTTTTCCCCAGTGCTCTGCAAGCTCTCCAGGACAACATAAAATCTGGGGCTCTGTGCTTTCTTTCGTTCTGAACAAGTGTTATTGTTTTCTGCACAAAAGCGATTCTGCGAAGCAATGTGAAGACTTCTGCTTCCCAGGCACAGAGAAGGTGCTAGCAGGGAATTCTCTGCCTGCCTTTCCCCAGTGCTCTGCAAGCTCTCCAGGACAACAGCAAATCTGGGGCTCTGTGCTTTCTTTCGTTCTGAACAAGTGTTACTGTTTTCTGCACAAAAGCGATTCTGCGAAGCAATGGGAACACTTCTGCTTCCCAGGCACAGAGAAGGTGCTAGCAGGGAATTCTCTGCCTGCCTTTCCCCAGTGCTCTGCAAGCTCTCCAGGACAACATAAAATCTGGGGCTCTGTGCTTTCTTTCGTTCTGAACAAGTGTTAGTGTTTTCTGCACAAAAGCGATTCTGCGAAGCAGTGTGAAGACTTCTGCTTCCCAGGCACAGAGAAGGTGCTAGCAGGGAATTCTCTGCCTGCCTTTCCCCAGTGCTCTGCAAGCTCTCCAGGACAACATAAAATCTGGGGCTCTGTGCTTTCTTTCGTTCTGAAGAAGTGTTACTGTTTTCTGCACAAAAGCGATTCTGCGAAGCAATGTGAACACTTCTGCTTCCCAGGCACAGAGAAGGTGCTAGCAGGGAATTCTCTGCCTGCCTTTCCCCAGTGCTCTGCAAGCTCTCCAGGACAACATAAAATCTGGGGCTCTGTGCTTTCTTTCGTTCTGAACAAGTGTTACTGTTTTCTGCAGAAAAGTCATTCTGCGAAGCAATGTGAACACTTCTGCTTCCCAGGCACAGAGAAGGTGCTGGCAGGGAATTCTCTGCCTGCCTTTCCCCAGTGCTCTGCAAGCTCTCCAGGACAACATAAAATCTGGGGCTCTGTGCTTTCTTTTGTTCTGAACAAGTGTTAGTGTTTTCTGCACAAAAGCGATTCTGCGAAGCAATGTGAACAGGCACAGAGAAGGTGCTAGCAGGGAATTCTCTGCCTGCCTTTCCCCAGTGCTCTGCAAGCTCTCCAGGACAACAGCAAATCTGGGGCTCTGTGCTTTCTTTCGTTCTGAACAAGTGTTACTGTTTTCTGCACAAAAGCGATTCTGCGAAGCAATGTGAACACTTCTGTTTCCCAGGCACCGAGAACGTGCTAGCAGGGAATTCTCTGCCTGCTTTTCCCCAGTGCTCTGCAAGCTCTCCAGGACAACATAAAATCTGGGGCTCTGTGCTTTCTTTCGTTCTGAACAAGTGTTACTGTTTTCTGCACAAAAGCGATTCTGCGAAGCAATGTGAACACTTCTGCTTCCCAGGCACAGAGAAGGTGCTAGCAGGGAATTCTCTGCTTGCTTTTCCCCAGTGCTCTGCAAGCTCTCCAGGACAACATAAAATCTGGGGCTCTGTGCTTTCTTTTGTTCTGAACAAGTGTTAGTGTTTTCTGCACAAAAGCGATTCTGCGAAGCAATGTGAACACTTCTGCTTCCCAGGCACAGAGAAGGTGCTGGCAGGGAATTCTCTGCCTGCCTTTCCCCAGTGCTCTGCAAGCTCTCCAGGACAACATAAAATCTGGGGCTCTGTGCTTTCTTTCGTTCTGAACAAGTGTTACTGTTTTCTGCACAAAAGCGATTCTGCGAAGCAATGTGAATACTTCTGCTTCCCAGGCACAGAGAAGGTGCTAGCAGGGAATTCTCTGCCTGCCTTTCCCCAGTGCTCTGCAAGCTCTCCAGGACAACATAAAATCTGGGGCTCTGTGCTTTCTTTCGTTCTGAACAAGTGTT